>NC_090727.1:190952960-190980460 GCF_036898095.1 Palaemon carinicauda
CTGCCCAAGAATCTTGGCAAGGATGAACTTGCCATTCTCACCTCAAGCTTCAAACAGACATCTATTTCTTAAGGTGCTAAAAGTGGGGCATTTGGTCAACAAACGACTCACTGTCAGAGGTATCAAACAGTCGTTGCAATATGGCTGGAATTGGCCAGTCATCAGAAACACGTGTAGTATGACTTGGAGTAATTCTGAGGGGAGGTGTGACGGTGCCGAGAGAGGGTGTGAACTCAAAGGCAGATTGGAAACGACTGAGTTATATTATTGTGGAACACTCTCCTTATATACAAAACCTCAAGGCAACAGGACATAACAAGTTCACAAGACAGACAATATTCAGAGCAAAACAGCAGACATGAATTTTCATGTTCGTTTGAGTGCGAGGGAAGAGCGAAGATACAAGCATATTATATACAAAAGGAATTATGTACAATTGTGTGACACACGGTTGGTACATGGCTCCCCCCCCCTAAAAATTACATACTGTACATGTTAAATAGGACGCCCTGATCTAGAGAGGCGAACTGTAGGCGGGTCATCTGACAGAAGATAAGCAGGTTTTAGACGATCAATGGAGACCCAGTCTTCTTTGCCCCGAATGTTTAGGAGGAATGCTTTCGGACTGCGTCGGATCACAAGGAAAGGGCCCGTGTAAGGGGGCGTTAGTGGTGGCTTGCTGGTGTCGTTGCGCAGGAAGACGTGCGTTGCAGAGTGCAAGTCCGTTGGTATGTGATGCTTCGCTGGGGGCTTGTAAGTCTGGCGGCACGGAGTAAATTTTCCCACGACGTGATGTATGCGCTGGAGATCGTCAGAGGAGGTTGTAGAAGGAAAAAACTCGGCAGGGACGACCAACGGGTCGCCATACACCATTTCGGCTGCCGAGACGTCGAGGGCGTCTTTAGGAGTGGTCCTTAGTCCAAGGAGGACCCAGGGAAGCTGAGTAAACCAGTTGCAATCCTTGCAGCGGGACATCAAAGCTGCTTTGAGGGTGCGATGAAAACGTTCAACCATTCCATTGGCAGCGGGGTTGTAGGCCGTTGTCTGATGTAGGGTGATGCCCAGGAGATTCGCTAATGACGTCCATAATTGAGAGGTGAAAGTGGTTCCCCTGTCAGAAGTAATATGCTCAGGGATACCGAATCTTGAAATCCATCCAGAGAGTAAGGCAGATGTACATGAGGCGGACGTTGCAGTTTCCATGGGAATGGCTTCAGGCCAACGAGTGGAGCGGTCGATGACGGTAAACAGGTAACGATGTCCTTGTGATGTGGGTAGGGGGCCTACAACGTCGACGTGAATGTGTGTGAAACGACGCTGAGGTTGAGGAAAGGTGCCCACTCCTGAATCCGTGTGTCGATGTACTTTGGAAGTTTGGCAAGAAGTACAGGCACGGACCCAATCCTTAGCATCCTTAGAAATGCCGTGCCAAATGAACTTTGCCTTCAGCAGCTGTGCAGTAGAACGGCACGAGGGATGTGAAAGGCAGTGGATGAAATCAAACACCTGTCGGCGCATGGGAGCAGGAATCCAAGGTCGCGGTCTACCAGTACTGACGTCACAGAGGAGGGTGGTGTTGGAGTCTTCGAGGGGAAAATCCTCCCAACGGAGGGACGTGCAGGATGTCCTACAAGCTTGATACTCTGGATCCTGTCGTTGGGCTTCAGCCAGGGCGTTGTAATCCAATCCCAGTTGAACGGCAGCCAACGTGTTTCTTGACAGGGCATCGGCAACGGGATTCATTTTCCCAGGGACGTATTGGAGGGTGCAATTGTATTCAGCCACGGCGGAGAGATGTCGGCGTTGACGGGCGGACCAGGCGTCAGACTGTCGAGTGAAGGCGTGCACCAGAGGCATGTGGTCTGTGCGAATGACGAAGGGCGTACCTTTTAAGAAATGGCGAAAGTGACGGACAGCCAAGTGCACCGCCAGCAATTCTCGATCGAAGGTAGAATAACCCGATTCTGCCTTGGACAGTTTTCTGCTGAAGAAGGCCAATGGGCGGGGCGAGCCTTTGACCACCTGCTCGAGTACTGCACCAATAGCGACGTCGCTGGCATCGGTGGAGAGAAGGAGAGGGGCGTGTGGGATAGGAAAAGTGAGAGCCGCAGCAGTTGATAGGGCCTTCTTTGCATTACAGAAGGCTGCTTCTTGAAGGGGACCCCACTTCAAGTCCTTTGGCTTGCCCTTGAGGGAGGCGTAGAGGGGAGCAAGAGTGGAGTTAATGGCTGGCAGAAAACGGTGATAATAGTTGATCATGCCCAAGAATTCCTGCAGAGCTTTGACGGTCGAGGGCGTGGGGAAATTCTGAACGGCTGCTACCTTCTCAGGGAGGGGATGGACTCCTTCAGGAGTGATACGGTGCCCTAAGAATAACACTTCGTTGGCGCCAAAGGTACACTTGTCGTACCGGACTACAAGGCCGTTTTGTTGCAGGCAGTCGAGCACGATGCGCAGGTGACGGAGGTGTTCCTCTTTTGAGGAGGAGAACGCAAGTATGTCGTCCACATAACATACACAGAAAGGGAGGTCCCCTAAGATGCCATCCATGAGACGTTGAAACGTTGCCCCAGCATTACGAAGGCCATAACAAGAGTAATTGAAGGTGTATGTGCCAAACGGAGTGGTGATGGCGGTCTTGGGGATGTCTTCTGGGTTCATAGGCACCTGATAATACCCCTTCAGGAGGTCGAGCGTAGAGAAAACCTTCGCTTTGTGCAGGTAGGAGGTTACATCGATAATGTTTGGGAGGGGGTAGTGATCCGGTTCTGTTTGCATGTTCAGGCGCCTGTAATCCCCGCACGGACGGAGGGAGCCGTCTTTCTTCAGAACGATGTGTAAGGGGGACGACCATGGGCTGGAGGCCTTTTGGCAAAGGCCCATTTTCTCCATTTCGGCGAACGTCTGTTTGGCGGCTGCCAATCGTTCCGGTGCCAGACGTCTGAATTTTGCGAAGACTGGGGGTCCCGTCGTCTTGATATGGTGATAAATACCGTGCTTGGCAGGAACTGTGGGCGTTTGGTGAAGTTCTGGACGGAAAACTTCCGGGTACGACGTGAGAAGGTGGGCATAGGCATCCGTGGGTGCGCTGATATGGAGAGCGAGGTTAGAGGGGGCGGGTTGAAGAGGTGTCGACAAGTACGAGTCTGCGTTGACCAATCGTCGGTGGGCGACATCGACCAGAAGGTGGAAATGAGAGAGGAAATCCGCACCGAGGATTGGCATTGTGACGTCAGCAACAAGAAACTTCCAATTGAATTTACCGTTTCCGAACGATAATGTGAGGCTCTCGTAACCGTAGGTGGGTATCGCAGATCCGTTGGCAGCTACCAAGCGGACGTCGGCAGATGTAGACAGACTGCGTTGTGCCTTGAAGAGTTTCCTCGGCAAAAGAAAACGACAAGCACCCGTGTCTACCAAAAATCGCACGCCCGTTCCTGCATCCTGTAAAAAGAAAAGATTAGAAACATGGGAGGCCACCGCCACAAGCGATGCCCTACTTACACGTTTTTTGGCCACTGACAATCTTTGGCACATTTCTTCGCAGATGCCCCGAATCTGAAGTGGTGGTAGCAAAACTGAGGCGGATGGGAGGTAGTAAGTGGCTGTAGAAGTCGTTTGTTGGGGCGCGAGCGATTGGTGGGTGGTGGGCGGCTTTGTCGCCGCTTCGGCACGTCACGGGGTAGGCGTGTATGTCCTACGGCATTCATGTCAGCTTCGGTTGACGTTGAATAGGCATCCTCGTCGTCAGGGGTGGAGGCGTTGATGGAGGTCTTGAAGTGGCTGTCCATAAGGGCGTCGGCTTTGGTCATCAAGTCCTTTATTGGTAAACTATCGACATCGGGTATGGCAGCGCGCACAGGTTCAGGTAAACGGCGTATCCAAAAGGCACGGAGTAGGTTCACCTCACGAGGAGAGCCGTCTGCAGCAGGTTGAAGGCGAGCGATACTGGTCATTTCCCTGAGGGCAAGCGAAGCCCTTTGGTCCCCCAACGGTTGTTGCGAGAGCTGAAAAAGCTTTGCTATACGGGCGGCTGGCGACGGCGAGTACTGCTGCAGAAGGTATGATTTGAGGGCGTCATACTCTATTGGGGTGTCTCCTTGTTCACAAAGCCAGTCGGATATTTCTGGGAAGGCGTCCTCGGGTATCGTCGCGAGAACATAATCCGCTTTGGTGGTTGAGCGAGTCACGCCCCTGATACGAAAGTGGACTTCAGCGCGTTGAAACCAAGCGAACGCTTCTCCGC
Organism: Palaemon carinicauda; assembly: GCF_036898095.1. Lineage (NCBI taxonomy): Eukaryota > Metazoa > Arthropoda > Malacostraca > Decapoda > Palaemonidae > Palaemon > Palaemon carinicauda. The sequence goes on from NC_090727.1 coordinate 190,957,207, forward strand.
TGGCGAAGGGTGAAAGTTTCAATGGAGCGGCCGCAGTGCCAACTGCCGGAGTTGAGTCAGCCTCCGTCATAGTACCACCGATGGAGGGGTGAGGGAGGTGGGGGTGGAAGGCAGTGGGAGCGAGTCGACTTCCGGGGTTCACCAATGTGACGGTGCCGAGAGAGGGTGTGAACTCAAAGGCAGATTAGAAACGACTAAGTTATATTATTGTGGAACACTCTCCTTATATACAAAACCTCAAGGCAACAGGACATAACAAGTTCACAAGACAGACAATATTCAGAGCAAAACAGCAGACATGAATTTTCATGTTCGTTTGAGTGCGAGGGAAGAGTGAAGATACAACCATATTATATACAAAAGGAATTATGTACAATTGTGTGACACACGGTTGGTACAGAGGTGTTTTACACGACACTATTTGTGTCGGACTCGGTAGAACGTTGCCATCCCGTCTCGTCTTGCCGGAATGGAAAGTGCTTTCGATTCTGATGCTAATTGTGATTTTTTTTTGTCTGGCCTCTGGCCTTTCTATTTAGCAAAAGCGTAGGGTGAATAAGTATGCGCTGTTGGATAATTTAGGTAAAATGGCGTGTCTGGATGAATAACAAATAAAAGGCATCGTTAATTTTATAAGACACCTCGTAAAATTACCGCCACTGAGGCCACAATGGTTTTTAATCAAACATGTATACAATTATTATTATTATCATTACTATCTGATTAGAAGGAATGGTCCGGAATTTGAAATTTCCCTCAAGGATATTACCTATTCTCTAGCTAAAAAAAAAAAAAAAAAAAAAAAAAAAAAAAAAAAAAAAAAAAAAAAAAAAAAGATTGACCATTCCATTGACTTACGAGCCTAATTTTTAATTTTGCTACTAGATTCTGAGAACACATTGGAAGGTAGAGCATTCCCACGTTTCAAAGAGTTCCATATTTTGAAGTACTAGGAACAGTGGCTTAGTGGCTAAACGTTCAACTTTCTTATTTGACAGAGGATGTGATCTGAAACTTCAAGCGGTAAAGCATAATACTCAAATGTGAAAACACTTTATTTGCTATGATGATTTGTCAATAAATATACGTGGGAACAAAAGAAATAGAAATACAAAAAATAATTCCAGGCTAATAATCATAAGCCTAACTTATAAAGTAATATTAGAGTCAACAGACTTCCAGTTAACAAACGATTGGCTGGTCTTCTAAATCACAGTCTAATCAAGTTTTGAAATTACAAATTAAAAGAATAACATCCATTTAAATCCTGACTGAAATATCGTCAATACATCTCTTCTGAAGAATCTTCAAAATCAGTAGTCGGTTCAATGCATATATCCTTTCAGTTATTAGGGGAAATATGTCATGAATGGCTGTACTAAGATTTGACACCGAATAAGGCTGTTTCAGAGAGAGAGAGAGAGAGAGAGAGAGAGAGAGAGAGAGAGAGAGAGAGAGAGAGAGAGTTAGAGAAGCCCGTGAATAATTTAGTCGCACATATGAAATGTCTGATTTAGCCTCCGATGACATAACAGTAATATATCAATTATATATCCGCATAGTCCAATTATCAGCACCATTATTATTGTTATTATTATTATTATTATTATTATTATTATTATTATTATTATTATTATTATTATTATTATCATAATGAAAGTACACTAGCAATTTTTCAGACCTTTGAAAAATAGAAAGCTTTGATATGACGTATAGGCTGGAGGAACGTAGAGAGTAGAGGTCCCCTTTTTTGTTTTGTTTCTTGTTGTTGTCGGCTACCCCCCAAAATTGGGGGAGGTGCCTTTGGTATATGTATGTATGTGTGTAGAGATCAACGGAATTGCTTGAAAATTGAACACTGATTCCTCAAGAATAGTAATAAATGGATTTATTGTATACAAAGGTAATCAGGATTTTATAGTATGAGTGACTTGGTTACGATTTCGGCAGTAATTTTCATACAATATTATTGGGTCGCAATGTCAAAAATACGACGGCCTGAAAAATAATAAAACTACAACTCATTATTATTATTATTATTATTATTATTATTATTATTATTATTGTTATTACTTGCTAAGTTACAACCCTAGTTGGAAAAGCAGGTTGCTATAAGCCCAAAGGCCCCAACAAGGAAAATGTCTCAGTGAGGAAAGGAAACAAAAAATAAATTTAAGAACAGTAACATTGAAATATATAATTCCTATATAAACTATACAAACTTAAACAAAACAAAAGGAAGAGAAATTACATAGAATAGTGTGTCCAAGTGTACCCTCTAGTAAGAGAACTCTAACCCAAGACAGTGGAAGTTGCTTACTAGGGCTAAAGAGTTTCTTCTACCCTTACCAAGAGGAAGTACCCACTGAACAATCATAGTGCAGTAGTTAACCCTTTGGGTGAAGAAGAATTGTTTGGTAAAATCAGTGTTGTCAGGCGTATGAGGACAGAAGAGAATCTGTAAAGATTAGGCCAGACTATTCAGTGTACGTATAGGCAAAAGGAAAATGAACTGTAAACAGAGAAAAGAATCCAACGTATTAGTGTCTGGTCAGTCAAAGGACCCCATAACTCTCTAGCAGTAGTATCTCAACGGGTGGCTGGTGCCCTGGCCAACCTACTACCTCCCAAAGGGTAACAGAGTGTCTTGTCAAGTAAAAATTTTAAACAAAAAACAAAAAATAAAAAAATACATTGGGACATAGATCTTTTTTATTGTTTCTATTTCTGTAATGAAATTGGATGTTAAAACATGATATCAATTATATACTGCTTCATATTAAGTGACAATAAAAATAAAACAATATGTTTAAATTCTAAACCTTGGAAGTCATCTAACATTTTAACGTTTTGCACAACGAATATTTTCTCTCGATATTTCATATGAAGTACATCCTAATCCCTTCAATTAAAATAAATTAATGAAAAAATGTCCAATGCATAACGTGACAAATACGAAATGACCTACAACTTTTAGCCTCGTGATAACTTCATCAGCTTTTCCGCACTTTTAAAACTTGGTCATTAATATTCAAGCATTTCAAATCCAGGTATAGAAATAACGCTATTTTGCGTTTACTCACTTTTCAGAGCTAACCATTAGCGCTGTAGCATTGTGGATGACGTTTAGACAAAACTCTAAATTGAATTAAAATATTTTGGCTTCCGCTTGAATGGGATTAAACTCAGAGAGCATTATGTTCATTAAATTTATTAAGTTACAGAGCAAATTTAAGATAATTCAGCTTTAGTTTGGTTACTCATATTATCTGTCCATCTGTAGGTTCTACTTCCTTCATGTATTAAAGATGATCAGAACGTTCTTCAGTTCCTCAACAGGTTGATCCATTTCATTATTTCAAAGGTGAGCTTTTGGTTAACAGAACTCACACAACTACACGCATCCAACCATCAAAATACACACACACACACACACACACACACACACACACACATATATATATATATATATATATATATATATATATATATATATATATATATATATATATATATATATATATATATATATATATATATATATATAACAGAATGGGTTCTTAAAGATTGCAAACGAAATAGGGGAAGAAAGAGAAGCCGATGGATTGACGAGCTAAGGAAATTTGCGGGTATCGACAGACATGGAAAGACCATAATCAGACGCAAGTGAAAGGATATGACTGAGGCTTCTATCCAGTAGTGGACTAATTACGGTATATCTACTGTGTTGGGCAGTATAACTCAGCAATCCATGTTTGTCAACTGTTATAAAAGCGGATGAGCAACTGGTGAAGTAACAAGAACTCTGGGTGTGGAGGAAATGGCCCCTTATTCTCGATGAAGTCATTGGCAGCAGGGTGACGGATTGGGTTAAGGCCTTTGTTTAATAGGCACTGCGTATCACAAGAATTTAGTCGGGCTATGGAAAGTGGAAATGACAGAATGGCCCCCAGACCCGGGGGTAGGGGTGCAGAATCTCCTGGTTTATAAATACTAAAGAAAAATTAGAAACGGGTAATTGGAATGGTGGAACCATGAATCAGATTGGGAAGTTACAGCATGTGGAGAATGAATTTAGGAAATATAGTATGGATATCTTGGCCCAAAGGGTAACACGTTGAAGGGGGAAATCTTAGACCAAGACAATGCATATATCTATTCAGGAAGAACATATGGAGATGGAAGAGAAGGGCGGTGATGATGATGACACCAAGAGAGCTAAAAAAAGTAGATTGTTACTTGCAAAGTTTAAATCAAAGCAGTGCAGTATGAGTATCATAGTTTGCTATGCACCACAATTGATTCCCCTGAAAAAAGGAAAGATAATGCTATGAAGAACTACAGAGTGTAACCGATGAGACCCCAGAGAGAGATACGAGAATTGTGATTGGTGACTTCAATGCTAAAGTTGGAAGGAACAATCAAGGAATTAAGCATGTGATGTGTGTTGATAGGTCTTGGAGAAATTGCAAATGAAAATAGAGCAAATTTCATAAGATTCTGTTCAACAAACAATTTTGTCATTGAAGGTACCTTTTATAGCACAAGGACATCCACAAATATATATGGACTTCCCCATGTGGTAATTACAAAAACCAAATAGATGATATAGCCACTAATAAAAAGAGAAGGATGATTTTGATAAATGAAAGAAGCTATGGAGTGTAAGATATTGGTAGTGATCAGCAGCTCGTCATTGCCACAATGAAATTAAAACTGAAAGCACCAAACAGAAACGTAGATGGAACACCTAGGTTTGATGCAACCAAGCTTCTAAAAGAAGAGCACAGAGAACCCTTTGCATTTGAATTTAGGAATGGATTTGCAGTCTTGGAGACTTTAAGAGACGAAGAGCAGACAATTAATGAAGAATCGAGTGATACTAAAAACATATCAGTAAATTGGTATTGAAGTTTTGGGATATGCTGTTACAAGGAAAAAGTCATGGTTATTAAATGATACCTTGGATACTATAAAAAAAGAGACAAAGAAGAAAATTGACTGTTAAAAGTTTTCGAGGAAGTAATGAAAATTACAAGACAGAGCATGCTATGTATACCAGTATTGATAGTGAGGACAAAAGAAAAGCCAGGAATGACTGGAGAGATTATAAACAGGAAAGTAGATGAAGTTAATAAAGTTATGAATTTAGGGAGTGACAATGGTGTAAAATCACACAGAATTATTAATGAAATATCCACGGGAGCAAAGAAGAAGAAGCATATACCCATCAAAATGATAAATGGATCTCTTACAAGATCAGAAAAAGAAAGACAATGTTGGATGGAACACTTTAGTGAGGTCTTGAATAGGAGATACGGAGGCAATAATTTGATTGATATACCTGAAGTTGATGAAGACCTTGATGTGCCCATGAATGAATTCACTGTGCTTGGAATAGAAGCTATCATTAAAATACTCAGATAAAAAGCCCCTGGTTACTGTGGAATAATGATATTGGACAAAAATGAAGTGACTCCCAGAATACTTACAAGATTATTTTATAGAATGTGGTGTGAAGAGGCAAAATATGATGAATGGGAGTTAGGAGTGTTGGTGGAAATGTAAAAAAAAAAGAAAATCTGACTGACACTTACGTCAGTTGTCATGAAAATATTTAGTATGCCTTTTCTTATAAAGTCTATAAAGAAAGATTGATGAAAAGCTGAGATATTGACAAGCAGGATTTAGAAATGGTAGAAGTTGTACGGTCCAAATTTTCATATTGTACAGCAATGTGTAAAATATAAAAAGTCACTTCTGATGGCATTTGTAGATTATGAAAAAAATGTTAAAAATTTTCACACGCTAATTTTGTGAAAAAGTTCTGCGTTATTATGGAGTTCCTAATAAATATGTAAATTTGATTAAGTTTGTACATGAGCACAGCATGTGTAAAGTTAATATTCGTGGAGTCCTACTAAATGAATTTCCAGTGAACAGCGGAGTACTCCAATGGAATGTGTTGTCGCCTATGTTGCTTATCCCTCTCTTGGATTTTGTAATGCTTAGAACAGTTGTGGATGGTAGAGAAGGATTGGACTGGATTGGAAATATCACAGGATGTTGGGCTGAAGATAAAAAAAAGAAAGACAGAGAGCGATGATGAGAACGGAGTATGTAATGAAAGATGAAATATCATTGGAAGGAGAAAGCATTAATGAGGTAGAATCATTTAAATATTTAGGAACTATAATATCCAATACAGGGTTTTTTGAATTGTTGTTTAATGAAAGATAGAAAAAAAAACCAATTAGAGAATGAGTAGGTTAAGGAAAACTTGGAAATCAGATCTTCTGGAATTACATATAAAAATACAACTATATATCAATTTAGTGAGATTGGTGTTAAAGTATGGACGTGAGTTGTGTAAGACCATGAAACAATATCCAAAAGAATTGTAGATTTGAGAAAAAAAGCCCTTAGAAGAATAATTGAGAGTTAAATGGCAGGACAGGATTAGAAATGGAAGTATAAAAGTGATCACTCGAATGCCATATGGAGATGAGATCACGGTGAGGGGTAGATGGAGATGGTTTGGGCATGCTCTTCTCACTCCCCAAGAGAGATTAGTTCACCGAAATTTTAACTGCACTCTGCAAGGCACTAGAGGAGTTGGAAGATCCAAGCATACGTAGCTGAGGACTATGAGATGATGAATGGAGAAGTATTGATTTAAAAGCTCAACATGGAGATAACTGGCGAAATTGGACAAGGCCCTTTGCGTCAATAGGCATAGGGGAGGATATATATATATATATATATATATATATATATATATATATATATATATATATATATATATATCCACTTCATAGATAATATGTTAAATGATGTCTTGGAAGATAAAGTTTCATTGCATAACCATACTCTAAATGTGATTTTTCGGATTACAATTACAAAGGGTAATTTTTAATGTCCTTTACCTAATAATGCCTGTAATTCCTATCTACCTCTATTATACAGTATACTATTTTATGTTAACATACCATTTACGTTTAGTTATTTATGGATATCTATACTTCATCTTTTATAGATACTCAAGAAAGCCCCCGCTGATATTCAGTTTAATTCTTCTTATTCTGTGATGCAGAATTCTTAACGTCAAATCACATGATATTTCCTATGAACTCTGGCCTCAAAGAGTATCTTAAAAAGTTTAAAGGCCGATCATTATTCGTAGGATTAAGGGACAGGAAAATGTCCTAGAGACTGACTATATGATAAGATCAAGGCCAGGGCACCAGCCACCCGTTGAGATATTACCGCTAGAGAGTTACGGGGTCCTCTGACTGGCCAGACAGTACTACATTGGATCCTTCTTTCTGGTTACGGTTAATTTTCCATATGCCTACACATACAACAAATAGTCTGGCCCCTTCTTTACATATTCTCCTCTGTCCTCAGACACCTGACAAACAATGTGATTATGAAATAATTCTTCCTCGCCCAAGGTGTTGCCTCCAAAACCACCATTGTTCTCTAGTTTGGTCAGTGCCATAGCCTCTGTACCATGGTCTTCCACTGTCTTGGGTTAGAGTTCTCTTGCTTGAGGGTACACTCTGGCACAATGTTCTATCTAATTTTAGTCTAGCCGAAATAATAATGACAATAGCAAATGCAAGCATTGATGAATGTAAGTTTCCTAATTCTGAAAAAATGGCTATAGTCACACCAATTCTTAAAAATGCACTGGACTACCAGGAATTAAGCTCATATACACCTATTTCAAATCAATCCCTTGTCTCAAAAGTGCTTGAACATGTAATTCTTGAACAACTAGTCAGCCACTTAGAAGTAATAGAAGCTTTGACTGACAATTAATCTGCTTACAGAAAACTATACTCTACGGAGACAGCCATCTGCTCTGTTGTAAATGATATGCTAGAAATGATGGACGAAAATAAAATAATGTGGTATCCTAACACTACTCGATCTCAGTGCTGCTTTTGATACTAAATGATCTATGTTCCATCGGCGTTGAAGATTAAGCCTTCGAATACCTAAAAGACTACTTAATTAGCAGAAATTACTGTGTACAAATTGGAAACTCTTATTCATCATATGAACCCTTAAACAGAGGGGTACCCCAGGGGAGTATACTTGGCCCAATCTTATTCTGCATCTATGCTATTGGTCTATCGAAAATTCTACGAAGGCATGGTATGAAGTTTAAACTATTTTCAGATGACACACAATTTTACTTCTCCATAAATGATATACATGACATTACTGAAACTCTAAACCGAATCCTTGATAGTGTTAGAGAATGGATGACATTTAAACAACTAAAACTAAATTAGAACAAAACTGAATTCATGGTGATGGGCAAGAGAAACAGCGTGAGAAACTTAGGTGATATTCAAATGAACATAAATAATGACTAGGTGCCGATATCTAGTAAAGTTCGAGAACTAGGTGTATTTCTTGACTATAACCTGTCTCTAAATGCCCAAATAATTAATGTAATAAAAACTTCTGGCTATCATCTAAGAAATATTACGTTTATAAAAAAGTACCTGGACGAAAATTCTGTGAAAAAATTTGTGATAAACTGTTATTACCAAGATTGTCTACTGCAACTCTATCCATTACAATTTACCAAAGGTGCAACTTAAGAAATTACAAAACATAATAAACAGAGGACCAAGACTGATAATAGGTGTCCCACCTAGAGAAAGGATCACCCCTATACTATCGATTTACACTGGCTGCCGATTAATGCGAGAATTGAATTTAAAATATGTACAATAACCCACCAAGTTATCAGAACCGGGCGTCCAAAATACTTAAGAGCATTGCTACATATTGCGCAGCCAACAAATCGTGTCGACATGAGAATAGTTACAGATAGCTTCAAACTATTGGAGCCTAGATATATGTCTACTGTAGGCTCCAGAGCCTTTAAATATGCGGCCCCGAGACTATATAATAAGCTCCCGCGAAACATTCAAATGATTGAAGACATTAAGGCTTTCAAGAAGAAACCGAAGACTTATTTCATGAGTCTTTTGACAGTGACGATTTAACAGTAAATGAACAATACGTGATATGAAACGTTAAATACTCTGAACAAACAAGGTAAAACGACAGTGGAGGTCCTGTAGAGAATGGGGTTCCCCTGCTGTATGGGACCGGAAAAGCAGCCATCAGAGTAAAGTAAAGTAAGTATTTCTCTTCCTCTTGCTTTGTTAAAGTTTTCATAGTTTATTTAGGAGACATTTATTTTAATGCTGTTACTGTATTCAAGATATTTTATTGTTCATGCTTCCTTTCCTTCCAAGGTCATTTTCCCTTTTTGAGCCCCTGGGCTTCTAGCATTCTTCTTTTTCAACCAGGGTTGTAGCTTAGAAAGTAATAATAACAATGATAATAATAAACTGACCATGCATACATAAGATCAGGGCTCAATCTCACTCTCCACGCAAGTTATGACCAGAGAGAGAGAGAGAGAGAGAGAGAGAGAGAGAGAGAGAGAGAGAGAGAGAGAGCAAGGCAATGGCTGATGATAAGTGAATAGGTGGACCACTAGGCTGCCCCAGAACCTGTGAACACTTTCCGAGCTTAAAGTTCAAACTTCTGACCCATGAATTTTAAGCAAGAGTTACTATTCTTAATTGATGCTTAAGAAATTTCCCTAATATTTCTAATTGTATGATTTCCATACTTACGTATCATTATCTAATAACATTTATGAATTTTCCTCCTCAAATGACGCTTCAAATCTCACTTTTATGGTGGTACTTGGGTCCTCTGTTCCCAATTAATGTCACTTCTTGAGGGGCACTTTAATACTTCGATTGAGGATTCCAATATTATTTTGAGAGTGACGTCGATTTCTAAAACACATCAGATAAATGTGCAAACTCGCGAAGTCCCAATAAGCCAATAAACCATACAGGCGTTTGACTTTATCGAATCGGTGTCCAATTATTTCTGACTTTTCAGGTGGAAAATCGGAGGGGAGACGTCCAGATGGGAGTTTTATAATTCTAAGGTGACGGAGAGAAATATACCTCTGTTTATAACCATTCACCCTCTCCCGTCATCTACCAATGTTTTATTGGTCAAGGAAAAGTCGTTCTTGACTTGCTGTTCTTGTGTACATAAAAACATATCTACAGACGTACAGTACTTAAAGCAATTTACACACAGACACTAACTATCTATCTATCTATCTATCTATGTATATATATATACATATGATATATATATATATATATATATATATATATATATATATATATATATATATTTTATTATTATCTCCTCCTACGCCTACTGACGCAAAGGGCTTCAGTTAGATTTCACCAGTCATCTATGTCTTGAGTATTTGAATTAATACTTCTCAAATCGTCCTCTTCTACTTCACGCTTCATAGTCCTCAGCCATGTAGGTCTGGGTCTTCCAACTCTTCTAGTGCCTTGTGGAGCCCAGTTGTAAGTTTGGTGAACTAATCTCCCTTGGGGAGTGCGAAGAGCATTACCAAACCATCTCCATCTGCCCCTCAACATGATTTCATCCACATATGGCACTCGAGTAATCTCTTATAATTTCATTTCAAATCCTGTCTTGCAATTTAGCTCTCAATATTCTTATGACGGCATTGTTCTCATATCTACAAAATCTGTTGGATATTGTTTCATTGTCATAACACGACTCATGTCTGTAACACCGATCTTACTACACTGATATATAGCCGGAGATTTATATGCAGTTTCAGGCGATTTGACCTAGCCATTATCTGTTTCCCTCTTACAATCTTTCATTAAACTCCAATTCTAAAGACCCTGTATTAGAGATTATAGTTCCCAAATATTTAAATGATTCTACCTCAGTAATCCTTTCTCCCTCCAATGATATTTCATCTTCCATTGCATACTACCTCTGTCTTCTATTTATCTTGAGCCTAGTCTCCTGAGATATTTCATGCATCCTGGTAAGCAAGCAATGCAAATCTTGAGGTGTTCTACTAATAAGGACAGCGTCATCAGCATACACTAGGTCAGCTAATTTTCTATACCCAATCGAGTCCAATCCTTCTTTACCATCTCCAACTGTTCTATGCATTACAAAATCCATGAGGAGGATGAATAACATAGGTTACAACACATTCCCTTGGAGTACTCTACTGCTCACTGGAAATTCATTTGATAAGACTCCATTAACATTAAATTTGCACTTGCTATGCTAATGAATAGAGTTAACCAAATTTACGTTTCTGAGAGGAACTCTATAATAACACAGGACTCTCCACAAAATTGGCCGGTGCACACTATCAAAGGTCTTTTCATAATCCACAAATGCCATCAACAGCCGATTCCTATGTTCTACACATTTCTGTACATGTCTTAACACGAATATTAGGTCAGTACAACTTCTACCTTTTCTAAATCACGCTTGTTCATCTCAGCTTTTCATCAATCTTTCTCTCTAGCCTCTGAGAATAAGCATACTATATATTTTCATGTCATCTGGCGGAAGTGTGATGCCTCTGTAATTATTGCATTCAGTCAAATCTCTTTTTTAAGCCATTTTCCCCAACACTCTTAGCTCCCATTCATCATGTTTTGCCTCTTCATGTCACATTCTACAAAATATTTTTTTAAGTATTCTGGGAGTCACTTCATGTTCGGCCAATATCATCTCGGCAGTAATGCTATCATATCCAGGGCTTTCCATCTCTTCACTTCGACTTCAAAGACACTGAATTCATTCATGGGCCCAACGAGGTCTTTCTCATCTTCAGGTATATCAATCAAATTATTCCCTTCATATCTCCTATTCATGACCTCACTAAATCGTTCCATCCAACGTTGCCTTTCTTCAACTTTGGTTGTTATAACAGATCCATCTCTCTTTCGGATGCTGTATGCTTCTTCTTCTTCACCCCCCGTGAAGATTTAATTAATAATTTTATGAGCAGTTCTTAGCTTTGTCAGCCTCATCTACTTTATTGTTTAAATATTCTCTCCAGTCATTCTTGGTTTTTCTTTACCATCAATACTAGCATACATATCATGCTCTACCTTGTAATTTTCATTACTTCCTCGAAAACTTTCAACTTTCATCCAAATTATACTTTATAAATTCATTTTCCAATTGCTGTAACTTCCCAACATGATTCATGGTTCAGACAATCCAATTATCAAACTAAATATTTGTTTAGTATCTATGAACCTGGAGATTCTTAGCACCATACTACGCCCAGGACTGGACGCCATTCTAACATTTTCGCTTTCCCTAGACTGAATAAATCCATAAAGGATTCATTGGCTAGATTCATCAAAGAATAGCCAGTCCTTTGTGATGCACAGTGCCTATCTAACTAAGACAAGTGACCCCTGCCGGTCCATAGTAATTCTAGTAAGATCATCCGCCCGGCATCGAGGGTATAAACCGAAGAGACAGCTGTCCTATCGCCTTAATCCCAATCCGTCACCTTGCTGCCAGTGACTTCTTCCAGATATAGGGCGGTATATCCTCCACAACCAAAGTTCTCGTTACTTCATCAGGTTGCTCATCCGGTTACATAACCGTTGACAAATATTGATTGCTAAGATATACTGCTTGGCACTATAATATATTATATATATATATATAATATTAATTTCTATATATAAAAATATATATATACATATTTATATATATATGTATATATATATATATATATATACAGTATATATATATATATATATATGTATATATATATATATACTCACATATATATACACACACACACATATATATATATATATATATTTATCTATCTATATATATATATACACACACACACACACACATATATATATATATACTGTGTATATATATATAAATATATATATATATATATATATATATATATATATATATATATATATACATATATATATATATATATAAATATATGTCATCATCATCATCTCCTCCCACGCCTATTGGCGCAAAGGGCCTTGGTTAGATTTCACCTGTCGTTTCTGTCTTGAGCTTTTAATTCAAAACTTCTGCATTCATTATCTCCTACTTCACACTTTATAGTCCTAAGCCGTGTAGGCCTGGGTCTTCCGATTCTTCTAGTGCCTTGTCTAGCCGGGTTAAACGTTTCGTGAACTAATCTCTCTTGTGGAGTGCGATATCCTGCTGAGAGCTTTATTCTCAAATCTACTCAATCTATTGGAGATTGTTTCATTGTCATACCATGACTCATGTCCATAGAGTAACACCGATCTCACTAAACTGATATATAGTCTGGTTTTAATATGAAATTTTAGGTGATTTGATTTCCAAATTTTACTTAACCTAGCAATTGTTTGATTTACTTTTTTCAATCTTCTACTAAACTCTAATTCTAAAGACCCTGTATTGGAGATCATTGTTCCTAAATATTTAAGGGATTCTACCTTATTAATCCTTTCTCCTTCCAATGATATTTCATCTTCCATTACATACTCCGTTCTCATCATTTCTGTCTTTCTTCAATTTATCTTCAGCCCCACCACGTGTGATATTTCATGCATTCTGCTAAGCAAGCATTGCAAATCCAGTGGTGTTCTTATAAGCACAGCATCATGAGCATACTCTAGGTCTGCTAAATTCCTATCACCAATCCAGTCCAATCCTTCCCCACCATCTCTGACTCTAGGTGACAACACATTCCCTTGGAGTGCTCCGCTGTTCACTGGAAACTCACTTGATAAGACTCCATTAACATTAACTTTGCACTTGCTATGCTCATGAACAGACTCAATCACATTTATATATTTAAGAGGAATTCCACAATAACGCAGGATTCTCCACAAAATTGGTCGGTGCACACTATCAAAGGCTTTTTTCATAGTCCACAAATACCATCAAAAGAGGATTTCTATATTCTACGTATTGCTGTACAACATGTCTTAAAATGAAAATTTGGTCAGTGTAGCTTCTAAATTTTCTAAATCCTGCTTGTTCATCTCTCAGCTTTTCCTCTCCAGTCTCTTAAAAATAAACATACCATATATTTTCATAACAACTGACGTGAGTGTTATACCTCTGTAATTATTGCAATCAGTCAGGTCTCCCCTTCTAGCTATTTTCACCAACACTCCTAACTCCCATTCATCAGGTTTTCCCTCTTCATGCCACATTTTACAAAACAATCTTGTAAGTAGTCTGGGAGTCACTTCATTTTCGGCCAGTATCATATCGGCAGTTATTAAATCGTATCCATGGCTTTCTATCTCTTTATTTTTTTTTTTCATGATAGCTTCGACTTCAAACACACTGAATTAAATCATGGGCACATCAAGGTCTCTATCAGCTTCAGGTATATCAATAAAATTATTCCCTTCATTTGTCCTATTCATAACCTCACTAAAGTGTTCCATCCAACGTTGTCTTTCTTCATCTTCTGTTGCTATAACAAAGCCATCTCTCTTTTTGATGGGTATATCTTTCTTCTTCTTTGCCCTAGTCGAGATTTCATTAATAATTCCATGAGCAATACTCACACCATAGCCACTTCCTGAATTCATAGCTGTGTGTGCCTCATCTCCTTTACTGTCTAAATACTCTCTCCAGTCATTCCTGGCTTTTCTTTTGACCTCGCTGTCAAAACTGGAATACTTAGCAGCATGATCTACCTTGTAATTTCCAATACTTCCTCGAAAACTTTCAACAATCAATTTCTGTCTTTGTCTCCTTTTATAGTATCCCAAGTATCACTCGACACCCATGGTTTCCTCCTAGTAACTGTTTATCCCAAGACTTCACTACCAACTGACTGATTTATGTTCTCAATATCACACCATTCTTCATTAATTGTCTGTTCTTCGTCTCTTAATTTCTCTAAGATTGCAAATCGATTCCTACATTAAATTACAAACTTTTCTCGGTGCTTTTCCTCTAGAAGCTTATTTATAACCAATATATATATATATATATATATATATACATATCTATCTATCTATCTATCTATCTATCTATTATATATATATATATATATATATATACATATATATATGCATATCTATCTATCTATCTATCTATCTATATCTGTTTATATATATATATATATATATATATAAACACATATACATATACACACCATATTTATGTGTGTGTGTGTATATAGATACTGTATATATATATATATATATATATATTTCAATGCTCTGATAATTCCAAAATAAAGTTTCAACTTCAACAATTTTCTTGTCTTGTTAATTCATGGGTTACATCCTCACTATTTTGTAGAGAAATACAAGAATATCCCTTTTCTCATTCAATTTGTTAATACAATCCAACAAATTTATATGTTTCCAAAATGAAGGAAACATTTTATACCGTCCATTTAGAGAAAAAAGGATTTGATGGATTCCACGCTCTGTCTACCATGTCATACTTTTATGTAAAGGTCATCACTCTTGTGAAATGAAGCTAAATATAAAGGTGGTATTTAACGTAACTGCTTTCTTGAAAAATTAGAAATGGCCTTTGCATTAATAATAATGCAGTATATATATATATATATATATATATATATTTGGGCTCAAGCCATGTCGTCCTGATGGAAGTTCCTAAGGTAGCTTCTAAAGGATATATTATATACTACAGTTATATTCCCAGAGAATTACCCTTCGGGTCCCAGAAATCTAACTCCTGGAGCGAATATCCTTAAATTTTCTCAAGGATATCGCGTATATCAGAGGCGTATTATTGACACGTCACATAGCAATCTTCGCCCCGAACAGCATTAACGCTTCGAGGGGGGACGTGGCAAAAGAATAGAAGGGGGCCGTAACAAGGTTACCCCCGTTCCTGTACTACTATTGACAACCACCCCAGCGCCATTCCTAGGATGGCGGACATTCCTAATTTTGTAGCGATTTCGCTTAGTGGTGTTCCCTGTTGATCTAACTTTTCAATCAATTTTCAAGGATTTATTATGCATTCTCCGACTTCTTTCGCCTTCGGAAAGTTGAGTATTGGGTCTTTACAATAAATAGTTTTTTATCTTCCTTTTCACAGTGAAATTTTAGTGATTTATTGTGTTTAGAGCTAGCCTGTACCGGAGGCGCTATGAGCGCTGTCGTTCGTTGGGCTTGTTATTTAGTTAGTAGAACGACCTCCCGGTTTTTAAATAGCTTCATATATCATTAATTAATTATTTTATTATTTTAGCTATTTAGGCTATATATTCTTGTAAAGATATTTACATTGTGCATATTTTTCCTTTCCATGTCGATCGTATAGTTAGAGTCTCGGTGAGTGAGGTAACCGAGATCTCGTCTAGCCTAGGTTTCTAACCTAGGCGTGTTATTATACGTTAGACACTCCCCGGTTACCCTCGTGTACGGTGATTTCAATTAGGCAGAGATAGATATCTCTTTTAATTGGATGAACTTTACCCCTCTCAAAAATTGAGTTTAAGGTAATCCCTCTTCCCTCTGAGTGTAGCCTCAGGCTACAACCTAAGCGGGTCGGCCTCGAATTTTTAATTCAGGCATGACTTTCATACGGTTTTTTCTGGCCTTCCTCCGTAACCGCAGATGCAGGTTTTTGGGGTTTCTGCCAGAATCTCAGATTTTTAGTCTGTGGTCGGTAGCTACCTGGCAAGTTGAATAGAATTCTTTTGCTACGTTAGGCTACCGACATAGGAGGCTAGACCTCCCTAGGCCACTCCTGAAGGGTCTGTACGATATGACCCTTCTTCCTGTGACCTAGCAGACTAGTCCTGTGTTAGTGGACCTTAGGATAAGGTATAGATTCTTCTTATGCTTAGGGGACACTGGCACTCCAACCCCGTTTCCTTTCCTTTCAAGGTGGTGGCGAGGGTGCTACCAACCTCTTATTTGTATTAATCTATCCCTAGGCTAAGGAATAGAATTCTTTAGCCGCCTGGGATAGTTCTAGTACAGGAACGGAGTTGTTAGGTGGGGCAGGACAGGCTAAGGCCGGCTCCTGTTGTACCTTTCACAGGACCCTCTTTCCCATCCCTTCTATCCCTTTATGTTGGCGATCCCGGCAACCTTACACTTACCGGTGGGTTGCCGGGATCAACCAGACTCTCCCTCTTTCAGTTGATAGCTGCCGGCTGGCAGTCTTAACATCTATCGGCCGGCATTAATGACAGCTGCGAGCTGCCGGCCACTTTGGTTGCCGGCCGGCAGTAAAGAATACTGCCGGCCGGCGATCATGGCTGCTGCCGGCCGGCAGTCATGGTGACTGCTGGCAGGCAACTAGGGCAGCTGCTGGCTGGCAGCTGCTGGCCATGTTGGCTGTAAGTGAGAAGTCCCTTCTGTTTTTAAAGGTTCTTCAGTTCTTTCTTGAACTGCTAGCAACAGTGGCTACTGCCGGGGTGCTGCTTACCAGGCAGGCACAGAATGGTGCCTGCTCAACCGGCAGCACGCCGACTGTAATAGTACTGCCGTGCCGGCCGGCACTGCCAGCTGGCATTACTGGCTAGCGGTGCCGGCCGGCAAGGTTTAGACAGATCCTTGCCGGCAACAGTACTGTAGCTGGATGGAAGCTGGAATTTTATATTCTCCCCTTCCATTTGAACCTTCTTTCTGGAGAAGGTAGTAATAGTAGACTTTTACATCCCTTTTACTGTATATATATATACAGTATTAGGTAGCCTGTTCTCCATGCTATCTCTTTTTCTTTTAGCTAGCAGGTTAGATGTGCTAGCATTAGCTAGCTATGCTGACGACATGCTGGCTGTACTACAGTATATGTTTATATAGGTAGTTAGTATTTTACGGTATAGGATATACTGTAAATAGAAAGCTTCTGTATATTTTATGCTAGTAGTGCTTTTCCAATATATTTGAAAATCCTACCCAAATATTTGTGGAACCCAATCTCATATTGAAAGAATTTAATTCTTCAATATTCTGATTAGTAATCAGCCTTTAGATTACCCTGCAATAATAAAATTTCAAGGACTGGAGATTACACTCCTAACCCTTAAAGGGCAGAGCCCTTATCCTCGAGTCTCCATGATTAGGAAACTCTATGTTTTAATTTTGTAAGGGGGGTCACAGCAAATACGTTGGGTGGGATATATACAAATATATGTTTTTCCTTTCCATACTATATATAATTATACAGTAGCCAGTATATTGCAATATAATGCATACTGCAAATAGAAAACTACAGTATACAGTAACTATTTCTAGCATATCTTGGGTATCCTCATGTGAGCTTATGCTGCAGCCACTCTTACATTGAAGGAATAGAGTTTCTTCGTTAAGCTGACTGAGAAATCAGTCTTCCGTACCCCGCAGTATTTAGTATGAAAGGGACAGTGAAATATACACTTCCCTGTCCCTAGGGGGTTAAAAAAAAACCCTTTTTCAGTTGGAATTCCTTTGAAAAGGAAATTCCTATCATTTAATACTGAGGGGAGGTACCAGCATTTGCTTGCAAGGGATACACAAGTATGTGTCTCCTACTAACCCTTTATAGCTTGATATCCTAAGCTATTCTGTTAAGATATGACTTTTGATTTATTGGTTATCAGTGAGATAATCAATCGTATACTCATTTTGTTTTCCTTTCTTTACAGGAGGAACGCCAGATGTCATGTGTTGCAGTCTTCTGCAAAACTAAGAGTAAGTGTTTTTACGGACATAATGCATGCAGGTTTCATGCCCCCTGCAATATTATTTCCTAACACCTGCAGTATTGGAACCCGCAGGCCTGCAAAGTATGTCGGGCCCTATTGTTCGAAGGTTTCAAGAATCCCAAGTCGGTGGAGACTAGGGATGCAGCTCGTTTCAAACTACGCAACTGGGTGAGAGGCTTTCAGAAAATCTCTCCAGGACCTTACCTGCCTAATAACAAGATGCGTAGGTTACTATTTCCAACAGTGAGTAAGGAAATAGTGGTATCCCAGACCCGAGGTACATTTCCCGATGGCCAGATAACCTTCGGGAAGGAGGGAAAAAAGCGCCCACGGGAAGAAGGGGAGAATGTTGGGTTGGAGTTGTCTCCATCCCAACTGGTTCATGAGCCAACGACATCGATATCTCCGCCTTCTATCCCTCTTTTAGATAGAATGAACCAATTATGGGCCCAAGTAAGAATCTAGTAGAAAATTTGTGCAAACAGAGCACAAAGCAGGAAACGAAAAGCAAGGTAGAGCTTGGTAAAGCTCCACTTGTCGCTCTTAAAGGGTCGTACAAAAGACTCATAGATCAAGACCTTCTGACATGCTCCACAACCAATCCCTGGAGGTTTGCGGAGCTAATGCCGATTTGAAACGGCAAACTCTACATCTCAGAGAAGATGGGTGCTGTTCCTTTGGACAAAATCCAGTTCTGGCCAAGCTTTGACGCTTTCCCGAACTGTTTCGTTAGACTGAAGGATGAACCAACATCAGAAAAAGGAACGGGATCAAAGGAGATTATGATTCTCGACAATGATAAAGCACAGGCTATCCTATCAAGCTGCATAGAAAAGGCGGGTTACTCGGTGTCGAAGGTATCCATACCGGGTAACAAACACTCTTCCTTCCTTGCTCCTGCTTCAATTTCATTCCCCTTTACGGAGAAGGCTTTCAGTTATGTCACTGAGGCATTTCCCAGACAGGAGAAGAACTGGAAGGAGGCCCATTTCACCTTTTCAGTAGGAAGACTTGAGGCGGATATCGCCAGTCGACAATTTAAGGAAAATCTTCCAAAATTATCTGAGTTTCTCTTACAGGGCGAACAATAAACAAAGGAGAGACTTGCAGCTTCCTTATCTCTACAGAACTACATAGAGTTCTGTTCGGCTCATCAAGATACCCCAGATATGCTTAAGGTTTTAGCCAAAATTCATATGGCTACCTTGGTAAAAGACCTTTATGCCTTTACAAAGGCTAGAAGATCATGTATGGAGTTTGTGTTAGCTAACGCAACAGCGAAACACGATACAAGAAAGCTAATATTTTCCAACATCTGGGGTAAAGACCTCTTTCCTGATGAGGTAGTCAAGGAAGCGTTTAAGAACGCCTCTACAGAGAAAGTAGGACTTCTCCAAAAGTAGGGCATCCTTTCAAAAAGAAAATCTTCTAAGGTTGTGGGTCCCCAGCCTAAAAGGAAGATGGAGAGGTCTAGACATCCATTTCGAGCGGTTCAACAACGATCCACAGTTGTACTGACCGAGACATCACAGACAGATGGTCGAAAAAAGATTCCTACTGAGCAGTCGAAGCATAGGAATGCTTCTAGTAGGAGGGAGATTCCTTTAGGATCGCTGGACCTTCGATCCTTGGGTCCATGGCCTAATCAAGATGGGACTAAGTTGACAGGTGGAGATATCTCTACCACCATTTCCTCTACTCCTCCGATTATCCAAAACTCTCCTGGAGGAGTTTACCTGAGAGCTCTGGAGTATACAGGTGGTAAGGAAACTTTAGTCCACCGAATTCCAGGTAAGGCCGTTGTGTGTTTACAAGAAGGACTCAAGAAAATTCAGAGTCATTCAGGACTTATCGCCACTCAACAAGTCCAAATGAAACAACGAGTCCAGGAGGTTTATCCTCCTGAACATAAGGACCCCGCTGCAGAAAAGGGTGCCTATAGTCTTACCAGACCTGAAAGTCGTCTATCGGCAGCTTCCAGTCAATCATCCTTTCCCCTCCTATCTAAGATTCAGGTTACACAAGGTAACGCACTTCCTAGGGAAGATACTCGTCAGACTAGACAGAGTCCTAGCTGCCTTCATGAAATTGGCAGACACAGTCATGCAATATTTAAGCCTAAGAAAGGTTCAGGCAACATTGTTCCTGGACAAGAGGCTGGGGTGGGCAGCACCCAAGGTGGCTGGTCTATGAACATCCGAAGAAATGATCCGGTCCCCGGAACATCGTGGATGAAAGATAAATTTCAGATTCCCAAAACGAGAACTGGGAGGAACCCTGTTCTCTCTCCAGTTCGCAATAAAGGTAGGCCCTGTGCTAAGAGCACAGCGGCAAGATGCGCTGGGAACCTGGAAAAATCAAGCATCAAACGCTCGAAGAGGCCTAAAAAGACCGATAGCGGTCCTTCCTTAATCGCTTCCCTAACAAAGGTCAAAGCCCGAAAATCCCAAGACCATGTTGGTCCAGTCATGAGTAGGGAAACTCTCTCTAAGCATATCAGATTGTCTACAGCTGATCTGGGACTCCGAAGCGATAACGAGACACTGCAATCGACGATGCTAGGAAACGTCTCATACAATTTAAGTGTAGTTAGCCATCCCTTACTTAAAGGGATGGCACCTGTCAGCAGTTCACATACAACCAATCCGCAATGTGATAGTGGATGCTCTACTCAGGCTCAGGCCGATAGAGTTAGAATGGTCCACGGATGCAAACCTATTCTCTCCCAGATGGGAACAAGTCCCCAAACTGCAATCCGACCTCTTCATTACGAGCGCTGTCAAGGAACTACCTTGATATGTAACCCCATACGAGGATCCTCTAATTTTAATGATAAACATCTTGTCTCTGAAATGGAAGGGATAGACTTAGGATTTCCAGTTCATCCCGTCCAATTACCTGCTGAGAGTCCTCAACATGCTGAGATCCTTCCAGGCGGGACAACTCCAGAAGGTTCAGAGATTAGTTGCCTTCAATTTATTATACAGAACCCAAACCCTTCATTGCATGATTTTCTTGCCCTAGCGGTTAAGAAAAGATTTGGGATCTCAAAAAGCAATATAGAATTCTTAGAGGAATACACAAGTCTAAGTCAACTAGAAGACAATATAAGTCATCATGGAAAAAGTGGGTTGCTTTCGTAAAAGCAAAAGGACCGAGAGAGATTTCAACGAACTTCTGCATGTCCTTCTTTATCCATCTTCATAACCAGGGTTTGGCAGCCAACATGATAACTACGTGCAAGTCAGCCTTGACTAGACCTCTTCTATATGCCTTTCAAGTAGACTTGGTGAACGAGATCTTTAATAAGATCCCGAAGGCATGTGCGAGGCTTAGGCCTGCTGCACCTCCAAAGCCCATCTCTTGGTCTTTGGACAAGATCCTACATTATGCCTCATCCTTGAACAATGAAGATTGTTCGCTTAAGGATATAACCCAAAAGATTATTTTTCTGTTCGCTATAGCCTCAGGGGCTAGAGTTAGTGAAATAGTGGCCCTCTCTAGGGATGAGGGCCACATTCAGTTCTCAGAAACAGGAGAACTGAATCTCTTCCCTGATCCATCCTTTCTCGCTAAGAATGAGCTACCCACCAAAAGGTGGGGTCCCTGGAGAATCTGCCCTCTGAAGGAAGATGCCACTCTATGTCCGGTAGAGTGTCTAAAGGTCTATCTTCGTAGAACTTCAGACTTCAGGGGAGGACAGCTCTTTAAAGGAGAAACCTCTGGATCAAATTTATCCCTAAAACAACTGAGGGCGGAGCTCACCTACTTTATTAGTAGAGCGGATCCTGACAGTACTCCCGCAGGTCATGATCTGAGGAAGATTGCTTAATCACTGAACTTCTTTCAGTATATGGACTTTGAGCTTCTTCGTTCATACACTGGATGGAAATCATCCAGAGTGTTTTACAAACACTATGCAAAACAGGTATATGAGCTGAAACGCTATGTAGTGGCGGCAGGTAGCGTATTAAAACCTGCCCCTAATTACTGTTATAGACAGTCAATGGTTTGGTCTTCAAATGTACTCGCACATATACTGGGTGAGAATCATCCACAGTGTTCTACAAACACTATGCTTATCAAGTCCATGATCTGAAGCAGTATGTGGTGACGTCGGGTAGAATACTTAACCCGCCGTCTAATTCTACGATGAACAGCTAATTGACTGGGACTGTCAATTAAAGGGAGAAGGGGTCATCCCTCTTAGGGTGTGAGCTCCTTTGATCAAGTGTTACCATGGTGACACTAGCTCTGTTCAAAATCCCAGGAGTGGAATTATATAGATGGCACTAGTGCCGGTGTACGTAGTACACAGTGCCGATAAAAGTAACCAGTACAGGTATTTTGAAGAGAATTTGTCTTTAATTCTCTTCAATCTGAGAGCGGCACTCATCATTTCTTGCTTTCTATGAAAGAAAGATAATCTCTTTACAGGTTACATGTAAAGTTCCGTTATCATGCTACATTCGTTTTACTTAATAGTAAACGTCTATTAGAATGTAATTGCGTCCTAACTCACCCGACAATTGCATGTTTATAGTCCAGAGTATGTACTTTTATATATTTGTATGCTCACAAACAATGGAATTAAGAATCACTGTTAAGTATTTGGTAATTTTCACAAACTACGAGACGGTTTGT
>NC_090727.1:190985460-190995460 GCF_036898095.1 Palaemon carinicauda
ATATATATATATGTATATATATATATATATATATATATATATATATATATATATATATATATATATATATATATATATATATATATATATATATATATATATATATATATGCTTCTATCCTCTCACTTTATGGCCCTATTCTAACTTCCTATAACAAAACTGTTAATCCCATGTCTTTTGTCACACTTATTAAACCAAATCTCTCTCAATGGATCTCTTTTCCATATATTACGCAAATACTGTCTCAATTTCGTTAACTCTTTCCCGTTACACAAAAAATGTCACTATATTGTCTCCTATACTTCATTTTGCCTTAAACCTGACTCTTCTTTGTTCTATAACAAACCTTTGCCGGTTCCGTTTACATCTATTGTAATACCTCAGTGTCTAATTTCATAAACAGGATTTTGAGAATATTGTGTAAGATAGTGTTACAACCCCTTTTGTTATCAACCATAAAAATGTATACCAGTTTATTGGTAAAATTTTGTAATAAATATTCTTTTTTATTACATAAAGATTAATAACAAGAGCCGTTGTCAGATTATCCTTTCAAATTATTGAATGAATTTCATATCTTGATCATGTAAAAAAAAATAGTGACTGTAATTACATCTACAATGAAAAAAAAAATCGGCAAAATTGCTCTCGAATTGGACTGGGTTCATTTACAAAGTGAAATAAGACACAATCAATACATTTTTATTGCATGATACAGCAATTGCTTAATTGGTTGGGATGTTTGTTCAATGGGTTTTTGATTGGGAAGAAGCGCACTTTGTATATACATTCTGTTGTTACAGAATTGAAACGTGTGATTTCTCATTTTTCTCCAGTTATTCTCTTGATAGAATAAGTATTGATCAATCCCATGCAATTATCTCCTGGATCCTATTTACCAATTAGTTGCAAATAGCCTCCTAATAACTTCCAATGGCAACAAGATTCTTTGTTGATTCGAGGCCTTGTCTTCTCAGGTCCCTAACAAGAAACAAATGAAGGCCAGCAAGAGTAAACAAAGGCAAACACAATGCAGACAAGCGAACTCAGTAATTCAACACTTCAGTATTTTACCTAATGCATCGGGTACACATAATTGATGCCCAGGTAAAGGTGAGAGAGTTTTCAGAATATTCTTTGAATCCTGACTTGTTTTAAGTTTTGCGGTCTCTTTTCAGATTTGCGAATATTGTAGGAATTTCTCTTAGATTATTTTTTTCACATAATCTCTCAAATAGTTAGAAGTGAAGTACAATTTTGCTTCTAAATCCTACTAATTTTTTTTCTCCTTATGGAATATCCAGACAATTCCACTGTCCAATATTCCAAAAAAACTTTCAAATTTGAGAATCTAATTTTGTCCTTCAGATTTAAAAAATTAATTTAACAATTAATTGTTGATTATTCTCACGAAATATTTAGAAAAAAAAATGATGTAGTTAGTTCACGTAACGGGTATTTTAATTATTTATTTATTGGAAATTCTGAAAATTTATATTAACATTATAGATTAATCAAGTCCAGATAATTTATACATGATCAAGTATTGGAGCTTTCCCGTTTGTATTCCCTTCTTCAAGAAACACTGTAAATAAGTTTATATTTATGTTTTTTTCAAGAGAACAAGATCATAATTAGACAATTTATAATGCTAAATATAAAAGTAATAAAGAACAAAAAAACTAATACTGACCTTTGCTCATTTGAAGTACAGCCATCATCCATGTTAGCACAACAGTGTTTTTACGGACGAACATCACTGCAATGAAACATTAAAAAACATATTAGTATTAGGGTTATGAAGTAAGCTTACATATATGTAGATTGAGAGAGAGAGAGAGAGAGAGAGAGAGAGAGAGAGAGAGAGAGAGAGAGAGAGAGAGAGAGAGAGAGAGAGAGAGAGAGTATGTGTAGCCACAATGGTAGTAACATCTCAAGAAATGTTAAGGCCTGGAAGTATATATCTTGTACCCAAATGTCTGAAGAAAAAAGTGTATATATATATATATATATATATATATATATATATATATATATATATATGTATATATATATATACATATATATATATATATATATATATGTATATATATATATATATATATATATATATATATATGTATATATATATATATATATATATATATATATATATATATATATATATATATATATGTATGTATATATATATATATATATATATATATATATATATATATATATACATATATATATATATATATATATATATATATATATATGTATGTATATATATATATATATATATATATATATATATATATATATAAATATATATATATATATATATATATATATATATATATATATATATATATATATATATATATATACAAATGGAAATGCAAATAATGGCAAGAGCATATACGCTGATCTACGAATGTAAACATTCACTTTTTATTTTTATAACTTACCATATTTTATTCTCTTCTTGAAGTTAGGTCTCACGTTAGATACAATTCCTCATACATGGATCTTAACATTCCGTCCATTCACTTTGAGGGGCTCGGCCGGCTAATGCCGTTTTTTTAGGGACAGGACTTTGACATTCTACCACGTAATAAGGTGTCTTAGGACATCTCCAAACTGCATATAATTTTTTACTTTGACCTTCGGTTTTGCGACGCCAGGCCGATTTATCTTGAAAATTAGTGTTTTTCAAATTCTATATCCTCCTTTGATACTTAATATTAAGACCTGGGATTAAACCACTATATAGACGTGATATATTGCTCAAATAAAAATTTTTTTTTTAGAGTACATTTTTTGCTAGATATGAATTTTTTCATTATGGTAAAAAAATAAACCTCATATTTTAGGGGAAAAAAAGTAAGAAAAATATAAGAAAAAAATTGGAAGAGAGGGCTCTATTTTCTTGTTTTATAATGTCTTACTAAGTTATATACTAAATTCAAATGCTATATCTTTAAAACTAATGGAGAAGATAGAATTTGAAGGTCAATGAGCCTAGTTTTGAGATGCGGGCATTCAAAGTTTTTCTTTGTATTTTTACAAAGACAATATTGATAAATCATAATTATCATGAATTTTATGTTCCTTTGTCAGATCCGTTTGTCTCAACTTTATTTCACGCTTATATTGTACAAAGGTTAACTGAGTTGATCATTATTGTGATCCCTGGCACTAGCAGAAGCCCTCTTGTGGTCATTATGTTAAAAAACTCTAGTTTTGTCCACCATGGGAGGTCTCTAGATAATTATTTTATTTACTTTTAATAAAGAAATTATTGTGTATATCTCAAAGTCCTTCTTATTCTAAATATGCTTTGAATGAACTATTTTCTATCGCTTTTAAACTTTCTGCAGGCCGAGGAAGAATAATTGCAATAGCGTAAGCCTTTACGAAAAAGGACAACTCCGTTTAATATATTCTCTTCTATTTTTATTCATTGGTATACCTTCTTCAACGTTCTTTTTTTTTATAGAAAACATCCATCATGATGGCCTTTTCCATTCTTTGTTTCTATTAGACTTCAATTGCTATGTAGAAACTTATGTTTAACTTAGAAATGGCAATCAACATGCATTAATGCAAAAGGTGTCGCTTTAGACTTCTCAACGACATGACAGAGAGAGAGAGAGAGAGAGAGAAAGAGAGAGAAGCCACACACGTAACGATCCTCACAGATAATGCAACCTTCATTACACGAGATAAGGAGAAGCTCGCCAACTGCGATAGCTCATTACCGACCAACACCTATTAGCCTGTTCAGCTCATATTTCACTCACAATAACCCTACGCTATTCCAATACAGTTCACCGGTTATATGACATAGTTATAAGTGACCTGGTGACGGTCACGTGGTCTAGAAGCGGATTTATTTTTATTAAGACGAAAGATTCCATTGCAGAGAAGCAGAAGGGATGATAGG
Source organism: Palaemon carinicauda (assembly GCF_036898095.1). Taxonomy (NCBI): domain Eukaryota; kingdom Metazoa; phylum Arthropoda; class Malacostraca; order Decapoda; family Palaemonidae; genus Palaemon; species Palaemon carinicauda. Next base: position 190,989,392 of record NC_090727.1, read on the forward strand.
GAGAAAAGAGGTTTAGTGGTTGAGGATGCCCTTTGAAGAAGGCAATGAGAGGGCTCAGTAGGCAACCGACCCCTTAATGTAGGGATAACGGTGAAGAAGGAGGAGAAGAAGAAGAAAAAGAAGAAGAAGAAGGGATTATGTGGATAAAAATGGGCTAAAAGGTATTATAATAGTCCAGGAACACAGGAAGAAATTCAAAGAAGATTAGTTATAGCTATTGTTATATATTCTTATCACATATCATCGCTTTCCATAGAAAAGATATGGTACAGGAAGCTTTTTTTACCGAGAGCTTTTGCCATATCGCACCGCATATTGTGCGATCTTCTATCTGAGTTACCTCTCTTAGATTACCTTAATTCTAGAAAGTATGAATAATAATAATAATAATAAGTATAATAATAATAATAATAAGTATAATAATAATAATAATAATAATAATAATAATAATAATAATAATAATAATAATAATAATAATAATAATGTTACATCAGGGAATTGATTGCCAAAGTAAATAATTATTTTACTTTTTTAATTATACAAACCTACCGAGAAATGTTATGTACAAGTAATTTTCATTATTTGCCTCAATAAGATTAGTTTAAAATCCAAAATTTCGATTAATAACAAATATGAGACATGCGAGAAATTTCTGAATATAAATATACTCACTTCAACTGACTAAAAACCTACTGCTAATGGCAATATTAGTCTTTATGTACAGGATGCAAAAATTAAAATAACATTGGAATTATTGGAAAGGCCACATCAAAAACGTTCAAAACCACATAAAATACACTAAGTAATTATTTTTGTAATATTCCATACATATATATGTGTGTGTGTATGTGTATGTAAGTATGTATATACGAATATATATATATATATATATATATATATATATATATACATATATATATATATATATATATATATATATATATATATATATATATATATATATATATATATATATATATATATACAGTATGTATATATATACATACATTTATATATGTGTATATATACACAAACATATATATATATATATATATATATATATATATATATATATATATATATATATATATATATATATACTACATATATATCTACTGTATACATAAGTTCTCTTATAGGTTATACATCAAATACCTGTTTTGATGTTAATGTTTTTGGAATATTTTATTTTTTCATTACTTCTTATATCAGTTATTTATTTCCTTATTTCATTTCCTCACTGGGCTATTTTTTCCCTGTTGGAGCCCTTGGGCTTATAGAATCTTGCTTTTCCAACTAGGGTTGTAGCTTAGCTAATAATAATAATAATAATAATAATAATAATAATAATTGCTTCATTTACAGCTACAGCAGCCAGCAATTTTCAATTACATGGAGCTTTGCATGCGATACCATACCATTATATTAATAAGACCTATAGAAAAAGAATGGGGTGCACAGTATGCATACCGACGGTCCAGCATATTCTATTTTTAATCTTTTCTATTTATGTATGGAATAAAATATATTCCCAGATATGTACTTCCCGGAAACATTAAGGATTTGTTAAAAAAAAAAAAATAAAAAAAAAAATAAAAAATAAAATAAAATAAAATCTACATTACACCTCTCTCTTGCTCTATGGAAATGTATCAAATTTTACGGGATTCAAAATTCAACCAAGTCAAAAAAGATGGCATCAGAAATATCATTTCTTTTGAGAAAATAAAAGAAAATATTATTTTTAAAACTTTCAAAAAAGCTGGTAGATATTAACCGAAAATCGACAAAATCATTAAGGCCATACCAAAATACAGGAAAATTCTGTTCTTTAGCATCTGAAACAAATGAGAGAAAACCTTCACATGTATAAATATATATATATATATATATATATATATATATATATATATATATATATATATATATATATATATATATATATATATATATATATATGACTTTCGCAGAACAGCCTCTATTTTCAAACATCTGTTGAGATTCCTTTTCATATTTTCGAGCACCTGATATCCCCCAGATAAAAGAATTTAGTTTTGGAAATCCGAGAGGACACAAAAGCACACACTTTCTTTTTAAATAAAAGAAGGAATTTATTTGAAAAATAAAGTTTTGAAATCTCGCAAACTTTCAATGCATTTAAGGAAATTTAGTTTATCACTATTTTGATACGTTGAAAATAGTACAAAGGCTCATCACTTTATTTAAAGACGGATCTAAAGTTCGTCATCTACTGTATATTCATTATGCTGGTAAAAAAATACTTTATAAGAACGATTGATATTGCAAACCTATAGCAGACTACAGGTAGCCAGGTAGTTGCCACAGATATATATATATATATATATATATATATATATATATATATATATATATATATATATGCTAAATTAAAAAGAAAATTGCATACTGTACATGAAAACCTATATGTTCGCTTATTGTTGTTCTACAAATATCAATTCGAAGCAAAGAAGATTTTAAATACTATCATGCTTGTATCACATCGAATCACAGATATCATGTGACATTAATTATGTTCAATCTCTCATGAAAACACAAAACACAGTTTTTGTTCTTTGTGTTCACGGCAGTCGGTCCTTTGTGAAGGATAATTTGCATTTTGAGTAGGACGTGACCTGCAACAACAAAGGCGAGTCTGCTGCGTAAATAACTCGATAAAGCAATGACCAACAAACACATAAAACATTGGGCAATGGAGCTGATCTACGAAGCATGAGGTCAAAGCTCATTCCATGCTAAATACGAATTTTTACGAAATATGCACATACTTTTTACATATAATTGAAATTATTATCATTAATGGAAATAATGTTACTGATATTTTAATATTTTTAATAATTTAATGATTTTGATAATTGTAATGACTCTGTACAGAATATATACATATACAAACACATATAGGCTATATATATATATATATATATATATATATATATATATATATATATATATATATATATATATATATATATATATATATATATACATATATATATATATATATATATGTGTGTATATATATATATATATATATATATATATATATATATATATATATATATATATATATATATATATATATATATATATATTCATTGTCAATTCATTATCTTTTCCCTCCCCTGCTTCTTTTGAAATCTCTCGGGACCCATTCTGTTATTCTAAATATCCATCTATTATCTGTTATTCTCATTACATATCCTGCCCATCTCCATTTCGGATCCATGTTCCTCTTTTCTGCCTCTTAGTGTTCTTCCCATCATTATTTTTTTCATAGCTCGCTGAGTTATAACTAGCTTATGTTCTAAGGCTTTAGTAAGACTCCAAATTTCTGATGTATATGATAAAACTGGTAAGACAATCTAAATAAATAATTTTATTTTTAGAGAAAGGGGCGTTTTGCTTTTCATAATCTCAGTTTGTTGACCAAAAGCTATCCATTCCATGCTTATCGTTCTCTTAATATTGGTCTCTTGTACTGGGGAAACATATACTGTCTCTCCTAAGCACGTGAATTATATTCATTAGCAATCTCTATTACTTTGTATTATTTTTCTTATTATTATTACTAGCTGCAACTCGGGACGGATATTGTTTATGAGATTGGCACTGTCCATTGTTGATGTCGCTCACTATCACGCAGTTCACTGTAATGTTACTACATTCAACAGCATATTTAAGAAGGCTGCATGATAGCTGTGTCCTCCAGTTATGGATATTACCATGAAATTGGGCAGGAACTGAGAAACTATGTTTCACATCAATCCCAGAAATTTTCATTTGGATATGTTAATTATTCTAGGAACAATTTACTCCACCACCAAAAATTACCATTTAACCAATACTGAAATAAACCTGTGATGTGGCTTTTCTATGATAGATATCGACAGGAAAACTAGTATGGACAAAGTAAGTATCCATCCCATGAATCCCTGAGCATTTCATTTATATATATGTGAAGTATTCTATGAGTAATTCACGGCGCCGCCGAAAATCGGCCTCACGCGGATATCGATAAATGGGTACTGTGAATTGTCTATGTTAAGTATCAATACGAAAATTGGTATGAATATATTTAACATAACACCCATCAGACCCTGTGAAAATGATTTGGATATCTGTAAAACTCTAAGAGTAGTTTGCTCCTCCTCACTGATTTTTTACCTAAAATCGTCAATTACGGACAAAAGTGATGGCCAAGGCATGCTTATAGCAGGTGTGAGCATTAAAATTGGCAGAAACTAAGCTTATATAATCTTAAATAATCCCTTAAAATTTCATTTTAATATATTATATTGTATAAGAGTTATTGACACCCACCCCGCCGAAAATATGAGGTCCCCCCCCCCCCCCCCCACCGTGTCGATAATAATAAAAGGCAATGACACTTCGTCCGCGACACTTACAAGCTAAGCTACAAACCTACTTGGGAAAGCAGGCATATAAGCCCAAGGGCTCCAACAGGGAAAAATAGCTCAGTGAGGAAATGAAATAAGGAAATAAATAAACTACAAAAGAAATAAAGAAGAATTGAAATAAAATATCTTAAAAAACATTAAAATAGATCTATCATATATAAACTAAAAACTTGAAAAAATACAAGAGAAAGATAAATAAGATAGAATGATGTGCCTGATTGTATCCTCGAGCAAGAGAACTCTATTCCAAGACGATAGAAGACCATGATACAGAGCCTATAGCACTACCCAAGACTAGAGAACAATGGTTTGATTCTGGAGTGTCCCTCTCCTAGAAGAGCTCCTTCCCATAGCTTAAGAGTCTCTTCTACCATTACCATGAGAAAGTAGCTACTTAACAAGTTCAGTGCAGTAGTTAACCCTTTGAGCGAAGAAGAATTGTTTGGTTAGCTTGGTGTTATTAGGTGTACGGTTACAGATGAGAATACGGAAAGAATAGGCCAGACTATTCGATGCATGAGTAGGCAAAAGAAAAATGAGCTGTTCCCAGAGAGAGGGATACAATATAGTATTGTAAGGCCAGAAAAAAGACCCAACAACTCTCTAGTTCTAGTATACAGAACCTTCTCGCCGTTCTCTCGTCTTCGTTTCTCTTCTAGTGAATGATATATTTGCACTAGCCTCTCTGGTTCTCTTTAAGCGCATCTGATCCTTTTACAATTAATACAAAGATTTACTCCCGTTTGCTTACCACGCTGGGTAAGGTGCTCATTGATAGTAAATTACGCTTGGTTCGTTCTCCAGAGTGAATTCATCTCATTTTGTGTTTGGGGTTTTAAAAAATCCTTTCAGAAACTAATCAGCAAAATTCATAAACTATAATCAATGGTTCTTTAAGCATAATTCATTAACTATGATTAATGGTTCTTTACGTTTTATACAAATAATGATATCTTTGTTGGCTAGCAAAAAATTATGGTTTTTCAATAAATTCGAACCATTGTAACAGGAGCGTATCATAGAAATTGATATTTTCACGTTAGCATGTGATCTGACATCAACAAAACGTTTCAGAGAAATTGATATTTTTAAGTACGCATGTGATTTGATATCAACAAAAACACGTGCAATAATTGATCAGGGAATTTGTTATTTAGAGAGCTTTTGTTAATTCAAAACAATACTTGACAAACAATAAAATTACATTGCGATAAAGAATACGTATTGTTCCTTTTACCTATATTCAAATGCAGCTATACACTCTAAATGCCGAATACGAAAGAGGGTTCAAAACAAGCTGAGTATTTATCGTTCAATATCACAACACTTACTACATGAAAGTTGAACTTGGTCAGAAGTTCTACAGTTGCATGTCGTGTTAACCTCGTCAAATCAATAATATGAACACATGAGCCAAGTCTATGTTTTGGTAACATAAACAGACATTTTAAGAGACTCTCTCACGATTTAAGCGTACAGGAAACCACTTAGGGATTCATGTGTCTCAATTCCTTCCTTGCTGCATTATACGTTAAGGGTCGTCTAAATCAAATATAATTTCTATTTTCTTTTTATTTACACTGAATTTATATCATATCTTAAGGATACAAAA
>NC_090727.1:191000460-191012960 GCF_036898095.1 Palaemon carinicauda
ATTTGTTTCATCGATGTTCCAAGAACGATTACAAGCAAGGATTTTTGTGGACGGAGAGTGTATGTAGTAACACTTACTGTAGATCAAGCTATCGCTCCTAATAAATTATTATATTTTGATTCGTTTAAATTAAAATGGATCTTAAGTGGCTATACTATATCAGAGAGAGAGGGAAAGAAAGAGAGAGAGGGGGGTAAATATTTAAAATATCACTGAAGGAAGAAGACGATTTAGAGAGAGAGAGAGAGAGAGAGAGAGAGAGAGAGAGAGAGAGAGAGAGAGAGAGACCCAGCCCTCACCTAGACTTTTATCGTCTAATTTCGCGAGAGAAAATTTCTGCTTTGCTTTCCAATAATAAAAAAAAGCAGCAAGAGCTCAAGTTATCAGCGTGTCTCAACCCTTGAACTTCTGGTTAATGTTGTGTCTTAAGAATGTTATCTTACAGCTGTTTTCTTTTCATTTCGGAGAAGTTTGGTACTTACCTTTGCTTTACCCTTTATCTGGTATCTTATCTAATTTATGATTTTAAATCTAAAATGTTTTAGTAACTCAAGGGTTTCTAATGACATGCATTTAGCGAGACCGGAGAAAAAGAATACGAATAAAAATTAGTTCACATTGTTACTATTCGTGGAAAAATAATCATATATCATTTCCAATATTAATATGAGGTTTTAAGTAATTTGACAAAAAGATTAAAAAAAGCGTTAAAAGGGCAATTGTTGTAACAATTGGGATACAGAAATATCATTTATAATATATATATATATATATATATATATATATATATATATATATATATATATATATATATATATATATATATATATATATATATATATATATATATATATATATATATATATATATACTCAGTATATATGTCGACTAAGACTTCTCATTATATCATCATCACCCGTTGCTTGTCTACTGCTGACAAAGGCCTCAGACATGTCCTTTCCATACCAGCCTATGCCAACAATTTCTTTTAGTTCGTCAATCCATCATTTTCTCTCCCTTTCCCTGCTTTATTTGCAATCCCTAGAGACCCATTCTGTTATTCTTCTCGTCCATCTATCTGTCATTCACATTGTATGTCTTGCCCATGTCCATTTCGTCCTCTTATATGTTAGACTATCCTTTTCTTGAGTTTACATACTGATCGGTATCCCAGAGCATATTACTTCTGACAGGGGTACCACTTTCACCTCAGCATTGTGAACATCATTAGAAAATCTCCTGGGCATCACCCTACATCAGACAGCTACCTACAATACTGCAGCAGATTCCTGCTGCCATGGGAATGGTTGAACCTTTTCATCGCACCCTCAAAGCAGCTTTGATGTCCTGCTGCAATGACTCCAACTGGTTTACTCAGCTTCCCTAGGTTCTGGAACTAAGAATCACTCCTATAGATGCTCTGGATATCTTGGCAGCTGAAATGGTGTGTGGTGACCCGTTGGTCATCCGTGTCTATTTTTTTCCGTCTATAACCTCCGATAATCTTCAGCGCCTACTTTACCTAGTGGGGAAATTTACTCCATGCTGCTAGACGTACAAGCCCCCAGCAAAGCTACACATACTGACAGATCTGCACTCAGCAACACATGTTTTCCTGTGCAACAACACTAGCAAACCACAATTAACGGCCCCTACATGGGCCCTTCCCTTGTGATCCGTCAAACACCGAAGGCTTTCATAATTTACCATTCATGGCAAAGAAGAATGGGTCTTCACTGATTGCTTAAAACCTGTATATCTCCTGACAGATGACCCGTCTACAAGAGTATGGCACCATATTTCACATGTATGTCAATTTTAGGTGGGGGGGGGAGAGTCATGTACAACACATGTTTCATACACTCTTGTACACTGACGGTATAGCCTTTTAGTCTTATGGCTCTCTCTTCCCTTTACTAATAATAGACCAACCTGTGTATGTTTGCTAGATCATGTTTAATTTGTTTGAATTTTTGTGACGTTCTTGCCTACAAATCCTTGTATAAAAGCTCGATATCTGTTTCATAAAGTTCAGTTGAATTCCTCTCGCATCTCTGTTATAACTTAACAACTCACTAGTACATGACTGACTTCCTCCATAGCTTAATCTCTAATCTGCATGTTTATTGGAGGTCCTTGTCTTGCAATTCTCATTACCTTGGTCTTAGATATATTTATTTTCATTCCATACTTTTCTGCTGCCCTGTTTATCTTATTTATCATCCTCTGCAACCTATCTATTGTGCTACAGATACCTGCCTTGTCTTCAGCGAACCTTTAGTTTTCACTATTTCTTTTCCCACCTTAATGCCATCTTCCAGATCTTCCAGTGCCGCTTTCATCATTGAACAGAATTGGTGATAGAAAACATCACTGCCTGACTCCTCCTCCAACAGTTCTAGGTTATGAGTTTTCACCTGCAATATGTACAGCCCTGTTTAATTTAGGATATAAATTCTTTATTGACTTTCTATCTCTCCTATCAATGGATATGTTTTTTAGAATTTCCAGTTTAACTTAAGAAATGAGTTATTGTGTACCAGCTTCTAAAGCATGTATCCTCTCTTGGTTGATTAAAATCTAACTGTATTTATGTAAGCCTAATATGATCTTTGTAAATATTGCATATATCAATGAGAAAAAAATTTACTGGGCGGTAATTTTTTCAGTTCTTTTCTGTGATACCTTTTGTGAATTGGTATAATGATAAAGTTTATCCAAGTTGTAGACATTTAGTGTAAAGTTGAACGAGTTTTACCTTCATGAAATTCATTGTTAGGTCATCTTCTCCTGTTGCTTTGCGTCTTATCATGCCTTTTAATTTTTTTTCTTACTTCTCTTACTGTTACATTTTGTACCGTCTCAGATGTTTCATTATTTACATAGGCAAGGTTTTTTTTCTCATATCACTATATTATAACATTGTAAAGAAATCCTCTGCAATTTTTATCAATCTATCGCTTTTCTTTACAATATTTCGATTTTCATTCTTTAAAGCAAATATCTGTTGGCACCCTCTTCTTCCTTTGATTAGCGCTTCCTCGCTTTTGGTCTGTGTTTACGAATAATTTGGGTTTTTGGTTGTTTATCATTTTAGAGAGTTCTGCTAATTCTATTTCACCTCCCTAGGACTTTACTCTCATTTCCAATAGTTTCTTTGCTATGGTTGTGGTCTTTTCTGATAGTTTTCCTTGATCTTGTTTCGGAACCCTTCCACCTATCTCTTGTGCTGATTCCAATATAAATTTTGTTAAATTGCTGTTCATTTCTTCTTTACTTGCTTCCATTTCATCATGCCATGTAGCCAGGCTTACCTATTTTATATTACTAAACTAAGCTCATCAGATTTTTCTCTTATTACAGGAGTATTTATTTTCTTTCTTGAACTAGGTTTTCTCTTTCTTTCCTTAGATCTAGACAAATGTTATTTTCTTCATTGTATGATCACTTCAACTTGTTTAACATTGCTACATCTTTAAGTAAATTAACATTTTCACAGAGAAAAAGATCTACTTAGTTTTGTTTCATCATTTTTGCTTCTTCATGTCCATTTGATATGTTTTTTTTTTTATAAAGAAAATAGTGTTTATGATATATATATATATATATATATATATATATATATATATATATATATATATATATATATATATATATATATGTATATATATATTTATATATATATATATATATATATATATATATATATATATATATATATATATATATATATATATTTATATATATATATATATATATATATATATATATATATATATATATATATATATATATATATATATATATATATATATATATATATATATATATTTATATATAATATATATATATATATATATATATATATATATATATATATATATATATATATATATATATATATACTGTATATGCAATCGCCGTAATAGAGATTAAAATGCTTATTGTATGGCAAACAGGCGGCCTTTTGAAAATCAAATATAGAAAGATTTTTTTGTAGCGGCATAATAAAAACATTTCCTCCATTTGCCAAGAGCCTCTCCTAATGCACTTATGTAAATGCCTCCGGTAAAAATGTAAACATGGTGTGTGCAATTTCGTTCAGACGACCAGATCCCTTTTGCTAGAACATCGGATCCTCTGCAGATGTTTTCCCGCCTGACCAGAAACAAATCGAGTTCAATTCTTATGTTGTCCTCGCTATTTCGAGCCTTTTCCCGTTTCCTTATTTTTGTGAGAGTTTGTTTTGATGCTTTCAAATTACCTTGGACCAAGTTTATTATTAAGATGAGAGATAGAACAGCTCTGTTTTGGTGCGTTGCGGTCCATGTACAGTACAGTATTTGTGCATTCGGATCTTCCCAGACTGTACAATACTGTACGAAGTATTAAGTATGCAGTTAATTTGAAGTCTTACCCCTCAATAATGTGCAGTATTCTAGAAATTTTATTTCAGTTGTTACCACAAGGAAACAGTTAGAGGGGCAAAACAAGCTGTAGCTGAATTGCTTCGAAGAACATATTCCTTCCACAGTAATGGCTTTTTACCAAGCATAAAGAGATTGTTTTATAATTAGAGTTGGGATAACCTATTCTGTGGGTTTCACAGACAGGGCAAGCAGGTTTTTGGTCAATAACTCTACAACAAATACTCGTATCAGTCCGAGATTTAGCTTTGGTGTATTACACCCAGTGTGGCGATTTATAAGAGGATCATGAATCACTAATTGTAAAGAATAAAGAGACTTTTTCCCCGTACCAAGAGGGAAAAATTCTATTAACTAAAAAGCTCCTCCTTCTCTATCCCTCAACCTCGAGCCCCCTTCTTTTCTCTTCCCTCACTTTCCCTCCCCCACCCTTCCCTCACCTTCCCTTTCCTCTCCTTTCTTCCCTCACTTTCCCTTTCCTCTCCTTTCTTCCCTCACTTTCTCTCCCCCACCCTCCCCTCACCTTCCCTTTCCTCTCTTTTCTTCCCCCACTTTCTCTCCCCCACCCTTCCCTCGCCTTCCGTTTCCTCTTTTTTTCCCTTACTTTCCCTCCCCCACCCTTCCCCCACCTTCCCTTTCCTCTCCTTTCTTCCCTTACTTTCCCTCCCTCACCCTTCCCTCCCATTCCCTTCTCACTCCTTTCTTCCCTCTCTGTTTGAAGTTCCTTTAGATTAAGGTTATTTTGTATACTTATTACGATCTATCTATCTAATAATCTTTATTGTCGTTTATATTCAATGACCCATCCGGTTGTTACCCGCGTATTGGCAGGTTTATTATGCACTGATCTGCCCATCTCTCTCTCTCTCTCTCTCTCTCTCTCTCTCTCTCTCTCTCTCTCTCTCTCTCTCTCTCTCTCTCTCTGTGGTAAATGGCTAAATTGTTATTTGACACATTGAGAGTAACTATAACCAGTTGCTTTTCAAACCAATCCTAAGTATAACGACTAGCGAATTACGTAAATTCCCAAGTTCCCAAAGTCAACAGCTTTACATTACATAATCTGATACACAAGAGAATACCTCCGAGCTCTGAGAATAAACGCAATTCCCAGACGCTAATATATATGAACACTGAATATCTAAACGTCTCGTCACGTTACACTCAAAACTAAAACTGGGTGATCACTTTACTTTTAACGGGAACTATTCTTAAATCAACCTCTTACTTCGGTTCCAAGTCCGGGAATTGAGCAAGTCACTGGGTTAACCATTAAAAAATAATACCAAAAATAAATCACTGGTAATTTAAATCTGAACTAGACATTAGACTAAGACAAAAATGATACTTCGAAAATTATACAATCACTTGTTTCATTAGAAATTAATTTATGAAGATTATTTAATTATGACAATTAATGAAAAAAGTTGACAATTTAACATCGGAAAATAAATAAAATTTACACTTACATATAGGTAACTGTTACTCTTACGTCCTTAGGGCTCTCACAAGGTTACCAAACGGTTAAGCAAGAATAAATGCACTTCACTGTTTTACTAAATCACACAGAGCAAGGCACAAATAAATTGATAATCTTTACAATATAAACTGTACTCACATATACACTGCACTTCTTTCAACTTAAACCACAGAGATTCCAATGTTTGAACAAACACTATAAACATTTGAGAGAAAACACTGTGTACTTTTGAGAGGAAACATTATGCACATTGGAGAGGAAATACATAGTGGCTGAATAGAAGCTGGAGAGAGGACTGGTGAAAGCACAGATCTTGTGGAATGTCAGGCTGATATCTGTCCTAAGCTTGCTTGCTTGCTGTAGATTTCCCAGAATTTTATCTGGACTGAGGCTCTTTGGACAATGTGTCGTATCCCCCATTTCATTTATATAGCTCTGCCCATAGAGCGATTGTGTCAAAGAAACTTTTTATGGGGCACTCTACCCCTAGCTCTGCTAATAGAGCTTTGTCCATTGACCTGTCCCCAGAGGTTTAACTATTGCTCTGCACCTAGAGCATTGATATTATTTTTAGCCCGAAGGCCAAGTTGAGAAAGTGGCTTGCCGCTAAGATCTCTCAAATAGGACCCTTTCAGGAGCCAGAAGGAAGAGTTTTAGTAGTAGGGAACAGTGGTATAGTAACAAGTTGCAGTAAGTAGGAGACACTGAGAGGAAAGGAGAATGTTTTAGTAGAAGAGAAAAGAAGCTGATTTAAGTATAAAGGACTTATTTCTGCTTGAGGGGTGGGTGATGCAGTGAGCTTTGTTGAAGGAGAGGGAGGATTGGGCTTAGGGTTTGACTGATGACAGGGAAGTTGAGTAGGGATAAAACTCGGGTAACAAGGTGAATGGTAATGGGGATTACGTCTTATAAGGATATGGCGTCAAAATGGTAGGAGTAGGATGAACGCGATGGGGTAGAAGAAGGATTAGGGCAAGGTGTCGGTGCTGGAGCAGTGGGGTTTGGTGCAGGGACAGTGGCTGGACTGGTGGCAGTGGTAAGCACAGGAGCAGTGACCGGTTCAGGAGCAGTGGATGGTTTCTGAAGTGGTCTTTTATGTGGTATCCTTTGCAGTTTAGGTTACTGTGTCGGTGCCTTAATTACAGTGGTAGGAGTGGCAGTCTACAATGCCTCCAACATTTTGAGACGCTCCAGAAATCTCTTGTTCCAGGCGTGGTGAGGTCGGGCACAGTTGGGGCACTTAGGCTGGGTCTCCTTCCCTCCATTGTACACATCAATGCAGTCTTGAGTTGGATGCTTGTCGCTGCAGACACCACAGATCGGCTGGATCCTACAGTCGGACTTGTGGTGGACAAAACACTGGCAATTGAAGCAGCGGAGTGGCTCCTTATCGAGGTCTCTTATGGGGAAAGTTTCCCACAGTCCAAAGTCCAAGGAAAGTTGGATGGGTCCTACAAAGGTGGCGATGACTTCTTTAGTCAGTGCCTTGTGACTGCCCAATTTCCATTTGCCTTGGGCAATGTTCCTGCAGTAATTAATGAGGGTGAGGGACATGTTAATTGGATGGTTATATATCACTGCTTTCCTTAGTTTCTTTGTAGGATCAAAATAGGACAGGGAGGCTTCCCTGCGAAGGAGTCTGGCACTATCCTGATTCTTGGGTGTGATGATAATGTCTCCCTTCAAGTTGGGCCTGGCCATGATCTGGAGTCCGGGGCAATAGTAACTACTGTTTTCGTATCCATTTCTCGGTAATCGAGATTTTGCCTCTTGGTACGCGGAATAAGTGTCTTTTTTCTTTACAATCAGTGATTCATGATACTCTTATAAATTACTGCACTGGGTGTACTACATTATAGCATAATCTCGTACCAATACAACTGTCCGTTACAGACCTAATGCCCAAAACCTTGCTTGCACTGTCTGTGAAACACACAATAGATGGAAATAGCTAGCGTTATTTCTCTTTGGAGGTATAATGTGATGCCCAGAAAGTAAGAAACTACGCTTTGTTGGCTTCGCGTTGGTCTGATTCATACCAGCCATATTGTGATGACTGTTTGGTACCCTTGACAGTGAGGCATTCAGTTACCGAATGCTCCACTTACAGTAGTGAAAGAAATAGATATCTATTTGAGGCTCGAGGTGAGGATGGCAGGTTCATCCTTGCCAAGATTCTTGGACATGATGCGTCCTACCGTGCTAGCGGTATTTTTAGCTTTGCTTCAGAAGCATGTCTTCTGAAAGCTATTTAACGTTTTAAATGACATTTTTGCTTTTATGGTTTTAATTGAATATTTTTTTTATTCTTTATCTATAATAAATGATATCGACGTCAATGGCCTTAGATGCCAGGATGCCAGAATTCTCAAATCAATCAATGATTTGACACACCGGTGCTATTTGGTACCACTAACAGTGAGGCATTTATTGATTGAATGCACCACTCTTGGGTACTTAAGAAATAGATATCTGTTTGAGGTGGGGATGCCAGGTTCATTCTTACCGAAATTCTTGGAGCGGATGTGTTGTATGGTATTAGAGACATTTTCTGATTTATTTCAGAAGGAGGTCATCTGAAAGTTACTGTATATGACCTTCACACTGACCAGTTTGCATATATAGTTTTAAATTAAATTTCTTTTCATAGTTTATTTATAATAAATATCAGCGACAATGCCTTATGATATCAGGATGCCAGAAAATCTGAAATCAATAAATCAATCAATGTAACTAATTTAGGACGAAACCTTTTCCTGTGTTCTGGCATTTTCTGAGAGAGTAAGAATTATATGCGTTTTGATCCTTTCAAACTATCTTAGACCAAGCTTAAACCATCCGAACCTTCTATCTATCCACACGACCTCAAGGTAATAGAACATGTTTGAATCATCCAAATCATCTTGGGGAGAGTAGGATTAATTCAAATCAGGTTTGAATAATTTTCCATTAGTTTCAGGAAAATACTGTAGCTTGAGTCATGCTTAAGCTTGGCTATCTCGAGAACAATGCTTTAAAATTAGCACATCTCAATTAAAATATAATTTTAATCGATGTAAATTACTAATTATATATACATATATACATATACATATACATATATATATATATATATATATATATATATATATATATATATATATATATATATATATATATATATATATATATACATATATATATATATATATATATATATATATATATATATATAGATATATATATATATATATATATATATATATATATATATATATATATATATATATATATATATATATATATATATATATATATATATATATATATATATATATATATATATATATATATATATATATATATATATATATATATATATATATATATATATATATATATATATATATATATATATATATATATATATATATATATATATATATATATATATATATATATATATATATATAACATATATATATATATATATGTATATATATATATATATATATATATATATATATATATATATATATATATATATATATATATATATATATATATATATATAACATATGTATATATATATATATATATATATATATATATATATATATATATGTATATATATATATATATATATATATATATATATATATATATATATATATATATATATATATATATATATATATATATATATGCTGTTTATTGGAGCTTTCAGTTAGTAAACTAAAATTCATCCTTTTGAAGTGGGATATATTAATAACTTCAGATCGACATTTTCTATTTTCTGAATTTAATGTCATCTTAAATAGTGTAAAAACTCCATTTTTATGTCGTAATAAGAATCTCTAATATACAGGCTTATTGATATTATAGAGAAATTAAAAATATATAGATTTTTCCTCAATATATCTTCGATAAATTAATCCGCCTCCAGAATGGCTTAAGGGCTTTTCTTAAGCTTTGAACAGGACTCCTACTTCGTAAGTATCTTAATGTCTTACGAAAAGCTTATCTAGGCTATGTATAAGTCAAGTTTCCAATCGCCGAAGAGATTATAATTTTCCCTTTACACTACGACATCTGGCGCCCAGATGCAAGTGCTAGAGAGGATTTTCTATCCGAATGGGATTCCTGGGAAATTCACCATTCCCGTCGTTTTCGTTCATATACAAAAATACACACACACACACACACACACACACACACACACACATATATATATATATATATATATATATATATATATATATATAAATATATATACATACATATATATATATATATATATATATATATATATATATATATATATATATATTTATATATACATATATGTGTGTGTATGTGTGTGCATACTGGTCCTACCAGTATTAACCTTTTCTTCAGAAACTTGGAGCCTTACTAAAGTCTTTGAACATTACCTACTTACCCTCCTGGAGGGTATTTAGCCTTGCATGGTGTATCAGCTCCTCCATGTTGACCAGTTTTTCCAACTTTTTACTATAGTCTATGGGTATCATCAATCACTTTATTTATAATTCAGTACATATTATTTTTGTTATAATTCTTGTTAATCTAGTTTTTCAGTCTCTTTTTTATTTCTATTAATTCTTATGCTGTCTGGAGATATTGAGCAAAATCCGGGATCAGTACGTCCTAGATTTCGTCAATGTCGTCTTCTGTATTGCAATATTCGTGGTCTTCATGCAAATATCCAAGACCTTACAGTTGCTTCCACACAGTGCTCAGAAACTTTGGTTTCTAATATGAGGCACTCATCTGAGCTCCTTATAACTAGTTTTAAGAAGCCAATAATGTTGAAACGTGATGCCATCCCTAGGGCCAGGGGAATGGCGGTGTATATTAGGACCGACTACCCTGCTTCTCATATGTCCTACTATCAATGTGGATGTCATGAGATTCAGGTAATAAAAGTTTGTGGCATGCATAACAACTTTTATTTGTGTTCGATCTACCAGAATTAGTACATGGATGATTCTATCTTCGATTGTCTTCTTACCATTATGGCTAAGATACAAGAAGATGATAGAAAGGCTTCTTTTGTCTTTGTTGGTGATTTTAATACTCACCATAGGGAGTGGTTAAGTTCTATCTCTCCTACCGATCGCCATGGCTCAAGAGCTTTAGACTTTGCCTCTGAATCAGGCTGTGAGCAAATCATAAATAAAGCTACTCACAGGTCTGGTAATTGCTTAGACCTCGTATACACTGACTCCCCTGGTGTTATAACTAGAAAGGTTGCTTCTCAAGTCGGGACATCTGATCATGCCTTGATTTCATTAGTAGTGAAGACTGAGCAGCCTGTCCCTGATATATCATACTCTTGTAAAATTTATATGAAATCCCAAGCAGACTAGAATGGGATTTTGCATGATCTTTTGTGCTTGAATTGATCACAATTATATAGTAGTGTAGATCCTGTTGTCCCTTTGAGTGAGAATCTAGTCAATATAATTGATAGGCGTATCCCATCTCGTTTGTTAAGGTACCGAGTGAAGGACAAACCGTGGTTCAATGATGATTGTAGACGTGCTTATTTGGAGAAGCAGGAGGCCTATCACCTTTGGAAGGGTAACAGATCAGATTTGACCTGGAACAACTATACTCAGCTTCGAGCTTTTGCTCAGAGTTTATGCCTCAACTGAAAAGGAGTACAATTTAACCATAAAAGAAACTCTTTCTGGTACAACTCAGGAACATAAATGGTGGTCTACCCTTAACTCTGCACTCTTTGGTGTAGATGCAACAGTTCCTCCTTTACTTAAACCAGATGGCTCAGTCACTCACTGTCTAAAGGAAAAGGCAACCCTTTTGGCTGATGTTTTTGACAGTAAACAGAGTAATGAAAAACTTGAACTTCCTCATTCATGTTTTTCTGAGGCTAAACTAACTAGTTTAGATTTTCGATCTCGTGAGATTAAAGCTCTGTTGATGGACCTTGCCGCTTATGGAGGTGTAGACACAAATGGTATTTTTCCTTTGTGTTTTATAAAGACAGCAGATTTCTCAGCTCCAAAGTTATATGTTATTTTGAGCAAGTTAGCAAGAAGAGGAGCTTTTAGCACTTGTTGAAGAATTTGTAATGTTACTCCTATATGTAAATGTGTTTGTGGTAGTTCAAGTCCCACTGATTACCGCCCAATGTCCATAACTCCCATATTATCTACAGTTTTTTAACGTCTTCTGGCAAAACGTCTTAATAGGTTTGCTGAAGGTAATCCTCTACTCCCTGGTTTGCAATTTGGTTTTCGTAAAGGCCTTGGAGCATGTGATGCCCTTCTTACAATCTCCAATGCTATGCAGAAATCCCTTGATTGTGGTCAGGAAGTTCGTATGATTGGCCTTGATTTTAGTGCTGCCTTTGACCGTGTTAATCATGAGGCCCTTGTTTTCAATAATAGATCTCAAAGAGTTGTTGTTGAAGGGCACCATAGTGAGTATAGGAATGTGATTTACGGTGTTCCACAGGGTAGTGTTCTTGGCCCATTACTTTTCATACTATATACACATGACATGTGGTTTGGCCTAGAAAACAAGCTTGTTGCATATGCAGATGATGCTACTCTCTTTGCATCAATTCC
>NC_090727.1:191017960-191025460 GCF_036898095.1 Palaemon carinicauda
TCTCTCTCTCTCTCTCTCTCTCTCTCTCGTATCATATTTAATTTTTTTCTAACTCCTCTGCTCTCTCCAGCTTACCATAATTCATATTGAAATCTTCATGACTGTCCATCCAAAAATTGAATGTTTCCATGATGTATGCAATAATTCTATTAAAAAATAAAAATAACGTTTAATCTTATCCTGATACAAAAATCTAATTTGATCACCACGTGACTATTTTATTCATCTAGGACTACATGATTTCCGTGACGTATCACTCATGTTCAACATTTCATAGCATTTTTTTTTTTTCGAATTCTTGTTTTTCCTTGACGCATTAATCACCTTAAGCTATTTAATGATAACCTTGACACATTGATCACCTTAGGCTCTTTGATATCTACCTTGATGCATTGACCACCTTAGACTTTTCAATATTCACGTTGACACCTTGATCAACTTATGCTCTTTAATGTTCACCCTGAAATATAGATCATATTAAACTCTTTAATGTTCACCTTGATGCATTCATCACCTTATGCTCTTTGATGTTCAACTTGAAGTATATATCATATTAAACTCTTTAACGTCGACCTTGACGTATTGATCATATCAGACCCTTTAATGTTCAACTTGATGCATTGATCCCCTTAGGCTCCTTAATGTTCACCTTGACACATTGATCATATTAGACCCTTCAATGTTCAACTTGATTACGCTCTTTAATGTTCACCTTGATGTATTGATCATATTAGACTTATTAATCATCTTAATGTATTGATCAACTAAGGCTCTTTAACGTCCACCTTGACGTATTGATCTTAATAGACACTTTAATGTTCAACTTGATGCATTCATCCCCTTAGGCTCCTTAATGTTCACCTTGAGACATTAATCATATTAGACCCTTCAATGTTCAACTTGATTGCGCTCTTTAATGTTCACCTTGATGCATTCATCACCTTAGCCTCTTTAATGTTCACCTTGACGTATAAATGACCTTAGGCTCTTTAATATTCACCTTGACACATTTATTATATTAGACCCTTTAATGTTCAACTTGATTAAGCTCTTTAATGTTCACTTTGATGCATTGATCACCTTTGCCTCTTTAATGTTCACCTTGACGTATAAATGACCTTAGGCTCTTTAATGTTCACCTTGACACATGGATCATATTAGACCCTTTAATGTTCAACTTGATTAGGCTCTTTAATGTTCACCTTGACACATTGATCATATCAGACCCTTTAATGTTCAGCTTGATTAGGCTCTTTAATGTTCACCTTGATGCGTTGATCCCCTTAGCCTCTTTAATGTTCACCTTGACGTATAAAAGACCTAAGGCTCTTTAATGTTCACCTTGACACATTGATCACCTTAGGATCTTTAATGTTCACCTTGACACATTGATCACCTTAGGCTCTTTAATGTTCACTTGGAAAAATTTGATCACCTCAGGCTCTTTATTATCACCTTGATGTATTGATTACCTTAGGCTCTTTAATTTTCTCCTTGATATATAGATTACCTTAGGTTCTTCAATGTTCACCTTCACACGTGGATCACCTAAGGCTCTTAAATATTCACCTTGAAGCATTGATCACAGCTTAGACTCTTTAATGTTCATCTTGACATATTGATCACTGGAGAGTTTTTAATGTTTATCCAGACGTATTGATCACCATAGACTCTTAAATGTTCACGTTGACATATAGGTGATCTTCGGTTCTTTAATACTAACCTTGATACATTGATCACCTTAGACTCTTTAGTGTCCACCTTGACGTATTATTACTTTAGACTCTTTAATGTTCACCTTGATGTATTGATCACCTTAAGCTATTTCATGTTCATTTTGATGTATTGAACACCTTAGGCTCTTTAATGATTACTTTGATGCATTGATCACCTTAGACTCTTTAATGGTGACCTTAACGCATTGATGTCGTTAGGCTCTTTGAAGTTAGCCTTAACTTATTGATCACCTTAGGCTCTTTAATGTTCACCATGGCGTGTTAATCACCTTTGATGTTCACCTTGACTCATTAATCACCATAGACGCTTAAATATTCACCTTGACGTATACATCACCTTAGGTTCTTTAATATTAACCTTGTTGCATTGATCACCATTGACTCTTTAGTGTTCATCTTGACACATTGAACACCTTATACTCTTAAATGTTCACGCTGATGTAATGATCACATTAGGCTCTTTGATATTCACCTTGATGAATTGATCACCTTAGACTCTTTGATGCTCACCTTGACAAATTGATTACCATACTCTTAAATGCTCACCTTGACGTATAATAGATCACCTTAGGCTCTTTGATATTTACCTTGATGCATTGATCCTCTTAGGCTCTTTGGTGCTCACCTTGACACATTGATCACCATAGGCTCTTAAGTGTTCACCTTGATGTATAGATCACCTTAGACTCTTTGATATTCACCTTAATGTATTTATCACCGTAGGTTCTTTGATGTTCACCATGACATATTAATCACTATAGGCCCTTTAATGTTCACCATGACATATTAATCAACTTGACGTAGACATATAGATCATCTTACGTTCTTTAATATTAGTTAACCTTGATGCATTGATCACCCTAGACTCTTTAGTGTTTCCTCTGACCTATCGGTTAATTTGGACTCTTTAATGTTCACCTTGACATATCAATCACCTTATGCTACTTCATGTTCATCTTAATGTATTGATCACCTAGGCTCTTTAATATACATCTTGATGCATTGATCACCCTAGACTCTTCAGTGCTCACCTTGAAGTATTGATCACCATAGTCTCTTTATGTTCATCATGACATAGTTATCACCTTACACTCTTTAATGCTCACCTTGACATATAGATCACCTTAGGCTCTTTAATATTCACTCTGATACATTGATCCCTTTAGGCTCTTTAATAATCACTTTGATGCATTGATCACCTTAAGCTACTTAATGTTCATCTAGAAGTATTAATCACCATATGCCTGTTAATGTTCACCTTGACTTGTTGATCAGCTTAAGCCCTTTAATGTTCAACTCTGGGTACTGATCATTTTAAGGTGTTTAATGTTCACTTTGACATACCAATATCCTTATTTTCTTTAATGTTCACCATGACATATTAATCACCTCAGGCTCTTTAAGGTTTGCCTTGACGAATTAATCACCTTAGGTTCTTTAATGTTCACCTTGAAGTATTAATCACCATAGGATATTTAATGTTAACCTTGACATATTAGATGGGTTAAGCCCTTTGATGTTCACTTTAAGGTATTGATAATTTTAGGTGTGCAAGAAAGACATCAACTGAGAGGCGAATTGAATACAATTTACTTTATTTCAACGGATCATGTGTTTATATACCAGCGGTGCCTAGCAAGAACGCCACGGAAATTTCAGGAATATAATTCATGAACAGGCAAGCTTAAACAGTTCTTAATAGTGCAAAGGGAGAACGATATATACAAAAAACCGAAATACCATTACAGTGTTGGTGCATGAGTGAAACATATGCCATACATGGCTCCTCACTAAAAAAGATATGCATGTGAAATAGGGCGCTCTGGAGAGGCACACTGTAGGTGGGTCATCTTGCTGGGGATACAGAGGTTTAAGGCAATCAATGGAGACCCAGATTTCTTTGCAACGAATGACAAATAAGAACGGCTTTGTTGTTCGACGGATCACAAGGAAAGGGCCCGTTTAGGGAGAGTTAGCGATGGCTTGCTGGTGCTGTTGCAAAGGAAAATGTGCAATGATTTGTGCAAATCTGTCGATAAGTGATGCTCTGCTGAGGGCTTTTGTAAGTCTGGCATCGTAGAGTAAATTTTTCCACAACATGATGTAGACGCTGGAAATTGTCTGAGGAGGTTGTCGATGGAAAAAATTCGTCAGGGACGACCAACAAGTTGCCATACACCATTTCAGCTGACAAGATACCCACAGTGACCTTAGGAGTGGTCCTTAGTGCCAGGAGGCCCCAGGCAAGCTGAGTTAATCAGTTGGAGTCTTTGCATCCAGACATCAAAGCTGCTTTGAGCGTGTGATATAAATGCTGAACTATTCTGTTGGCTACAGGGTTAAAGGTTGCTGTTGTAGATAGGGTGATGCCCAGGAGATTCTCTGATGATGTCCACAATTGAGAGGTGAAAGTGGTACTCCTGTCAGAAGTAATACGCTCAAGGAAGATGTACATGAGGTGGCTGTTGCAGTTTGCAGCTTCAGGCTTCAGCCAACAAATAGAATGGTCAATGACAGTAAACAGATAACGATGTTCTTGTGATGTAGATAGGGGACCTAATACGTCAATGTGAATGGGGGGAAAACGCTGAGGTTGAGTAAAGGTGCCCATTCCTGAATCCATGTGCTGATGTACTTTTGAAGTTTAGCATGAAGTACAGACGCGGATCCATTCCTTAGCATCCTCAGTAATGCCGTGCCAAATGAACTTTCAGTAGATCGGCACGAGGGATGTTAAAGGCCATGAATGAAATCAAACACCTGTCAGCACATTGGAGTAGGTATTCATGGTAGTGGTCTACCAGTACTGACGTCACAGAGGAGGGTGGCGTTGGAGTCATTGAGGGGTACGTCTTCCCAATAGAGGGATGTCCAGGATGTCATACATGCTCAGTAATCTGGATCTTTTCGTTGGGCGTTGTAATACAATATCCGGTGAATGGCATCCAATGTGATTCTAGGCAGGGCATCGGCAACAGGATTAATTTTCCCAAGAACGTGTTGAACCATTGTACAATTACATTGATCCCTGGCACAGAGATGTCCGCATTGACATCGAACTGTCGAATGAAGGCATGCACCAGAGGCCTGTGTTCCATGCGAATGACAAACAGTGTACCTTTTAAGAAGTTGTGAAAGTGACTGACAGCCAAATGCAATGCCAACAAATGCTGTCGAAGGTAGAGTAGCCACATTCCATGTTAGACACTTTTCTACTGCCAATGAGCAGGGCGAGCAGTCGCTGACCTCGGTGGAGAGAAGGAGAAAAGCCTGTGGCATGGGAAAATTAAGAGCAACAGCAGTTGATAGGACATTCTTTGCATTACAGAAGGCGGCTTCTTGAATGGGACCCCAATTCAAGTCTTTTGGCTTGCCCTTGAGGGAGGCGTAGAGGGGGACAAGAATGGCAGTGGTGGCTGGCAGGAAACGGTGATAACAGATGATCATGACCAAGAATTCTTACAGTGTTTTGATGGAAGAGGGCGTGGGGAAGTTCTAAATGGCTTCTCCCTTCACAGAGATGGGGTGAACTCCTTCAGGAGTGATGTGGTGCCCTAAGACAGATACTGCGTTGGCGCCATAGGTACAATTGTAGTACTGGACAACAAGGCCGTTCTGTTGTAGGCGGTCGAGCATAATGCGTACGTAAAGCAGGCATTCTTCTTTGGACGAAGAGAACACAAATATGTCATCTACATAACATACACAAAAGGGTAGGTATCTTAAGATGCCATCCAAGAGACGTTGAAAAGGGGCCCCAGCATTATGAAGGCCAAAACAAGAATAATTGAAGGTGTATATACCAAAGGAGGTGGTGATGGCGGTCTTGGGGATGACCTTCAAGTTCAAGGGCACCTGATAATCCCCTTTCAGGAGGTTGAGCGTGGAGAAAACCTTCACTTTGTGCAAATTGAAGGTCATGACAGCAATGTTTGGGAATGGGTAGTGATCTGATTCTGTCTGCATGTTTAGACGCCAGTAATCCACACACAGGTGTAAGAAGGCATACTTCTTCATGTCGATGTCAAAGGGCAACGACCATGGTCTTGAGGCCTTTTGTCAAAGACTCATTTCTTCCATGTTTGTTTAGCAGCTGCCAAACGATCTGTTGCCAGACGTCTGAATCAGTCAAACACTGGGCCTCATTGTCTTGATATGATGATAAGTAGTATGTTTGGTGGGAACCGTCGGCGTTTGGCAAAGTTCGGCACGGAAGACTTCAGGGTACAACGTGAGGAGGTGGGTGTAGGTATTCATGGGTGCACTGATGTTGAGAATGAGGTCAGAGGGAGCTGCTTGGAGAGGTGTCGACGAGTTAGAGTCTGCATTGACTAGCCGTTAATGAGCGACATTAACCAGGAGGTAGTAATGTCACAGAAAGTCTGCACCGAGAATTGGCAATGTCACGTGAGCAACGAAAAGATGTGATTTTTGGCGCTTCCAAACAATAATGTGAGGTTCTTATAAAAGTATGTTGGTATCGCAGATCCGTTAGTAGCTACCAGGTGGACATCGGAAGATTTTGACAGACTAGGTCGTCTCCTGGAGAGTGGCCTTAGCAGAAGAGAACAGCAAGCACCCATGTCTATACTAAATTTCGCACGCCTATACCTGCATCGTATAACGTGAAAAGATTAGTGTCAGGGGAGACCACCGCCGCAAGTAATGGCCTACATGCATGTTTATTGGCTACTGACAACCGTTCACCCATTTTTTTTTTGCAGCAGCCCCAAATCTGGAGTGGTAGTAGTATAACTGCAGCTTATGGGCATCAGTAAGCGGCTGTATAGGTTGTTGGTTGAGGTGCGAGTGAGTTGTGAGTGGTGAGCGGCTTTGTCGCCACTCCAGCACAACACAGGATGGCTGTCTATGTTCTACCTCATTCACGTCAGCGTCGGTCGATGTTGAAGAGTTGTCCTCTTCATCAGGAGTGGAGGACTTTGGTCATCAGGTCCTACATGGACAAAATATCGTCATCTGTTATGGCACTGGGTACATGTTCGGGTAAACGTTGTAAAAAAAGGGCATGAAGAAAGTTTAACTCACAAGGAGAGCCGTCTAGGGCAGGTTGCATGTGAGCGATACTGGTCATTTCCCTGAGAGCGAGTTGTTGAGAGAGCTGAAAAAGCTTTGCTATAAGTGCGGCTGACGATGACAAGTACTGAGGGTGCCATACGCTCTTGGGGTGTCTCCTTGCTCACAAAGCCAATTGGAGATTTCCAGGAATGTGTCCTTGGGGATCGCCGCGAGAACATAGTTTGCTTTGGCGCTTGACCGAGTCATGCCCTTGATGCAAAACTGGACTTTGGCACACTGGAACCAGGCGAGTGCTTTTGCCGCTTCGGTGGGCGGCATCTTTAAACAGTAGGGCACAGCAGTGAGGGGGAAGCCGGGAGGTTGCGAGTCCTCCGTTGGTCACCAAGTGTGCGAGAGAACTGTTAGATGATAACTGAGAGGCGAGGTGAACAAAAATAACTTGATGTCAACGGATTATGAGTTTATATACAAGCAGTTCCTAGCAAGAACGTCACAAATGTTTAAATAAAATAATTAATGAACAGCCAAGCTTAAACAGGTTGTTATCAGTGTGAGGGGAGAGCGATCTATACAAAAAACAGAAACACATGCGGTACATAGGCTCTAAATACTAATCACCTCAAGTTCTTTTATACTCGCCATGATGTATTATTCACCTTACGCTCTTTATTGCTAACTTTGATATATCAATCACCTTAAGCCCTTTAATATTAACCTTAACTTACTA
>NC_090727.1:191037960-191047960 GCF_036898095.1 Palaemon carinicauda
TCGAGTTTTTTTTATTGTAAAGTTCTTCACCTCAAACACAGGGAGGTTATAGTTGAAGGATATATGAATACATTGATAGAAGGATAATGTACACAAAAATACACACACACACACACACACACACACACATATATATATATATATATATATATATATATATATATATATATATATATACATATATATATATATATATATATATATATATATATATATATATATATATATATATATATATATATATATGATTATATGTGGGTAGGTGTCCGTACGTGCACCCACTTGGCTCATTAATTGTCAGTTTAATACTATTCTTATTATAATTATTAATACTAGCCAGGCCATTACCTTTGGAACAGATGAAAGTTACAAGTCCAATGGCTTCTTCAAGGAAAACAACCCAAACCGGAGAGGATATAGAGTAGTCATGAATAAACAATATATGAGAATTAATAAACAAATATAAAACATGCTAAGATTAAAAACAACGTTAAATATATGTCATATATAAACTAATAAACAAGACTTATGCCAACCGGTTCGACATAAGTGCATTTGCAACAATCATGAACTTTTGAAGTTTCACCGATTCAACCACCAGACAACGAATACCATTCCGTAATCTGGTCACAGCTGGAATAAAACTTTTGGAACACTGAGTAGAACTGACCTTGTGTTAGAATAGGGAACACTGTTAGGATATACTGCACAATAAGTATTAAGCACTGGGTGGTACAGTCTGTGATGATCTGAATGCACGGGAAGGCCAGAAATATGAAAATCAGGGAAAGGTCTTTAACAGACCAGGAGCATTTGTCCAACAAATTAAGATGAGAGTAAGCAGCTGAAGTCCAGATATGAGAACAAGGTTCAAAACATGGCAAAAAGAAAAAAAATAAATAATCTCCTCAGGATAAATTGATCACCAAATCTCTTATTATGCTTTTGGCCGGATGTGTTTTTCAAAGTATATTTAGTATCAAGAATCATACCTAGAATTTCAAATGAGTTGTACTGTATGTAGTTAAAGAGACATTATCAATGCATAGGCCTGGATGTTAAGCCAATATCCTCGATGCAATTACAATCATAAATCTAATTTTGTTTGGTGTCAATTCTATCTCCCATAACTTGGACCATTCACTAATTCTAGCTATATCTACATTTATGGGATGGAATTGATGGAAACAGAGTACTATCATCTGCATATGCAATGAGTTTGTTTTCTAGGTCAAACCACATATCATGTATGTATAGTATGAAAAGAAATGAGCCAAGAACAACAACCCTGAGGAACACCGAATTTTACATTGATAGGGTGTCCATAACAACTAATCTTTGCAATATATTACTTAAAGATTCAATAATGATGCAATGTAAAGGACACCTACTCCCATATGTTTGAATTTTAATACCAAATGTCACATTCCTACAATAACTATTGTGCCCATCAACAACTCTTTGTGATGTACATCTTAAAAATTCAATAATGATGCTAAGAAACGACCCACCCACTCCTTACTGTTCGAGTCACATGATGAACTAAGTCAAAGGCAGTTAAAGTCGAGGCCAATCATACAAACTACCTTACTAAAATCAAGGGATTTCTATATAGCATTGGAAATTTTTAAGAAGGGAATCACATTCTCAAGGACCTTTGCAAAATCCAAATTGTAAACTAGGGAACAGATGATTAGTTTCAACTGCCTATTGGGACGTTTTGCCATAAAGCACGGGTTACACGCTACGATAAATTGTAGCGATTTGTTGAACACTGAGATAGTAACGATCTATTGGATGATTGAAAGAGCGTTTACATCCAGCGATTTTTAATCCAATATTTTTAGTCTTTACTTGACCGTCATGGAAGAAACATTGCGCACCGGGATTTCACACTTCAGCAGTCAATCTGAAAATGAGCTAGATTGTAACGATGTCTTGGAACCTTGTTTACACGTTCAAACTTGTCGTTACGATGCATATAGATTTGAGCCTGCTGGCACCAACCACTCAAACCAATTCCATCTCCAATAAATTGCTACGACCTCCTGTTTACACGTAACGACAAATTGTAACAACCTTTTCATTACAATAGATCGCTACAATTTATCGTAGCGTGTAAACCGTGCTTTAATAAGATGTCCAAACACATCAAGTAATCTGAATTTTAGAAAGTTGGAGGATATCAGCAGGAATAGAGCTACTACCAGCTCATTACCAATCCTCCAACAATAGATAGACAACGTTACTGGAATAAACCAGCTTGAGAATCTCAATAAAATAAAACTCTCTTGCTTAATGAAGACGAACGAGCACAGTAATATTATCAAAATAATTTATTTGAAGTACTTAGAATTTTCTCACTTAACGGACACTGAAAAATCTAGATTGAAGTGGACATTCTTCATTAGCCAATACAAATGGAAATTTCAACATTCTTTACATTGTAATAAATATCTTAAGTAATACTAATTTTTTTCAACGCAGTGAAGACCTACTGAAACATCTAAGCTAAAAATTGAGATTGCATCAATATTACATCAGGTGAGCTAAAGTACTCTCCCCATATATTTGCCACCATTTCATTTACCTTTAATTATTTCATTTTATAGCGAGAGAGAGAGAGAGAGAGAGAGAGAGAGAGAGAGAGAGAGAGAGAGAGAGAGAGAGAGAGAGAGGTGGTTATCATGCAATTAAAATAATTTATTAAAGCAAACTGTCATACAATGTCATGTAACAAAAGACATAATGAGGGCTGATAAAAATAATTTAAATGTTGAGGAACTAAAAAGAGTACTTAATTATAAAACAATATTACGGTCCAGAATCTAGACAAACGATAATGCAACTCGAAAAGTAGTTTATCTGTAACTAGTAAAGAATCTCTCTCTCTCTCTCTCTCTCTCTCTCTCTCTCTCTCTCTCTCTCTCTCTCTCTCTCTCTCTCTCTCTCTCTCTCTCGCAACATATATACTTTTATGTTTATATATATATATATATATATATATATATATATATATATATATATATATATATATATATATATATATATATATATATATATATATATATATTCAAATAAGCCATATATATTTTTGATATATTAATGTCTGGATTCTCTTAACGACCTCGGGATCAGAGCCCCAGGCGAAATCACACAAAGACAAGAGCTTGGCTCCGGCCGGGAATCGAACCCTGGTCGGCAAGCTTATATAGACAGTGACTAACCCACTTGGCCACGTGGGTTAGTCACTGTCTATATAAGCTTGCCGACCAGGGTTCGATTCCCGGCCGGAGCCAAGCTCTTGTCTTTGTGTGATTTCGCCTGGGGCTCTGATCCCGAGGTCGTTAAGAGAATCCAGACATTAATATATCAAAAATATATATGGCTTATTTGAATATGAAAAACACGTAAAAATGTGCAAAATTTATCATATATATATATATATATATATATATATACAGTATATGAAAATTATACTAAAATAATACATGAAATAAAAGATGAAAATCAGACATATGGATTAAGTAGGAATTAAGAGGAAGTCACTAAAGCCGGTTATGAAACTCTGCTTAAAACAGATCAAAAGCTGTAGTGAGCAATAGATTTAAAATGGTAGGTCCCTGATCTCTATAGGAGCGAGATCACATGAAGTATATATAGAGGTTAATGGTTCAATGTACTCACGTCCTCTGTGTGAGTGTACGAAGTGGGTGTTGTTGTTGAAGTTATTTGTATCCCTTATGGTGGATTTAGCTTATTGTAACTTATAACTATATATATATATATATATATATATATATATATATATATATATATATATATATATATATATATATATATATATATATATACAGATTATATATATATATATATATATATATATATATATATATATGTATATATATATATATATATATATATATATATATATATATATATATATATATATATATATATATATATATATATAAAACATACACTCGAAAAATACTATCTGCCTATATATTGAGTTACATAAGTAAATGGATAAAACAACAAAGAGAAAAACATAAAAAAAAAAAAATAAATTGCAGAAACTGTTAATGAAAGCATTGTCATAATGGTTAAAGTCATATTGCCATATTATTCTTTAAAAGATTATTTCGCAATACAATTTTTAATGTGAATAATGGATTTTCACGTTTTGTTAATAGCACCACAATTTATTTCATACAAAGTTGACAAAGTCCTTCCTTCTCTAAAGAAAATAACTTCGATTTCCGGGGACATGATATATTAAGTGGAACTTCCTTTATAGTTTAGTTGAACTTTGTCATTAAAGAATATATATATTTTTTTTACTAACACGGCCTCTGACCCTATTCAGATAAAAAAAAAATTTAAATGTTAAATAAATTTCTATTGAGGACCTAGAACGTGGTACTTTGAAATGGAAATGTAGAAAAGACATACACTATATATTGCATACACACACACACACACACACACACATATATATATATATATATATATATATATATATATATATATATATATATATATATATATATATATATATACATATTATTATTATTATTATTATTATTATTATTATTATTATTAAATGTTAAGCTACAACCCTAGTTGGAAAAGCAGGACCCCAAAACATTGAGGAAAGGAAATAATGAAAAATTAAATATGTTAAGTATAGTAACATTAAAATATTTCCTATAAAATCTATAAAAACATTAACAAAACAAGAGGAAGAGAAACTAGATCGAAGTGTGCCCGAGTGTACCCTCAAGCAAGAGAACTCTAACCCAAGACAGTGGAAGACCATGGTACAGAGGTTATGGCACTACCCATGACTAGAGAATAATGGTTTTATTTTGGAGTGTCCTTCTCCTAGAAGAGCTGCATACCATAGCTGAAGAGTCTCTTCTACCCTTACTAAGAGGAAAGTAGCCACTGAACAATTACAGTGCAGTAGTTAACCCCTTGGGTGAAGAAGAATTGCTTGGCAATCTCAGTGTTGTCAGGTATATGAAGACAGAGGAGAATCTGTAAAGAATAGGCCAGACTATTCGTTGTCTGTGTAGGCAAATGGAAAGAACCTTAACCAAAGAGAAGGGTCCTATGTAGTACTGTCTATATAAGCTTGCCGACCAGGGTTCGATTCCCGGCCGGAGCCAAGCTCTTGTCTTTGTGTGATTTCGCCTGGGGCTCTGATCCCGAGGTCGTTAAGAGAATCCAGACATTAATATATCAAAAATATATATGGCTTATTTGAATATGGATAACACGTAAAAATGTGCAAAAATTTATCATATATATATATATATATATATATATATATATATATATATATATATATATATATATATATATATATATATATATACAGTAATACTTCAGTTTACTTAATCATTTCCGGAAAGAAACTAGCAGCACAAAATGCTTGTAAAGCATAAAAGTTCACTTGATGTATTCCACATGTCCATAAATACATAAAAACATTTGTAAAGTTATTTAAATAGCAAATTATAATCCATAAAATCAAAAATAAATAAAAAACAATAATATATCATGGAAAATTAAAATATATTTATAAATGAACTCACAATTTACCTTTTAAAATAGTTACAAGGATTTAGGGCTTCGGCGGAGACTCAAGGTGCTCTTGGGTATAGAGCGATTCTTTTAAAGTATTTAGAGAGTTTTTATGATTTTGTCCTAACTTATTCTTGAACTCGTTTACCGTGTTACTCATAATACATCCGCTGGAAGTCTCTTCCATGTATTTGCTATGTTGTATGTAAAGAAATTACCACATTGAGTGGAGTTGTATCTTTTCAATTCCAGTTTGTATCAGTTACCTCTAGACTGATTTGTGCTATGCGTCAAGAGATTGTTGTAATCTATATTTGTTATTTTTTCAAGAGTTTTGAATGCCGCTATCAATTGTCCCCTTAGTTCTCGAGTATATATATCAAATAAGTTTAAACGTTGCATCGTCTGTCTATAACCAAATTGTCTTAGTGTTGGAACTAATTTAGTGGCGCTAGCTTGTATTGCTTCCAGTCTACCTTTATCCTTCTGAATACTTAGGGCCCAGAATTTCACTCCGTATTCTAGATGAGGCCTTACTATTGATGTGTTCAGCTATATTACAGTGTCTTTGTTTCTGTGTTTGAATGGTCACTTTATCCTTGCTGATAATAATACCGAGACCATTCTGGTCCATACTTTCTATTTCATTACCCAGCAGTGAGTAATCTGATTGTGATTGACTATAACCTATATGCATGACTACATTTCCCATAGTTGAATAGCATTTGCCATTTTTCTGGACCATTCTCCTAGCTTCATTAGATCCTTTGGCCAGGGCACCAGCAAAATATTGAGATACTACCTCTACCTTTGACTGGTCAGACAGTACTACATTGGCTCCCTCTCTCTATTTATTGCCCATTTTGTCTTTGCCTACAACTTGGCCAAGTGATTAAGTCACTGTCTATACAAGTTTGCCGGACCAGAGTTCGACTCCCGGCCGGTCACAAGCTCTACTCTTAGTGTGATTTCGCCTGGGGCTCTGATCCCGAGGTCGTTAAGAGAACCCAGACATTAATGTATCAAAAATATATGGCTTATTTGAATATGAAGAACAAGTCTAAATGTGCAAAATTTATCGTATATATATATATATATATATATATATATATATATATATATATATATATATATATATATATATATATATATATATATTAAAATTGATCGTATATATTTATACTGTATATATATACATATATATATATATATATATATATATATATATATATATATATATATATATACATATATATATATATATATATATATATATATATATATATATATATATATATATAGATAGATAGATAGATAGATAGATACAGTATATACATACAGAGAATACATGTGTTTCTACTGCTTTATAAAATCTATCTCCTGAGATGCCAACACATTCAATTCATATTAGTTACATCCCTAAAGTTAAAGTTGCAACACACAGGAAATGCATTTGCTCGCGACACCATTACATATCTCCTTTTCCTTCTTGTATCTATTTGTACGCTACTCTATTCATCTTATTTCACGGGCATTTTCTCTTTATTTATTTTACCTGTCTTCTCCCTTTTCACTAGTAAAAGCTTGGCACCGTCCCCTCTCCTAATGAGGTTTATTCTTGAGCCTTTGCGTTTTCTACAGCGTCTTTTATGTCATTTCTCTCGTTTTTCAAAATTTTTTGAATAATTCTTAATTATGCTGCATTTCTTTCCTTTTCATTCTTATAACATATTTTACTTATTTCAGATTAGTTTTTTTTTCTCTATATTTTGTTATCGTCAATTCAACCTCATTTTTGTTTTTATTACAAATTTAATATATTTACAAAATTTTATTTCTAATTTGTGTCATTTAACCTGAAATCTATGACTTTCCTATAAAAACTTTAATTATTATTATTATTATT
Organism: Palaemon carinicauda; assembly: GCF_036898095.1. Classification (NCBI taxonomy): domain Eukaryota; kingdom Metazoa; phylum Arthropoda; class Malacostraca; order Decapoda; family Palaemonidae; genus Palaemon; species Palaemon carinicauda. The sequence continues at coordinate 191,045,459 of NC_090727.1, forward strand.
ATTATTATTATTATTTCTAGCTAAACTACAACCGTAGTTGGTAAAGCAGGATGATACTGTATAAGCTCAAAGGCTCCAACAGGGAAAATAGCACACTGGGGAAAGGAAATCAGGAAATGAATAAACTGCATGAGAAGTAATGAATAAATTACAAAATATGTTGAGATCTGTAACCTCAAAATAGATCTGTCAAATACTGTATATGAAGAGAGACTTATGCCAGCCTGTACAACATAAAAACATTTGCTGCAAGTTTGAACTTCTGAAGTTCCACCGATTCAACTGGCAAATTAGGAAGATCATTCCACAATCTGGTCACAGCTGGAATAAAACTATTAGAATCCTCTATAGTAGGCTATCGAGCCTCAAGATGGAGAATGTAGGGTTTTTAGAATTAACAACTTACCTAGTACTATGTACAGGATGGAGGATCTTAACGCGAAGGATGGTCAGAATTATGAAAAATCATATGCAACATGCACAAAGAACTAACTGATGGATGGTGCTAGAGATTAACACATCTAGATCAGGAATAAAAAATTGAATATACCGCAAGTTCTTGTCCAACAAATTAAGATCAGATTCAGAAGCTGAACACTATACAGGGGAACAATACTCGAAACAAAACCGAATGAAATAATGAAAACACTTCAGAATAGATTGACCAACGAAAATCATACACGACTTTCTCAATAGGTTAATATTTTGTGTTATTAAATAAGAATATACCCAAGGTGTTTCTCAAAAGTAAACTTGCTATCAAGAATTGCACTTAAAATTTTAAAGGTGCGTACAGAGTTAAGGAAACATTATTAATGATGAGATCTGCATGTTGAAGAGCCACTGTCCTTAATGGACTTAAAGCTTTGTTAGGATTCAACTTAATATAATTTGCCCCATGCAACAATTCTAGCTATGTATCTAATAAGGATATTCAGCAACCCCAGATGTACTTTAAAAAGATTAAAGTAAGACAAACAGAGTAGCATCATCTGCATCTACAATGAGCTCGTTTTCTAGGCCAAACTACAAATCATGTGTAAGTAATATAAAAAGTAACAGGATAAGAACATTATCCTGAGAAACACTAGATATCCCAATACTTTCGTTACTATGGTACCTATCGGTAACTCTTTGCAATCTATTACTTAAAAATTTCAAAATAATTCTAAGAAAAGACCCACCTACTCCCAACTGTTTGAGAAAAGGCCCTAATGATTAACAGGTCAAAAGCAGTACTAAAACAAGGCCAATAATACGAATTTCCTGATTAAAATAAAGGGATTTCTGTACAGCATTGGGTACTATAATAAGGGCAACACATGATCCAAAGCCATTACGAAAGCCAAATTAAAAACTAAGAAACAAATGATTACTTTCAGCATACCTAATTAGACGTCCCCCCTCAAAAAAAAAAAAAAAAAAAAAAAAAAAAATTATTATGGGAATTATGGAAATTGTGTAGTAATCAGCTGAGGTTGAGCTACCACAAGCACATTTACCTAATGGAGTACCATTGCCAATTCTCCAACAAGTTCTAAAAGAACCTCTTCTTGCTAACTTGCGAAAAATTGCAGAAAACTTAGGAGCTAAGAAATTAAGTCTATAAAAACCAAAAGAAAAATACCATCATTGTCCACCAAGAGATTTTCAATTACACAATACTGAACAGTTAAACTACAGTAGTTAGTTTAGCCTCAGGAAAACAGGAATGAGGAAGATCTGTTTATTGTTAAACATATCAGCCAGAAGGGTTGCCTTATCCTGTGGCCACTGAATGACAGAGCCGTTTGGTTTAAGTAAAGGAGAAACTGTTAAATCTATACCAAAGAGCACAAATCTATGGGCGGCCCACTGTTTCTTTAATAGTTAAATTGTATTCCTTTTCAGTTGAAGCATAAATACTCTGAGCAATAGCTCTTCGCTGAGTACTGTTATTCCAAGCCATGTGTTTATCCTGCTGTTTTCTTAAATGAAAATCTGGGCAACATAACTGATAGGCGCATCCCTTCTTGTGTGCTGAAATACCGAGTGAAAGACAAACCCTGGTTCAACATAGAATGTAGACGTGCTTATTTAAAGAAGTAGGAGGCCTATCATCTTTGGAAGTCAATATCTGTTACCCTTCCAAAGATGACAGCCTTCAAATAAGCACGTCTACCATCATCATTACCCAGGGTTTATCTTTCAGTCGATATTTCAACACACAAGAGGGGATACGCCTATGAGTTATGTTGACCAGATTATCATTCAAGAGAACAACAGACTAAACACTTTTATACAATTGTGACCTATGAAAAAGATGACTCAAAATAACATACCAGTCTGCTTGAAATTTTATATAAATCTTACATGAGTATGCCACATCAGGGACAGCAGCTCAGTGTTTACTACTAATGAAATTAAGGCATGATCAGATGTCCCACCTGGAGAACCAACCCTACTTGTTATTACACCAGGGGAGTCAGTGTATACCAGGTCCAAACAGTTACCAGAACTATG
>NC_090727.1:191062960-191072960 GCF_036898095.1 Palaemon carinicauda
GTGCTGATGAATACCTAGATGAATTCATCTACTTAAATTCCTCTTCCGAATAATAATTACGTGAATTAATTTTCCGATGAATATTCAAGTTACTTTATTTTCTGAAATTAATCTTGCGATGAACACCTACGTCAATTCGTCTTCTGATGAATACCTGTGTTATTCCATCTTACGATGAATACCTACGTCAATTCCTCTCCTAATGAATATGTACATCAATTCATCTTCCGATGAATTCCTAGGACAATTCATCTCCAGATGAATACCTATGTTACTTCATCTTCTGATAAATGTCTACGTCAATTCATCTTCGATGAATACTTACGTCAGTATCTTCTGAAACTCATCTTCTGATGAATATCTACATCAATTTATATTCCTATGAATATCTACGTCAATTCATCTTCCGATGAATACCTACGTCAATTTATCTTCTGAAATTCATCTTCAGATGAATACCTATGTCAATTCATCTTCCGATGAATATCTACGCCAATTTATCTTCTAAAGAATACCTACGTCAATTCATCTATTAACCTTCGGATGAATATCTACATTAATTAATCTTCTGATAAATACCTACGTCAATTTATCTTCTGAAAGTTATCTTCCGATGAATACCTACGTCAATTCATCTTTCGATGATGAATACCTACAAAATTTCATCTTCTGAAATTTATATTCTGAAGAATACCTATGCTAATTCATCTTCCAAAGAATATATACGTTAATTCGTCTTCCAATGAATATCTACGTCAATTTATCTTCTGATGAATACCTACGTTAATTCATCTTTCGATGAATATCTACGTCAATTCCCCTTCGGATGAACACCCCCGTCAATTCATCTTCTGATGAATTCCCACGTCAATTCATCTTCCTATGAATACCAACATAAATTCATCTTCTGAAATTCATCTTCCGATGAATGTCAAGGTCAATGTATCTTCCGATGAACACCTACATCGATTCATCTTTTGAAATTTATCTTCCGATGAATATCTACGTCTATTCATCTTGTGGTGAATGTCTACGTAAATTCATCCTCCGAAATTCATCTCCCGATGAATATCTACGTTAATTCCTCTTTTGAAATTCATCTTCCTATGAATACCTACATCTATTCATCTTGTGATGAATGTCTACGTCAATTCATCCTTTGAAATTCCTCTTCCGATGAATATCTGCGTCAATTCATCCTTTGAAATTCCTCTTCCGATGAATATCTGCGTTAATTCATCCTTGGAAACCGGCGCCGTATTCTCTCTTACCTGGATAACTCAATAATAAAAGTTTTAATTGGTGAGATATGCCTATCCTTTAGGGAACTCTGAGACAGGTGCGGGAGAGAAGTATATCTGGAACGGAGCGTTAATATTTAAATTATCGGGAATAGGAAGGAATTGGGGATAGGAATAAATTGATGAAACTCTTATGGTGGCATTTGGTGAGATACTTGATGTAATTAAAAGTTCGACATGTTGACTAAATTGTTATATCAGTACTCAACACCCCCCCCCCTTTTTTTTAGACTGTTGATTAGTATCTCTGAAATGCTTTTAACAATTAAAAAAAAAAAACACACACACAATTGTAACATGTAGTACGATTATCCGCCCCCACATGCAGAGATTATACATCTATCAATCTATCGATCTATCTATCTATCTATCTACCTATCTATATACATGTATACATATATTTATATATATATATATATATATATATATATATATATATATATATATATATATATATATATATATATATATATATATATATATATATATATATATATATATATATATATATATATATATATATATATATATATATATATATATATATATATATATATATATATATATATATATACATACATATATACAGTATATACTAAAGAATCAGCATCAATAAATTAGTAGCCCCAAGGAATGAGAGAGGACACATGTTTGTAGAATTTCCTGAAAGAAACAATCTTAAAATCATGAAAAACTTCTTTCATAAAAAAAGTATATGGAAAATGGACATGGAATAGCTCAAATGGAAAAACGAAAAAAGAAATAAATTTCATTCTCAGGGAAAGAGTCAATTTCGTTCAAGATGTAACTGTTAAACAAGTTAAAGTTAAGAGATCATCTAATGGTGAGAAGCAAAATATTTAAGAAAATACTTACTCCTAAAATAAGAGAAAAATCTGACGAGTTTAGTTTAGCAATACAAAATAGGTACTCCCAGCTACATGATGAAATAGAAGTAAAGAAGAAATGAACAGTTGTTTAACAAACAAAATTTGTATTAGAATCAGTACAAGAGATGGGCAGAAGAGTCCTTAAAACAGATCAGAGAAAACTATTGAAATTAGCATACATATCCAAAACAATAAATCAACTAAAACCCAAGATATTCGAAGATGCAATCATACCAAAATTGAGGCAACCCTAAAGAAAGGTAGAAGCATCAAATTAATAAAAAGAAGATTTGAAACAGGGTGCCAAAAGATTTTTGCTTTAAAGGGTGAAAATGGAAATATTATCCACAATAGAGATGGGATGATAAAAATTACAGAAGATTTTTATTCAATGCTATGCAATAGTGATATAAGAGCTGATTTCACCAATAGAAATAATGAAACACCTGAGCTGGTACCAAACGTAACAGTAAGATAAGTAAAGAAAGCATTAAAAGTCATGATAAGAGGCAAAACAGCAGAAAAATATGGCCTAACAATTGATTTAATAACAGATGGAGGAGATTTAATAGTAATAAAACTAGCTAAAGTCTACAACAAATGTCTGCAAGAAAGCTCTATACCTACAGCTTAGAAATACTTTATTATACTAATTCACAAAAAGGGAGACTCAAAAACCATGAGAAATTACCACCCAATAAGTTTACTCTCTGTGGTATATAAAATATTTACGAAGACAATATTAGGCCGAATACATATACAGCTAGACTTTAATCAACCAAGAGAGCAGGCAGGTATTCAACAACTGACCATAACCATGTAATTAACCGGCTCATGGAAAAATCGAGATTATGACAAACCACTGTGTATGGCATTTATAGACTATGAGAAAGTTTTTGATTCTGTCAAAACATCAGCAGTAATGAAAGGCCTCAAAAAACAAGGAATAGAAGAATCTTATGTTAGAAGACTTAAAGATACCTATATTATTAGTATTAGCATTATTACTAGCTAAGCTACAACTTTAGTTGGAGAAGCAAGATGCTATAAGCCCAAAGGGATCCAACAGGAAAAATAGTCCAGTGAGGAAAAGAAATAAGGAAATAATCGATATAAGAAGTAATGAACAATTAAAATAAAATATTTTAAAACAATTAACAACATTAAAACAGATCTTTCATATATAAACTATAAAAAGACTTAAGTGAGCCTGTTCAATATGAAAACATTTGCTGCAAGTTTGAACTTTTGAAGTTCTACTAATTCAACTACACTATTAAGAATATCATTCCACAACCTGTTTACAGCTGGAATAAAACTTTTAGAATCCTGTGTAATATTGAGCCTCATGATGGAGAGGGCCTGACTATTAGAATTAACTGCAAGCCTAGTATTCATAGCAGAATGAAACTGTCCGGGAAGATCAGAATAAAAGGATGGTCAGAATTATAAAAAAGTCCTATGCAACATGCATAATTAACTAATTGAACGACGGTGCCAGAGATTAATATGTAGATCAGGCATAAGAAATTTAAAAGACCGTAAGTTCCTGTCCAATAAATTAAGATGAGAATCAGCAGCTGAAGACCAGACAGGGGAACAATACTCGAATCAAGGTAAAATTGAAAGAATTAAAACAATTCTTCAAAATAGATTGATCCCAGAAAATTTTAAATTTCAATAAGCCAGTTTTTTGTGCAATTGAAGAAGACACAGACCTAATGTGTTTCTCAAAAGTAAATTTGCTGTCGAGAATCCCACCTAGAATTTTAAAAGTCATACAAAGTTAAAGAAACATTATCAATGCTGAGATCCGGATTCTGAGGGGCCACTGTCCTTGACCTACTTACAATCATACTTTGAGTTTTGTTAGGTTTCAACTTCATACCCCATAATTAGATTCCTGCACTAATTTTAGCTATATCTCTTTTAAGGGATTCAACAGCCCCGGATCTACATTCAAGAGATGGCATTGATGCAAAGAGAGTAGCATCATCTGCATATGCAACAAGCTTGTTTTCTAGGCCAAACCACATTTCACTGTAAAGCAATCGTAAAACTACATGTAGTGAGAACGTTCCGATTAAGAAAGGAGTTAGACATGGAGACCCTATTGCTCCTAAATTATTCACTGCATTTCAAGAAGTTTTCAAGAATTTACATTTGGAAAATGTAGGAATTAATATTAATGATGATATAGTTGTGTTTAGTTAATCATGGAATGAATCACAAACTAGATGGGCACTCTGTAGAGCGCAGATCTACGCTGCGGATGCTTATTTCTCGACCTTTTGTTTGACTTTGACCTTTGACCTTGCTCATCCGTGACCTTGACCGTTGCTGTTCCAAAATTTAATCCTTTCTAGGTCTCTACCTAACAGTTCAAAATCCCAGCAATTTTCATTATGGTTGATGACCAGAATTTAACCTTTTGCTTGATCTTATAATTCACCTTGAACTTAACATATGTTAATTGGCGTGGATTTTCATACACTTTAACATAAACCAATTTTGAAGTCCCTGTGACAAGGATGTTCATAAATAAGGTTAATTACGTGATATGAATGTTTTTCTCCTCCGTGACCTTGACCTTTGACCTTCCAAAAATTTAATCATTTCCAACTCTTTACATAACAGTGTAAAATCCCTGCAAGCTTCATTACTTTGCGATTAAAAATGTGACCGTAAAGTTGATGACAAAAATTTAACCTTTAGCTTGACCTTGACCTTGGACTCGATATTGACCTTAACATGTATTAATGGGTGTGGATTTTCATACACTCTAATATGAACCAAGTTTGAAGAGTTTGTAACAACGATGTCCAAACTTAAGGCTGATTGCACGAATTGGACATTTTATTATTATTATTATTATTATTATTATTATTATTATTATTATTATTATTATTATTAGTATTATTATTATTATTATTGCTTTCTAACCTACAACCCTAGTTGGAAAAACTGGATGCTATAGGCCCAGAGCCCCAACAGGGGAAATAGCTCAGTGAGGAAAGGAAACAAGGAAAAATAAAATATTTTAGGAACAGTAATATTAAAAAAAATATTTCATATATAAACTATAAAAACTTTAACAAAATAAGATGAATAGAAATTAGATAGAATAGTGTGCCCGAGTGTACCCTCAAGCAAGAGAACTCTAACCCAAGACAGTGGAAGACCATGGTAAAGAGGATATGGCTCTACCCAAGACTAGAAAACAATGGTTTGATTTTGGAGTGTCCTTCTCCTAGAAGAGCTGCTTACCATAGCGAAAGAGTCTCTTCTACCTATACCAAGAGGAAAGTAGCCACTAAATAATTACAGTACAGTAGTAACCCCTTCAGCAAAGAAGAATTTGTTAATTTCAGTGTTGTCAGGTGTATTCGATGTATGTGTAGGCTAAGAGAAAGAACCGTAACCAGAAGGAAGGATACAATGTAGTAATGTCTGACCAGTCAAAATATCCCATAACTCTCTAGCGGTAGTATCTCAACATGGGGCTTGACTGTGACCTTGAGGTTTGACCTTGATCTTCCAAAATATAATAATTTCCAGTTTTTTTTACATAATAGTTAATCCCTGCATGTTTCATTACTCTACGATTAAAATCATAGCATGGAAGGTGTTCAATAACAAATACACACACAAACAAACACACAAACAGACAAACAGGGGGTAAATCATAACCTTCTTCAAACTTCGTTGGCAGAGGTAAAGATGATAGAAGATTTGAATATATATATATATATATATATATATATATATATATATATATATATATATATATATATATATATATATATATATATATATATATATTCTATTTTCTATTTAGCAAGGCACTTGAACAAAAGGGGACCTTTCCTCTCTTCGCTCCTACCAGCCTGATGAGGGATTCATCTGAGTTTGAGTGGTACTGCTAGGGTGCTACAGCCCATCCTACCCCATTATCCACCACAGATGAAGTTTCATACGCTGAATCCTTACTACTACTGCTACCTCCTCAGTCACCAAGGCGCCGGAGGAAGCAGCAGGGCCTACTGGAACTGTGTCACAATCGCTCGCCATTCATTCCTATTTCTAGCATGCTCTCTTGCCCAGAGCTTTCTTCACTCCATTCATCCACCCAAATCTTGGCCTTCTTCTTGTACTTCTCCCATCAACTCTTGCATTCATCGCCTTCTTTAGCAGACAGCCACTCTCTTTACATTCATGCCTAACCATCTATTCTTTACCACTCCCTTCACTAACCCCAACACTTTGCATCCTTCATTCACTTTCTGACGTACATCTGCTTCCACTCCACCATTTGCTGCAACAACAGACCCTAAGTACTTAAACTGATCTACTTCCTCAGCATTGCACCACCCTCCCTTCTCGTTCAAGTCATAACCTTATTCTTAGCAACACTAACTCTCAACTTCCTTCTCTCACATACCCTTCCAAACTCTGTCACTAGTCGACCTAGCTTCTCTTCCGAGTCTGCAACCAATACAGTATCATCCGCAAACAACAACCGATTTACCGCCCATTCATGATCACTCTCATCTATCAGTTATCCATCCTTGACCAAGCACTCGAGCATTCACCTCTCTCACCATTCCATGAACAAATAAGTTGAACAACCATGGCAACATCACACATCCCTGTCTCAGCACCACTCTTACTGGAAACCGCTCGCTCACTTCATTTCCTATCTTTACACACGCTTTACTACATTTTTAGAAACGTTTCACTGCTTGCAACAACCTTCCACCAATTCCATATAACCTCATCACATTACACATCGTTTCCCTATCAACTCTATCATACGCTTTTTCCAGATCCATAAATGTAACATACACCTCTTTGCCTTTTGCTAGATACTTCTCGCAAATCACCCTAACTGTAAAAATCTGATACATTCATCCCCTACCTCTTCTAAAACCACCCTGTACTTCTAAGACTGCATTCTCTATTTTATACTTAATCATATTAATCAGTACTCTACCATACACTTTTCCAACCACACTCAACATACTAAAACCCCTTGAATTTCAACACTCATGCACATCTCTCTTTCCCTTATATGGTGGTACAATACATGCACACACCCATTCTACTGGTACTATTGACAACATAAAACACATATTAAACAATCTCACCAACTATTCAAGTACAATCACACCCCCTTCCTTTAAAATCTCAGCTTTCACACCATCCATACCAGGTGCTTTCCCTAATTTCGTTTCATCTAGTGCTCCTCTCACTTACTCTCTTACTGGCACCTCAACACCTGCAACACCAGTTATATCTGCCTCCCTATTATCCTCAACATTAAGTAAAATATGATCAAACATACCGTTAGCAACACCCTTAAACACATGCACGTCTTTCAATCTTCCAAACATTCTTCTAGTTATCAACACATAATCCATTAATGCCCTTTCTACCACGCTTCCATTTGCCACTCTTACCCATGTATACTTGTTATTATCTTTCACTCTGAAAAAATTAAAACTTATAACCATCTCTTGCTCAATACACACATCTACCAGTGTCTCACCACTCTTATTTTCACCTGGTACGCCATACTTCCCATTGACACCTTCTACCTCTCCAGCACCCACATTTAAGTCACCCATGACAACTACATAATTACTTCTACCCCGTCCATCTACAAAGAATTCATTCCTGTCTTCTTCACTTTTCTCACAACCTGGCCCATACGCACTGACAAAAGCCCAACATTCCCTACCCAACCTAACCCTTACCCACATTAACCTAGATGATATCTCCTTTCATTCCACTACATTACCTGTCATCCATTCACTCAGCAATAAAGCCAAACCCTCACTTGCTCTTACCCTTTCAATCCCAGACACTCTACCAGTCACTTCACCAAACATCACTTCACCCTTCCAATTTACCTTTGTCTCATACCAAGGCAATATATCCATCCTTCTATTCCTAAACATACTTCTAATCTCACATCTTTTAATCTCTATCGTACTACATCCACGCATATTCAGACATCCCAAAAATAGAGTGCGGGGAGCAGTCATTCTCCCCACAGCTCCACCTCTTTGATGTCTCACAGGAGTATATAATATAGGAGAGGTGGTTCCCAGCCCCCTCGTCCCGTCCCTTAAGTCGCCTCTTACGACACGCAGGGATACATATTGTTATGCCCCCGCTGCCACAGGGGGCATGACAACAATATATATATATATATATATATATATATATATATATATATATATATATATATATATATACATATATATATATATCTTACTAGTTTTGTGATATTTCAGAAGTATCACGACTCTAGTCAGGGCTTAATCTTATATTTCCTATTCTAATTTTCCCTGTGGTTCTTTTGCATCTGAGCATCATGTTTCCCTAAGATTTTTACACAGACATAGATGTGTGTCTATATATATGTATATATATAGATAGATAGATAGATAGATAGATATAAACACTCATTTATTGCCCAGCCAATTGCAATATTTGCGCCAGATAAGTAAAATAGTAAACAATATAATAATAGGATACCATACTAGCAGTAAATGGCTAGTAAAGTAATATATATATATATATATATATATATATATATATATATATATATATATATATATATATATATATATATATATACATATATATATATATATATATATATATATATACATATATATATATATATATATATATATATATATATATATATATATATATATACATACATACATATATATATATATATATATATATATATATATATATATATATATATATATATATATATATATATATATATATATATATATATAATGAAACATATACAGTATATACTTTCGATTCATATATGCATAAATAACACATTATTCAAATGTGACTTAATACTTTATCATTCATACCAGGGTATATAATATTTCTGCCTGTATACGTCCCAGCGTAAAAAGTTAGTTGAACTCGGTATAGAACAGAGTTGACCTTTACTTGAACAGGCATCCTTTACCTATCTATTACCATCGCTCCCCAGAAGCTTTACGTAAATCCATTGAATATAACCGAAATCAATGTGAAAACTCTTTAATGCCATTTTCATGGTTCATTTATTTACCTGACGTTTCAATAAAGCATAAAGCGAACATTTTACTGAATTCCTTTGAGAGGAATTCATTGTTATCGAAATATTCTTTACATTATGATCATGTCCTAAAAAAAATGTAGATAATTTCCTTTCATAAAAAAAAATGGCTAAATCGAGCGTTATTTTGTACTGATAATCTTAATAAATAAACAAGTTTGTAGTCATTGCATACCAAATTGAATAATTTACGATTTAAGATAAAATCAAATATGTCTCACATGTTCTGATAAATTGAAGGAATTGCATAATATCATAATATATATATATATATATATATATATATATATATATATATATATATATATATATATATATATATATATATATATATATATATACTGAATATCATGTTCCAATTCAAACTCTTCTTGCTAGTCTTTGAAACAGTCTACCTTTGATTCCAGGTAAACTAGAAACAATGATGTGATAAAAATTATCTGAGTGAAAAAATAAGCTAGCAAAGAGAAATAGCATTTGGAACACTATATATTCTGCCACCTGCTATAATAAAAGACTAGAGTCTATTTGGAAAGTAAGCACAGTCATACACAGACACACAAATATACTGCACTACGCCTGAGGAAAATACGTGGGGAAATCCAAAGAATAATATTTCTCAACATAGGACTTATTTTAAGGCGATTGTTTATAATACGAAAAGTCTT
>NC_090727.1:191077960-191087960 GCF_036898095.1 Palaemon carinicauda
AGCCAGATATATTTGCTGCTATGTAAGAGAGACCATCTGAAGGAAGTTAGAAATTGCAAGATGATAAATGGGGTGAGTGTAGCAGCGCAACACAGGTTAGTGGTACTTGATTGCAGGCTAAGGAATTGTAGGAGAAGTAAAAAGACGAGAATGGACCCAAAGATTAAGTGATGGAAATTGACAGAGGCAGAACTGAGAGTCTTGTTTAAGGAAAGAGTGCTGGAAGCAGTAAGGTTACATAAGGATGTACAAGAATGGTGGGCCGAGAATAGTAAAGTGATTCTAAGGATCGGTGAGGAAGTACTTGGAAAGCCATCAAGAAGAAGACCCCCAAATGATAAAGAATCGTGGTGGTGGAATGATGAGGTGCAAGAACGGGTAGAAGCCAAGAAGAAGGCAGATCTATCAGGACAAGAGCAGGATAAAGAAAACTATAAACAAGCAAAGAAAGGAGCAAGAAGAGCAGTAGCAAAGGCAAAGGCAGAGACATTAAATGAAGTCTATAAAGGGATGGAAACACCAGAAGGAGAGAAGAAAATATTATAAATTGCTAAGGCCCGAGATGCTGCATCTAAAGACCTGACACAGATGAGGCAAATGAAAGATAGCAATAGTATAGTTCTAGCAGAAGAGAATGAAATTAAAAGGTGGGAAACATATTTTGAAGGACTATTGAATGAGGAGAACCCAGGAACAGTATTTGAAGATGGACTCCCAAACGAGACAGTTACCATAGGAGTGACTAGAAGAGAAGTAGAACAAGCAGTAAAGAAGATGAAAAATACTAAGGCTGCAGGACCGGATAATATACCAGTAGAGGTATGGAAGAGTCTTGGAGAGGAAGGCATACATATCTTGTGGGACCTGACGCAGAAGATCTTCAATCAGGGAAAGGTGTCAAAGGAATAGAGAAGCAGCTTAATCCTTCCCATCTACAAGGGGAAGGGAGACATCCAGGAGTGTGGGAACTACAGAGGCATAAAGCTGATAAGCCATACTATGAAAATATGGGAGAAGATCATTGAGAAGAGACTCAGAGATGAAACAACAATTGGTGAGGAACAATTTGGATTCATGCCTGGAAGAGGGACTGTAGAAGCAATATTTGCATTGGGGCAGACGAAAGAAAAACATCGGGAGAAACAGAAAGAATTACATATGGTCTTTATTGACATGGAGAGGGCATACGATCGAGTACCACGTCAGGAGCTGTGGAGATGTATGAGAGAAAAGGGGGTCCCAGAGAAATACGTAAGAATCACCCAAGATATGTATGAAAGGGCAGAAGCAAATGTTAAGAGCAGTATAGGCCTAACAGAAAGTTTCCCAGTAAATGTGGGACTACATCAGGGGTCTGTATTGAGCCCTTACCTATTTGATCTGGTTATGGATGTAGTAACCAAGGGTATTAGAGATCAGTCTCCTTGGTGTATGCTTTTTTGCTGATGATGTTATACTGTGTAGCACTAGGCGAGAGGTAGTAAAAGAGAAACTGGAGGAGTGGAGAAGAGAAATGTAAAATAGGGGATTGAAGATCAGCAGGAAAGAGACAGATTATTTGAGATTGAAAAATGGCGAGAATGGGGAACTTAGTTTACAAGGAGAGATTGAAAAGAGTTGAAAATTTCAGGTATTTTAGGATCAACAGTTGCAGAGGAAGGTGATCGGGGGCAGAAATAAACCACAGCATACAAACAGGATGGAAGAATTGGAAAAAAGTGCATGGAGTACTGTGTGACAAGAAAATAGAGGTTAAGTTTATAGGTAAAGCACACAGGACAGTTGTGAGCCTGGCAATGATGTATGGAGAGGAGACATGGGCAATAAAGAAGACACAAGAGAAGATGGATGTGGCAGAGATGAGAATGTTGAGATGGATGTGTGGGATGACAAGAAGAGAAAAGATACGGAATGAGGTCATTAGAGGTACCCCAGCAGTTAGAAAACTATCAGATAAGATCCAAGAAAGTAGGCTGAGGTGTATGGTCATGTCATGAGAAGAGATGAACAGTATATTGGGAGGAGAGTGATGGAAATAGAGGTACAGGGAACGAAAAGGAGAGGGAGACCAAAGCAAAGGTGGGTGGACTGTATCAAGGATGACCTTTGATCAAAGGGATTAACCGGTGATGAGGTGTGGGACAGAGGTAGATGGAGAAAGCTGACCAGAAACATCGACCCCACATAGTAGTGGGAAAAGATGTAGACAAAGAAGATATATATATATATATATATATATATATATATATATATATATATATATATATATATATATATATATATACATATATATATATATATATATATATATATATATATATATATATATATATATATATATATATATATATATTGCATTCCAAGATCATTGAAGGTACACGGTCATTCTTCAGTGACTATATATTCCTAAAGGGTTAGGTACGACTGGATGCCAGCTCAATTCGATGCTGAGTCTACTTCATGTCTAAGGAACTCGATGCCCTCTTAGAATTTTCTTTTCGTTCTTTGTTTATTATTACATCCAGGAAGAATAGTTTAGCCTCCAAATTGGTATTTTGCTCTCTAGTATACCTAAACATTGATAATGAGGCTGTGATAACATCAAACGCTTGTCATTCACTGCCTTCACTCACCAATCATCCGTAATGATTATCATGCTAATTAGTCAGATATGGTTACGTGGAATGCGTTTGTCTTTACATACATTTCATTGGGCAAAAAATTCCCATTATGGATACATCAACAAAAGAAGTTACAAGCCAGAGATGAAAATAGAAACGTTTACATAATTGCTTCTTATTTGTATTTGAAAAAAAGAAGTAACCTAGACCAAGATTTATTATTTTGGCATTGTGGCCATGTGGGTAGATGTGGTGGTGCCACTCAACAGGGAGCTGGTACCAAAGAACTAAATGTTCATACCCATAATCCATGTGCTGCAAGTGTTGATGTAGCAAAAGTCACAACTAAGATTATAGAGCGTGCAGCACAGACACATTTCTGGAGCAATTCCATGCAGCGTCGATATCTGATGATGATGAGGTGCTTCCAGAACTGCTTTAAAGGCCCCATTATACCTGTGCAGTAACACCATCATCATCATTCATCATTACATTCACCGAACTGCACAGGTCTGTCATCGACATCAACCTTATCATCGCCATTGCCTTTATCGTCGTCATCATCATTTGCAGCAGTGTCGTCGTCATTACAACAGAAGATACTACTGTCACTGGTGAGTGTTAGAACACCATAATAACGTATCGTATGAGTGAGAGTGTGTGTGTGTGTGTGTGTGTGTGTGTGTGAATGGTTTGTATGCAGTAATTAAAAACTGTAGATTTAAGTAAAATATACGAGTGAGTTAATGTATATCATTTGTAGATTTATGTAAAAAGTGAATGTAGTATACATTAAAACACTGTACTGTAATGATTTTATACTTCGAATACAATAGATTTAAGCATAATATACTGTATATTTACTGTATATAAAGCATATATATACATACAGTATTTTAAACATTCTTATACCCACACACACATACAAAAATTACGGGTATGGAGCCAATCTTACTTCACGGATTTTCCCCTATCCTGGGGGGGGGGGGTGTTTTCTGGTCCCCATTAATCACGTTAAACGAGGGATCACTTTAACGTCTGGGAGTTGCGTATTATTCTCAAAGCTTGGAGGTATTCTTGTGTGCATCAGATTTATGTAGTATAAAGCAGGTGAGTTTGGGAGCTTGGGAGTTTACGTATTTCTCTAGTTGTAATATACATTTTTTGATGCCGAAATCCTGGGGTCGAGCGAGTCTGTTTTAAATATTGGTGATAGCAGGGCCGTGTTATGATAAAACGTTTGACCAGTTTAGTGTTGATAGGTTTTTGTGTATTGTTAGGATATATTTTTTCAGAGGTATAATTTTTTGTAAGGTACAAAATGGCTCAGTTGAATATACAGGAGTTTTTGGAAAACCCAATTGTTCAGGATTTGTTGGAAGCTATTGTAACTAAAGCTCAGTCGCTCGCTATTATAAAGGCATGTCGTGGCCATGCAACTAGTGGAATGATTAAAGCCCAAATCAAGTGTCTAGCCTTAGAAGCCTTGATAAACTCAGGAAAGTTGCCAGAAAAAGATATTGCAGCAGCTAACGACCTATTGGAGAAGGCTGAAGCAGAATTCGTAGAGAAGCAAGTACCAGATGACCCAAAATCTGGTGGAATGAAAGCAGAAATGAAGGTAAAGACTGAGAATAGAGAATTTGATTAAGTTGAAGATGATGGAAGGACGGGAAGAAAAAGAGAGAGAAGAGGCAAGAGAAATTGCAAACATGCATGGGAAATGGAAGAAAGAGAGAGAGAGAAGAGGCAACAGAAATTGCAAGACATGCAAGGAAAATGGAAGAAAGGGTGAGAGAAGAGGCAAGAGAAATTGCAAGACATGCAAATATAGAAACAAGAGAAATTGCAAGACGGGAAGAGGGAGAGAAGAGACAAAGGAAAGTTTCAGGACAGGAAGAAAGAGAGAGAAGAAGCAAGATATGCAAGGGAATTGATACTGTTGAATGTTCATGCAAGGTTGTCGCCAACTCAGACAGGTGTGACCCCTGCTATGCCCGATCCTGTGTTTGATGCTTCAAAGGCACAGAAGTGGATCCCGAAATTCACGGAGGAAGCTCCCGACAAGTTCTGTGTTTATTTTGAAATTAAGAGGTGCGTGCTGCAAGTGTATCAGATGACCCCCGGATACTATAAGGAAAGTTTCCGAAAATTGCGGAAGCACAAGAAATTGACTTTTCTGTTTTACGTTTATCAGGTACGACGATGTTTTAGGAGATGGACAGAGGCTGCAAAAGTTAGATAAATGGCTGATTTAGAATAACTAATAGTGTTGGAACAATATTTACGAGGAATTCAGGAACATATTGGAACATACTTGAAAAAGAGAGAGAGAGAGAGAGAGAGAGAGAGAGAGAGAGAGAGAGAGAGAGAGAGAGAGAGAGAGAGAGAGAGAGAGAGACAGACAGACAGACAGACAGAGAGAGAGAGAGAGAGAGAGAGAGAGAGAGAGAGAGAGAGAGAGAGAGAGAGAGAGAGGGGTGAAGAAACTTGATAGAGCCACTTTGCTGAGTGAAGATTATAACATTTTCAGTCGTAAACGCCCCTCGGATAGGAAGCTTCAACCGTCGTTCCGACCAAGTGTCAAGTATTTGTTGAACCATGGAAACCAGTTCAGTAATAACTATGGAAACAAGTTCAATAGTTACAACGGAATTACCACTGGTACTATTCCGAAGCAAAATGTGCAAAATGTGATAGTACCACAACAGCAATCGTCGAATCCTCCTCCTTCAGGTTTTGTAAAAGACGTGCAGAAGATTTATATCATCTGTTATAAGTGTGGCAAAAAAGGCCATATCAGTAAGTATTGTAGGTCAAACCACCCTGAAGCAGTCACCTAACTGGTTAAGGGTAATTCAACTCCACAGAATACAAAGACGAAGAATAACACGACGAATAGGACAACCCCAAACCAAGTGGATGCCTTTAAACCGTATATTTATGAAGGCATGTTAGCCGTTCTTGATGGGAGCAAGCAGATCCCGGTCAAGATATTGCACGACACGGGATGTAATTATAGTGTGGTGATGCGAGGCATACACACAATGGTGGAACAGTCTCTCATAGGAGTTTCTGTCATTTTGAAGGGAATAAGAGGTGAGGAAGTTACTCCTATTTGCCGTCTGAAACTGTCATGCGAGTTGGTGACAAGTCATTTTGATTTTGCGGTAAAGTATTCATTGGCTGTTGAAGGAGTAGATGTCCTACTGGGAAATGAGGTTGGTGGAGCACCGTTTGTGCCTTGTTCCATTGTAATGGAGAAACCACTGAAATATAGCCAAACGACGGAACTCGAGAAGGTCTATGCGTATCTGTTTCCTAGTTGTGTGATGACTAGGAGTATGACGAAGAAAATGGCTGCACAAGAAGACAGAAACTGAAGGAACGACAAACTTGGAGGATTTATTTACGGAAGAAGAGGTTTCCCATGATAGTACGAAAGAGGTGAGCTCCCGAGAAAGCCCTAGAAAAGAGGAACGACAGACGAATGAACAGGAAGACAAGGAAGCAATGGACTTGGAAGAAATAGAAAACTCAGCATTAGAAGTAGGACAAGTGAGTCAGAAAAGTCTGATAGGATTGTAACGGAAGGATGCGACATTAACATCATTATTGTACCGTGTGGTGGATGAGACAGAGGTACAGCAGTCTCCAACCTGTTATAACCTCAAGGATGGATGTCATGGGTAGATATAATACTTTTAAAGGGAGATGTTTAAAAGTCAAAAATATCTATTCCCTGTGTGAGCAACGAGACGAGATTCGACTGTGGCCCTGTTTGGGTAATCCTGTCATCTCTTCATTTTCATCAGCATTTTGTAAGTGAGAACCAAGCCTTGCGGAGAGCGTGTGCTGTGATAAAGGAACTGTCCTGCTTTGACCAAGATGTCATCGTCTTAATTAGTGGAGTCAGCATATTTTGAGAAACCGAGCCTGAGGGAATTCCTTGTTTAGGAAATATGTCATCATGGAAGGACACGTGTTGCCCTTTTGTTGCGACTTAACACGTGGTCCGGATTGCATCAGAAATATCTTCTAGAAGCTTCCATGGCGTGATCGAAGTGGGCGTTTTTGAGGAAGCCAATAGAGATGCAGAATTGTTAAAAAGAACGCCTTCTATGGAGATGACCACTGCCCACTGTAATTAACTCCGCCCATACATGGGTGTATAAACTTCAAGAAGAGATTGTCCAGAGGAGATAGGACAGGACATAAGACAAGAGAGGAGCTATGTCCTAGCAGGATAAGAAACAGAGAAGACCAGAAGTCTGATAGAGCCAGATTCTAAACTTCCCTTCAGACAACAAAAGCCTATCTCCAAAAGATCCTGCTATGGCCGAGAAGAAGAGACAAATTGAAGCAGCCAGCCCTCCCTGCTTGTGACAAGAAGTAGTCAACACTGCCTGCAGCCTTCCTTCGTTCAAAAGTATCATTGAATCCTTGGAAGAAGACCTCTGATGTCCCATCTTGATGCCACCCTTTTTGTGACGTCTTCAAATCCGATCATCGTGCCAGTTTCATCTGAACTTCAGCTGCCCTTCTGCAATGTTCTCAAGCCTGAAGTCTCCGTACCAGCATCGTCTCAGCAGCTGCATAAAACTAATCCTTAAGTATTTCTACCTTATTGACTGTTCCTTTTCTGTTAATTTTTTGGCTGGTTTGATTTTTCAGTTAAAGTAACCGAAGAAGTAACATTAGCTTTCTTTGTAAGTTTGTGAATAAACGTGTTGTGGTTTTTTTTTCGTGTGTTTCTTTTTATATTCATTTCCCATATTTAAATCGGTGCTGTTGATATTCCTTTTACTTATTAAAAGAACCTGTAACGATTTTAAGATCATAAAAATGTATTGGTTATGAGGACGCATAGACACGCCGATATCCCTGGGAATGCCGAATGGGGTATATACCATCAGATATTGATTCCCATACGGCTGAGAAGGCCTGTGATTGCCGTAGCAAATGAGACGGAATAAGAAAGACGTCGGACAAGATTAGGAAACACTTTTTTCTGGACTGGCATGAATAAGGTTGTGAACCAGTTTTGCTGTGCATGTCACGTTTGTCAGATGGCTGGAAAGCCTAACAAGTACATCAAGAAGACTCCCAAACATCTGATTGAAGCACTAGGAGAACCCTTCAGCAAAGTAATGATCGACAGTGTGGGGCTATTACCGAGAACGAAGAAAGGCCACGAATATATGTTAACTTTGATGTGCCAAGACACAAGATGCCCAGAAGCCATATCCATTCAGAACATTAGTGCCAAAGTAATCACCGAGAATTTACTAGAGTTTATTACCCAGTTTGGTATTCAGGAAACCGTTTAGAGTGACCGAGGAACATATTTCATCTCAAAATTGTTTCAGGAGGTGATGAAACTATTGGATGTGAGACAACAACTGTCTACTGCCTATCGCCTGGAGACCCAGGGTGCAATAGAGAGATTTCATCAAACCCTAAAGAGTATGTTAACAGAGCAATGCAACAAAACAGGAAATGAATGGGACATCACACTAACTTTGATGTTATTTGAGGTAGACAATGCTTACCAAGAAAGCATGGATGTAGCCTAAATGAAATTGTGTTTGGATGAGAAGTAAGAGGACTGATTAAAATGTTGGTAGGAAAATGGAAAGATCGAGAGGAAACAGATGGAAGATATGTCAAGAACTTGAGGAAAAGGATCGGCGAGATAAGGAAATTTTCCCTCGAAAACCTGAAAAAGGGCCAAGGAAAAATGAAGACAAAGTTTGATACAAAAAGTAAGAATAGACAGTTTGCGGTACGACAACAGGTGTCGGTTTTCTTACCAATAAGGAGATTCCCACTCATCAAGAAGTTCCAAGGACCATTCCGGATTTTGGAGAAGATCGGTGACCAGACGTACATTATCGAAACACCACGGAGAGCCAAAGGAAGATACATGTTAACTTATTGAAACCATACTTAGGCGAAAATAAGACAGAAGCTTCACACGTATGTATGGAGCAAACAATTCCATCCATGGAAGACGACGATGGATATGAGGTAGAGGCTGTAAGAAAAGTGAATAAGTCTTCCATCATTAGGAACTTAGATGAGAAATTAACTCATTTGAACAAGAAGCAGCAAGAGGAATTAAGCTGCTTGATTAAAAGTTTCCATGAAATTGTCTCAGACGTCCCGAAATGAACCAACTTGACGAGGCATGAGATACACATTAAGACCACGTAAAGACCATTGAAACAAATCGCCTGTCACATTATCATCGAGACATCATGAGAAAAGAAATGGATACGTCTGACAGTAGGATTGGGGCTGTCCTAGTGCAAGAAAGCAAGGAAGGAATCCTTCACCCTGTCTATTTTATGTTGTCGGAGTTGACAAATGAACTGCTAGCACTAATCACAGCGATAAGGAAGTTTGAAGTTTATGTAAATAGACCACAGAATGAAGAAATCAGATAACAATCCTTCAACTTTTGTTAATAAAATGAAGAATAATAATCAAAGGTTAACTAGATGGTCGTTATGTTTGCAAGCATATTGTATTAATGTAAATCATATATCCGGTAAATAAAACGTGGTTGCAGATTATTTACCTCGGGCTA
The DNA here is from genome assembly GCF_036898095.1 of Palaemon carinicauda. Taxonomy (NCBI): domain Eukaryota; kingdom Metazoa; phylum Arthropoda; class Malacostraca; order Decapoda; family Palaemonidae; genus Palaemon; species Palaemon carinicauda. The sequence continues at coordinate 191,087,174 of NC_090727.1, forward strand.
AATCGGTGGATTCAGGCCCAGAATAAATAATCTGTTTGGGGGAACTATCTTACAAAGCTGGTCTAACATACTTCTATTATTTTATTCACGTCTTTCATTTGTGTATTTAGGAGATGTATAGCTACTGTAGCTCGTAAGGTGGGTTCCATTCATGTAGGATTAAGTAAATGTATGCAAATTACATATGACTGTCGTCATTCATTTAATTATATTTCCATTCACTTCAGCATATGTAAATTTATGCCATTTTAAAGAATTAAATATTTATTTCATGTAGTTTTGTTACGAAGTCCTATGTAATTTTGTTAAAAAGTATGTTGTATGACACACACGCTAGGGATTGAATCATGATTCCACGTGGTTGGAAGTTGAATAAAGGTTTTAGACTAAACTTACTTTTTTCTTTAATGTTAAGAGAGGAGGTGGGTGGAGTTACCTGAGTGTGTTGCCATCGTCAGCCGACGAATAGAACCCTCATTCAAACTACCAAGTTGGCAACCTGATGTCGCGAGAGGCCGTCCGGACCATGCCCCAAGGCTTTGAGAATGGATTAACTGGAAGTTTCTGGAATGACTTTGGACAGCATACATATATAGGACCTAGCAATTCACGGGCCAACCAAGGGAAAGGCCCGTGCCAACAACAAGTGTTGGCTTTAATACCCCAACAACAACAAATAGGAGGGAGAGATTCAGCCTAACATTTCGAAGGAGCCAACGTCTGACATTCCTCTCTCCAGCATCTATCCAGACTAAGTGGTTACTCTCAAATGCGAAGTGTTTTCTCT
>NC_090727.1:191092960-191107960 GCF_036898095.1 Palaemon carinicauda
GGGGCAATGGCTTGATTCAGCAACTCGGTCAGGCAATCAGTGCAGCTGCAGTCCAGGTGATTTTTGTCCTCCTCGATTACCTGGATTCTAGCATGCAAAACATTCGATCACTTGGCAGAGGAGATGGGTTCCGTTTCAGGCTTTGCTGGTATGTCTGTGGTCAGTTGCCCGCTTGGAAACATGTAATTCTGAAGGAGAAGATTCAGTGCTTCTTTAACGTTTGGAGGAAGGCGTGGGTGACTCGGCCACAGGGTGCGTATTGTAGTAGTCTTCTATGTAGAGGAACATTGCAAGTTTGCAGTCCTGGCAGTCATAATTGACTTGGTGCTTGGGTATATTCTTGTCGTGGAGATCGTGGTTGTACAGTCGAAGTTGATTGAAGGTCTCGAGTCTGTAGTTGCGGTAGCAAGTGTAGCTACTGCATTCGCATCTTGGGATGTTGGTATACTTCTTGCAGTGGCATCTGGGCTTCGTATACAGATGCTTCCAGGCCCTGTTTCCTAAGAAGGAAACCGACAACATGGTCGGAGAAACTCCACGGTCAAGAGACTGAAAATTTCAGTAACCATGGCATGGCTGAAAATATCTGCAGGTTGGGTGGAATCTCTGTCAGATGATTGGTCGAAAATTGGGCGATAAGCTAAGTCGTCTGCACTCAAGCTGGGCTGAAAATTATGACGTAAAATCAAGGTAGAACTTGGGCTGAAATGAAGTAGGCTTTTCTGTTGAAAAGTAGACATAACCCGCCAGATGTGTCTCCTTTTACACGCTCCACCTAGTGGCGACTCAAATCTGCCGCTACCTCATTCCTAAGCCGAATTTTGAAAGTTTCTAGGACGTAGATACAAATGTAAAAGATAATAATCAGGAACAAATTTTCTTTGAATAATCAGCAGTGTTTAATAATAGAGCAGGTGTTACAGAAATGTCTCTACAAAAGGCATTTAGCTTTGGATGACGCAGGTCTCTATGCTAATGCACTGGCCATACTCTTATATATATATATATATATATATATATATATATATATATATATATATATATATATATATATATATATATATATATATATATATATATATATGTATGTATATATATATATATATATATATATATATATATATATATATATATATATATATATATATACATATATATGTTTGTGTGTGTGTCCCGTTTAAGATAGGACTCTACAAACGTCCAGGGTGAACTAATATTACATAATAAGATAAGCTGAAGAAGTCGATAAATTTCGAGAAATTACCAGTTCCTAGTTTACAAAACAATGACTCCTTTGATATACAAATCATTACAATGTTTCTATTCTAACACAAAGTAGCTAAATTTAATCTAGACAATGTATATATATATATATATATATATATATATATATATATATATATATATATATATATATATATATATATACATATATATATATATATATATATATATATATATATATATATACATATATATATATATATATATATATATATATATATATGTGTGTACATATGTATATATATATATATATATATATATATATATATATATGTATATATATATATATATATATATATATATATATATATATATACATATATATATATATATATGTATGTATATATATATGTATATACTGTATATGTGAGTGTGTATATATATGTATATATATATATATATATATACATATATATATATATATATATATTTATATATACATATATATATATATGTATATATATATATATATATATATATATATATATATATATATATATATATGTATATATATATATATATATATATATATATATATATATATATATATATATATATATATATATATATATATATATATATATATATATATATATATATATATATATAAAATTCATAAGCTCTTTCAATAAAGCTATGATAACCCTTTATAAGATTCAGAAAGTCAATAAAAAAAATAATGCCCTTTGTACCATTACATGAATGCTGCCTTCTGTTACATTCAGCTATTATATACACAGTAGGTTTTACTAGATTATGTAAAATCTACTTAAATGATTGTTGCAATCAACTATTATTCACTGCAGATCATGTAAAATCTACATAAATAGTTTACATAAAAATAGCAAAACAGTAACAGCAAATGAAAATAACAGCCAGCATACATACATTAAAACCATATACAAGAACTAACTCAAGTATTTAAAATTTTATGCAAGGTTAACCAATTACTCACAGCACACTAAATTAAGCAATAATGTACACGAATTGATGTAGGTCGCAGGTTACGAATGTTCACACGACGATGGACAGACGACGATGTAACTCCTCCTTCTGCTTTTGAAGAATGATCTTAGTTGCAATTTTAAAAATAAAAGTTGATATACAGGAACATAGCTTCTGATGATGAATAGTTGAAGTTCCAAAGGTTTCTATATCTTCTTCAAGATATCTTGTTATATGTCGTCACGAAAATTCAGTCACAGCAGGTGTAGCTGAAATGTCTCCAAATACGAGCGGGGTTTAGTCAATTCTCTCTCCTACTCGTCACCTGTCCTTTATATACGAGGGACCAATTCACACTAATGTCCCAAACGGACTAGAAGTGCCCGTATCCTGGGGAAGCGGCGATTGACGTGGAAGTTATGAGAAATATCCAGAACACTACGATATTTTAAAGTTATAATCTTTTAATTTCTACATTAACATATATCAAATAAAATAAACTTTCTGCAGAGGTCTTATAAAAAAATATACATAAATCTAATATACATATAACACTATGTATCATGCAATTAAAAAAACTAAATATAAGGGTAGTTCACACACACACACACACACACACACACACACATATATATAATATATATATATATATATATATATATATATATATATATATATATATATATATATATATATATGGAAAAATATTTAGATTAAAAGTAGCTCTCGACATAATAATAAATACGTGTAAATGATTTCATGTCCACCAAATATCTTCAGAAATATCTACAGAAACCAAAAAGACTAAAAATACATTTTTATAAGGGCACATTAATAAAGTCATTTCAGTCAAACGGTTCAACTTAGATCCATGGTTGAGCTGTTAGAAGATCGTAATGTAACCATATAAATATTATGGAAACTATAACTTACACGTACCTAAGCTCAAAACGTAGGTAGGTTGGCCAAGGCACCCAACCCCGTTGTAATTCTACCGTTATAGTTATTGGTTCTTTGACTGGCCAAATAGTACTTCATTGGACACCTCTCTAGTTGCAGCTCATTTTTTCCCACCTACCATGATTAGTATGGCCCATTCTTTGCATATTTTCCTCTTTTCTTTAACACCTGAAAACACTAAGATTACCTCAAAATTCTACTTCTATGAAGGGGTTAACTACTACGCTTTAATTGCCCAGTGGCTACTTTTCTCTTTGTAAGTGTAGAGACTCTAGCTATGGTAAGCAGCTCTTCTAGGAGAAGGACACTTCACAGTAAAACTATTGTTCTCTACTCTTGGGTAGTTTCATAGCCTCTGTACTATGGGCTTTCAATGTTATGGCTTACGTGTCTCTTTCTTGAGGAAAATATTCCACATGTTTTCTCATTTCCTTTTCTCACTGGGCTATTTTCCCTGTTGGAGCCCTTGCGCTTCAGCATCCTGCTTTTCCAACCAAAGTAATAACCTAGCTGATAATTAGTAATAATTAAGCCCTTCTTGTCTATTGACACTGTCTTTTCCTCCTACATCCATTACGAAGCTGACCTTGTAGGGATCCCATGTCCTATTCAAGTTCGGTGTTCCTATGTTTTATTTCACTGTCAATAAAATGAAAGTATCAACGGTAATCAAGTTTCCATTCTTCCTTTCGTAATTTAATTTTTATGTCACCTTACTTTTCAACCTTCACACAAACACACATACTCTGTACATATATATATATATATATATATATATATATATATATATATATATATATATATATATATATATATATATATATATATATATATATTATGGCTCGTTTCTGATAACCAAACATAATATAATATATATATTATGACTTGCAAGCTATACAACTTCTAGAATTCCAAACACGCCTGTTTGATTTTACATTAAATCTGTTACACTTTAAAATATTAATAACCAAACTCTGAGTCAATTATACAACTCCCAGATAGCAAAATATGAAACGCTGAATATCCAAAGGTCTCTTAAGTACACTCAAAACAAAATTGGGTAATGATTATTATGAATATTCAAACAACTCTAACTTCGGTTAATTAACAGGATACAAGCGACAATGCATTAAACACTGATGATTGTAATAATACGCTCTTTACAAAAATAAATATATTCTATATAAATTACAACACTTAGAAAGAATTTACATAAAACAAATAAATCACTTGGAAATATTTAGTCTGAACAAAACTTAGATTAGGAAAAAAATGATACAATCTGAAAATTATCTGATCACTTAACTTAAAAATTAAATCTGAATACAATCTTAAACTAAGACAAAAAGAATAATGCAATGAAAATCATATAATTACTGGTTTCACTTCAAATTAAAACTGAATACAAATATTTAAGTTTGATATTTAATGAAAATAGATAACCAGACCACAATACAAAATCTTTTCTCGTTATTACAGGGCCATTTACAAAAACTTTGCAAAATGGCAGCACTCACCATAACAACACGAATTTAGAATCACCTGTCAAATTTACAGCAACGTTTTAACTCACTACACAAAATATATGCAGGGGCATAAAATCACTTTGGAGAGGACACACTATAGGTACTGAACACTTTTAAAACAATACTGTGAGCTGAGAGAGGGGAGGTGGTGATGACTTAAGGCTGAGATTCTCTGTCTATCTATGCAACCCTGGGGATGCCTACACACACACACACACACACACACACACACACACACACACACACATATATATATATATATATATATATATATATATATATATATATATATATATATATATATATATATTTATATATATATATATATATATATATATATATATATATATATATATATATATATATATATATATATTATATATATATATATATATATATATATATATATATATATATATATATATTATATATATATATATATATATATATATATATATATATATATATATATATATATATATATATATATATATGAAACTTGGCTACTTCCAGAAGCTTCCAGGAGAGCGAGTTCTGGAAGTGTGGGGGCTGGGCTGAGGTGTCAGGGTTACCAAGTATTGCTTTCTCGAACACGTATCAACGCAACATCAGACGGCTCTCTCAGTCAGCTAGTTTTGCCTACCCTTTACCCCTGAAATAAATAAAAAATAACATCTATCACTAGGTTTTTCAAGGATTTTCCAAAGCACATGGCATATTCCGTATTCTCTCACAAGCATGACGCAATACCTCATAAAAATATAAAAGAACATTACATAAGCCCTTGTTCCTATCTTTTACATAACGCTCCTAAACAGATTACGTAAGACTTCGTAACAAAGATACATGAAATAAAAAAGTTAATTCTTAAAAATAACGTAAATTTACATATACTGACTTGAATAATGAATACAATGAAATTAACGATGAAAGTTTTATGTAATTTACATAATAAACTTACCTCTACACGACAGGAACTTATCTTAAGAGCTGGCTATTCATCTCTTCAATGAATAAATGAAATATATAAACAAATTATGAATAAACTACTGTATTTACTGTACAGTGGACTAACTTCGTATGAATATTTATATAGTATATATATATATATATATATATATATATATATATATATATATATATATATATATATATATATATATATATATGATAAATTTTTGCACATTTAGACGTGTTTTTCATATTCAAATAAGCCATATATATTTTTGATACATTAATGTCTGGATTCTCTTAACGACCTCAGGATCAGAGCCCCGGGCGAAATCACACAAAGACAAGAGCTTGGGTCCAGCCGGGAATCGAACCCTGGTCGGCAAGCTTGTATAGACAGTGACTAAGCCACTTGGCCACGAAGAAAGATTATATATATATATAGTATGTATATGTATATGAAATGAATATGTCAACAGAAATGAGTATTAGACGAATAAAATTTTCTGATATATAAACACAATAATTTGTACAACAAAGAGAAACCCTTTTTAATTGGTTAACAGTTATTTTATTTACTGATATGTTGACTAAAAAATCTTAAAATGGTTTTTTCTTGGGCTAAAAGAGCATTTATATTACCCATTGTAATCTTAAATAATTAAACTTAATCAAAATTAGCCAAAACACTCATACTTAGCAAGTATTGTTTGCCGATCTCACCACTACTCACAACCTCAGATCGTTTGGTGGTCCCATACAGATTAGACCTTACACATCAGTTAGTCTTTGTTTTCTACAATCCTGCACTTGTACTTTGTCACTGGAAATTTATTTCGTAAAACACAGTTCAGTGAACCAAAATATTAATTAAACGATAAAATTCTTTAGTTAATCTGAGTGAACGTTAAGTTAGATTGAATTTAGATTATAATTTGCTCTCTTTAAAGCCCACATTTACCCTTTTCTTATCTGTACAGTTATTGTCACGTTTGCATTATAGTACATGGCGTTATGCATTTTCGTCAAAATTTCATAAAGATTTTTCGAAATGCAGATTTCTCTAATTATTATGGAAAAATATAATATTGGCATTTTTTAAACCCCAATTTGAAGTAATGGTATCCATTTTGTTTTTGTTTTTACCCTATAGTCCCAATTTTCGTGAGGGGTGTGAACAAAATTGTACATAATCGTGTATTTTTAGTCACATTAAGCATCAAGTCGCAGTTATCTGGTTATTATTTCAAAGGATTCTGGCTGCGTTTTCAATATGTTCAAGTTTCCAATAACGGGGATTGAACACCTGCAATTAAGTTACAATTCCCACTGGGCACCGTGATTCCCCTCATGATTTTATTCTAATGATAGTGACCCACTGTTGATAAATTTTACTGCTGCTAAACATACATGAACATCAATAAATATAGTTTATTTTTCAAAATAAATGGGGGCAAGTTCAATATACCATTACACACACGACAATATGTCGTTTAGGGAGTTTTTGTGAATTAGGAAAATTATCCCATGTTCTCTGATGTACTCTTTGAATTACTAGTATCATGAGTACACCACACTTGTAAACTATTAAATAATACTAATTTGCATAGTATAACATTGCATTCCAGCCCTATAGTAACATGAGCACAGATTATGCTATGTGTATCCCAGAGTATCTTGCATGCATACAGGACACTTTCCCGGCGATATGGAAAGACTTGCCAAATGAAGTATTTGCTGTCCAGAAGAGTGAGTCAGCTTTTGCAGCAATTGGTACCGACCTAGAACGGAAGCTTATTAACAAAATACACAAAGGAGACGGAGGTATCATTGTCATTACAAGCAATCCTGAAAGCCTTGGAAGAAGAGACATAAGTAATGTTAAGCATAGTAGGTGAACCAGTGATTAAACACCATGATTTAATAAAAGCAAAAGTGGCACACGGAAAACAAATCTATTAATTCAAAACATCACTGTCAAAGTGTAATCCCTTTAAAAGGATGAGATTATGAGATGATGCAGAAATGAAACAGATCCACTTCATGAAGAACATCATCATGAAAGAAGATGTAAGGGAAAACATCCTGAATACATTAAACTGTGTAAAGATGGCTAATGAAAAGCTTGCCAAAAACCAAATATGTGGTACACAATACCTTTGGGATAAGATGGCAAAGCTAAAGATGAAAAGCTGGGGTGAACGCTACAAAGTAGTTTAGACCAAAATTACTGGGAAATAGTTAATTCTAAAAGCATCAACTTAACTGATGGCACGCCTGTGCATCCTCGCTCGTTCATCATGGGAAATTGACCTGAAGGATGCTGTGTGCACCTATGACTTTTCTCTAGGGAACAGCATATTGATGACAACAGAAAGTTTACTTCATTCCTGCAATAACATATCTCAACTTATCCCCCTTCTGGATGACCAGGCACATAAAATGGCTGTATTCAAAGATCAGATAAACACATGTGCTGACCTGGCTCAACATTTTGTCAATGGTATCCCACGTCAAAATCAACCTTACTCTGAGGCGTATGTAGTGTTTGACACGAACACTAAAGTAATCAAGGTCATGCAAAAAGGAAGGCTTCTCGAGACACTAATTACAAGTCGACACGAACACACACATTAATGATCTATCCAGATATCTCAATAAACTAAGACAAAGGAACTCCTAACATTGTACTTAGCAATGGAAGTTGCAGAACACTGCACGGGAGATGTAACTACTAACCAAAGAGTCATGTACAACTATCCCAACATAAGCAACATTCAACTTGCAGGCTTGATGAAACATACACATTAATGATCTTCTATGGGTGTGAAGCTCACAGTTTTAGATACAGGGTCCACATCTAATCCCTAGGGCTTATAGCATCCTGCATCTCCAACTAGGGTTGTAGCTTAGCAAGTAATATAATAATACAGATGTAATGATCCTTGCTCTTCATTACAAGTCTGTCCTAGGTAACCAATTAGCAATGATAATGAGCACAGGTAACAATAGACACAGCATACCTCTTATGCCAATTGGACATGCTTTTGGAGAGAATCATTGGTCAACTCTTCTTGGGTTCCACAGCTTGAGAGGTTGTGATACAATCATACAACTGGACGTATATTTGGGAAGAGCAACACATCTTTGTGGAACATTTTTAAGGAATTCAATCAAGATATGCTCAGTTCACTCCGTGAGCTCAGAACACAAAAACAGCCATTACCCTATGCCCTTCTTCATTGCGAAGAGATAATATACCGCTTACTGTCCCTGTAAAATGCTGCTGAACTCAGATGGTACCAACTCAAGGATCACTCCAAGAGTATATTCGTCGGGCACAGTTACCAATGCAGTATCTGGAGGCAAGCACTGGAACCTTCTCCAATTGTGAATTCGCCAAACGAACTCGGATAGTTCATCAGCCGGTCATTAGGTGAATACATACCTACTTTCAGCAGATTACCTCTTGCTCCAGAGTCTTTGTTACAGTTGGTGTGGTGGAGATGCAAGAAAAGTTAATGCATTGGCTGATGTCCATGTCGTGAGAACCCATGCCATGCATGGAACTCTGCAAATGTGATCCGAATACTTGTAAGGACGTGGGCGTTGCAGCAGATAGTGATGATTTGGATCTTGATTGAACATAACTTTTAAACTGTGAATGATTTGTAAAACACTACTTCAACAGAGACATTGATTAATATATAACCATCCTATACATGTACAAAACGATATGCAGACTATTATTTGAATAAATAAATATTTATTTTTATAACAATTCGCCTGCAAGATGATTCATGGAAGATGATTCATGGAATATTTTATATTAATCATGTTAATTGGAATAAGGAATCAAATAGCAGTAGATATGGGCACACAAATAATCAGCGTTATTCTATTAGACCATACCCCGTACACCATGTACGATATTTGAAATGAAAATATTCATAACGGCACCGATTACATGAAATTAAAATATTTTTGCAGCTATTAGGATTTATTTCCTTTTCATTACATAAAACGTTAGTTCTGAGCACACAATAATTTTCTATGCATCTGATAGTATAGGTATAGACACTTTGTCTACCCAAGTATGCCATATATTGACCGAGCTACTCCACTTTGAAATTCCAGATGCAATCATGCCGGCCATCTTTGATTTACATTGGTACGTTATAAAGATGACGTCAAAAAAAATTGTCTACATTACTTTTTGTGAACAAGACATCCCATTCTTATGAAAAAAAAATGGCAAGAATATATATGAAATTTTCACGAAAACCCAAAAATTTTGCAGTTTTCCAGTTCTCATAATGCAGCGGCCATGGGATTCTTATATGCACTGTGTAATTGTGTTGTTATTGTTGTTGTTCAGGGAAAAAAGTCAACAAGATGGCTAACCCAATTACCTCACCTATCCAAAACAAATAAAACGTTAGCTTGGTAAATAAAAGAATATATGTAAGTCGTTCACAATCCATAAATGAGTTAGAATCCAAGGTTGAAATATGTATGATATGGGGATTTCTTCTTTTAGCTTTTCCTTTTAGTCTATAATTTATTCTTTAGAAAAAAATAAGTTAGAAACAATTTGAAGGTGAGCATCCATGCTTGATGGATCGTTACATCAGATATGATATCCAATTATGCCCTTAAAGAATTAAAAGCTTTGGAAAACCGATCTTTCATCTTTTTCAGTAAAAGTTGAAGAAATTCTGGCTACACTACTTTAACATTGCATAATTTCTTGAATAATGAAAAGGCGGTAAACGGTTAAAGGTTACAGAGAGAGAGAGAGAGAGAGAGAGAGAGAGAGAGAGAGAGAGAGAGAGAGAGAGAGAGAGATTAAAATCTGTTGACACTTAAATCATGTAACAAATAATAAATGGATGCTGTTAAATTGTTCAAAGTAATTAAGATAATTTTTTTCCACCATGTTCCATCGTTTACTAATTGTACCGATTAAAAACCATTGAGTATACTGTATATACACATTATCTATATTTCTCTATATCTAAAACATTCTACAACACTGGACTGCACGTTTAATAAACATATAAAAAATGCAAGGTATCATTATGAGCTTGATATATCATTAGTACGACGCCATTGCAAAATCAGTTTGACATTCCATACAACTTTGACGAATCAAGCACAGGAATAACAACATCTGTTTTAAGAAATGAAGAAAATGGATGAGAATGTTGCACTTTTACTATTAGGTCTAGATAACTTGAATACACACCAAATACTGGAAGACCAATTATATACACAATAAGTCATTTCAAACGACTTTGGAATGGAACCATTATAATAAGGACATTTCACTGCTAATGAAATTTTGTTCACATTCTAAGATATATGACGTGAACAATAACATTATATACTTGGATGAGTTAAAAACATCCCATTATTTATAATAAAAGAGGTACATTAACAAAAGCGATGATGTTTTAACTGCATAATTATGTAATTACAGGGAACTGGTGCAAACAGTGACAAGTATACAATCCACAATTGCACAGTTACTCAGAATGGGTACAGAATAATAGAAATGATCGGATTTTTAGAAGCATAATCACGCACTTCCCCACAGCCATAACTCGCTAGTCACCTGTCACTGGAGGCATCAACAGTAGGCCCTTGCTTAGATACAAGTTTTAGACGATCTGTAAAGAACGCACCGGAGTGTATCTTGTGCAGAAAACAATAATGTAGCAGAACCTATCACTCTATGGGTCCTGGTTGGGAGATGAAAACTCCTATTTACGAAACGGCCAAGGCAGTCGTTCGTTTGATGTGTCTATGCTCCTTTAGAGGTCAATAAGATGTTCCTTCCTACCAAATAGTACTTGACTGGAATGTTACTGTCTTGTGGGAAGGGAACGCAACCATCGATGTTCATTGTTTGGCGAAACAATTGTTTTATCGCGTTTTATTCTCCCATTGCTCTTTGCTAATATCTATTAGTGGAGGTTTGTCCCATCGCACAGAGAACTTCTTTGGTACTGAAGGCATTCGTTACTCTTTTTTTTGTTTTCTTTTTTTTTGCGTTGAATGATATTGTTTTCAACTTAATTCTCATAATATAACCACTAGTATTTTTCACATTACGTAACATAGGTTTTATCCCAAAATATCAAATATAGTAGGTATATATTTTTTGGATAGAACCTATGTCTGTACATACATACACATACACATATACACACACACACTATATATATATATATATATATATATATATATATATATATATATATATATATATATATATATATATATATACACACAGAAGGGGTGATCGACGCATGAAGAGGCAATAAAATGAAAAGGAAGGTTGTTGAAAGATGGGGCAAGAAGAAGGTGGGCTTAATATTTTGAAAGGTTACTGAATGATAAGGATGATAGAGAAGCAGATATAATTGCTGTTGCAGGTGGTGAGGTGCTAATGATGGGAGATAAGAATTAGAGAGAGAGTATAAGAGAGGAAGTGAAGTGAGCACTAGATGAAACGAGAGCAGGAAAAGTACCTTGTTATGGATGGTGTGAGGGCTGAGATGATAAAAGAAGGGGGTGTGATTGTACTGGAATGGTAGGTGAGATTGTTTAATATATGATTTTGTTGTCAATGGTCCCAGTAGACTGGGTGTGTGTAAGTATTTTTTAGCCATATATAGGTAGAGGAGATGTGCATAAGTGTTGTAATTTTTGAGGTTTTAGCTTGTTAAGCGTAGTTCGAAAGGTGTATGGTAGAATGTTAATTAATAGGATTATGCAACCTCAGAACTGCAGGGTGGTTTTAGAAGAGGTACGGTATGTATGGATTAGATCTATATCAAAATGTAAGGAAGTACACTGTATGTTGTGTTTATGGATCTGGAAAAAGCTTGCGTAGAGTTGATTGGGAAGCGATATGGAATGTAATGAGGTAGTGTGGAATTGGTGTAAGGTTGTTACAATCAGTGAAGCATGTGTTAGGATGGGGAATATAGTGAGTGAGTTGTTTCCAGTGAGAGCGGGGTCTGAGACAGGGAAGTGTAATATCGCCTCCTGTTGTTCAATTTGCTTGTTGATGGAGCTGTAAGAGTGCTTGGTCGAGGATTGAAACTGACAGACGAGAATGATCATGAGTGGAAGGGGAATCAGTTGTTACTTGCAGATGATACAGCATTGGTTGTATACTCGGAGAAGAAGCTATGTCGATTAATGACAGAGTTTGCAAGGGTATGTGAGAGAAGGAAGTTTAGCGTATGTAGGTGAGATGTATGAGAAGGAAGGGTACTGCTACGTTGAAAGTCATGTTCAATGGAGAGGTACTTAAGAAAGTAGATCAGTTTAAGTACCTGAGTTCTGTTGTTGCTGCAAATGGTGAAGTGGAAGTAGATGTACAGTACGTCAGAGATTGAAAGAATGTTGTTAAGTGTTGGGGGCAGTGAAGGAAGTGGTGAAGAATAGAAGGTTAGGGATGAATGTAAAGAGACTTCTGTATGAGAAAATTATTGTACCATATAAATGTATGGATCAGATTTGTGGGTTATGAAAGTGATGGAGAGACAAAACTGAGTTTGAGAAGAGTATGGCTGGTGTTTCTCGATTGGATATGGTTAGGAACGAAGTAGTGAGGGTGAGAACGGGTGTGAGATATGAATTATTAGCTACAATGGATATGAGTGTGTTGAGGTGGTTTGATCATGTAGAGAGTGCAAGAGTTGATGTGAGAAGTAGGAAAGGAAAGCCAAGCTTTGGTTTCATGGATGAAGTGAGGAAAGCCCTAGGTAACATGAAGATAGATGTGTGAGGCAAAAGAGTGAGCTAGAAATAGGAATGACTGACCTATTGTGGCGCAGTTCTGATAGAGATTGCTGCTACCTCGGGTCATCCTCGTGACCACTGAGGTAGCATTAGTTAGAGGAGTCAGCATATGAAGCTTCATTTGTGGCGGATAACGAGGGAAGGTGGGCTGTGGCACCCTATCAGTACCACACAAACTTGACAAAGTCCCTCGTAAGGCAGGAGGAACGGCGAAAGAAAAAGTCTTAAGGCAGCTACCTCCCAAAACTGGAGGGACTGCCGCACGCGCGCGCGCGCGCACACACACACACACACACACACACACACATATATATATATATATATATATATATATATATATATATATATATATATATATATATATATATATATATATATATATATATATATATATATATATATATATATATATATATATATATATATACATATATATATATATATATATATATATATATATATATATATATATATATATATATATATATATATATGTGTGTGTGTGTGTGTGTATGTGTGTCACGGAGCAAAAAAGTCTTTACATTTCTTTATAACGCACTTTACCTATGTAAAATAAGGGTTATCACGGAGGGAGCGGGGGGGGGGGGGGGGGGCTTTATGATGAGGTGAACTAATTACATCCAATAATTACTGTACACATTTAATTTTTAAAATCAAATTGAGTTAATTAAGAAAACGTATATCCTGCAATACCATTAAACACAACTGAACTCTTAATAGTGTAAAGTTTCTCATTAATTGATACACTGGAAACTGTGTCAGGCCATGAAATAGTGTACAGGTTTAAATGCTGCCCATAAATTACAGAGGCAAGTGACAGGACAATGCCCTAGAGACTGTCCATATATACCTATGATTAGCGCCTTAGCTGGAGCCAGGGAGAGCCAGGCAATGGCAGGTGATAACACAGAAGGTATACCTATTGGCTCCTCCAAACCCCACATCCTTAGCTGACAAAGATGATGAGGTTTCAGACACCACAAGAAACTATCGACCTTGAGCAAGCCTCCAAACCATGCCCGACAAATTTCCATGTAGGGACGTTTCTAATAGGCTAACCAGTAAAATGAAACTCATCAACATAAAGAAGAATTAAAAGATACGCGAATGACAAACAGGAAGGATAAGATAAGGGCAAAATAATAAATGTGAAGAAATTAATTTTCCAGAGTGAAAAATAATTATCTATGAGCTAATGTGCTGAGATAATTTGTCTTTCATGACACATAAAATAATAGTGATTAATGAAATATCATAACAAAATTAATTTCTGGAAATATTTTTCATATCAGCGAATGCTTTATTAAAATCAATCGTAGCACATAAATTATGTGGTTAGACCATAAGGTTTCTGAAACTTAGTTAACTAAAATCAATTTACCACTAACTGAGTCGTAATAATGAGGGTAATCGATGATCGTAATCAATAAGTTAACAAAAAAGCAATCAATATTAATAAATGGTAAATAAAGTTATTTTTATATATACCGCTTAT
>NC_090727.1:191112960-191125460 GCF_036898095.1 Palaemon carinicauda
AGCCATATTCACTTTGGTTTTGGCACTTGGCCTCATGACCTAATTAAAAGAGTGTCCTAATTAAAAAATGTTCTAATAAAAAATGTACTAATTAAAAAAGCCACCAAGGAGTCCACTCTTTCATTCAGCTAAATTTATATAGAGGTTACAATACCAGTGTGTAATAAAAGTGCACATCAATCTTATCACGTTATTTTTAAAAATCAACACAATATTTAACACATGATTTTTAAGATAAAAAAGGCATACCAATCTTTCCACATGACTTATAGAATTAATATGCACACTAAACCTACCACATGAATTATTAAATAGAAAAGGGCACACCAATCTTGCCACATGATTTATAGGATAAAAAGGCACGTCAATCTTGCAACATGATTTATAGGATAAAAAGACACGTCAATCTTGCAACATGATTTATAGGATAAAAAGGCACGTCAATCTTGCAACATGATTTATAGGATAAAAAGGCACGTCAATCTAGCAACATGATTTATGTATAAAAGGCACGTCAATCTTGCAACGTGATTTATAGGATAAAAAGACACGTCAATCTTGCAACATGATTTATAGGATAAAAAGACACGTAAATCTTGCAACATGATTTATAGGATAAAAAGGCACGTCAATCCTGCAACATGATTTATAGGATAAAAAGGCACGTCAATCTTGCAACACGATTTATAGGATAAAAAGACACGTCAATCTTGCAACATGATTTATAGGATAAGAAGGCACGTCAGTCCTGCAACATGATTTATAGGATAAAAAGGCACGTCAATCTTGCAACATGATTTATAGGATAAAAAGACACGTCAATCTTGCAACATGATTTATAGGATAAAAAGGCATGTCAATCCTGCAACATGATTTATAGGATAAAAAGGCACGTCAATCCTGCAACATGATTTATAGGATAAAAAGACACGTCAATCTTGCAACATGATTTATAGGATAAAAAGGCACGTCAATCCTGCAACATGATCTATAGAATAAAAAGGCACGCCAATCTTGCTATATAATTTATAGGATAAAAAGGCACGTCAATCTTGCAACATGATTTATAGGATAAAAAGGCACGTCGATCTAGCAACATGATTTATAGGATAAAAAGGCACGTCAATCTTGCAACATGATTTATAGGATAAAAAGGCACGTCGATCTAGCAACATGATTTATGTATAAAAGGCACGCCAATCTTGCGACATGATTTATAGGATAAAAAGGCACGTCGATCTAGCAACATGATTAATAGGATAAAAAGGCACGTCAATCTTGCAACATGATTTATAGGATAAAAAGGCACGTCGATCTAGCAACATGATTTATAGGATAAAAAGGCACGTCAATCTTGCAACATGATTTATAGGATAAAAAGACACGTCAATCTTGCAACATGATTTATAGGATAAAAAGGCACGTCAATCTTGCAACATGATTTATAGGATAAAAATGCACGTCGATCTAGCAACATGATTTATGTATAAAAGGCACGTCAATCTTGCGACATGATTTATAGGATAAAAAGACACGTCGATCTAGCAACATGATTTATAGGATAAAAAGGCACGTCAATCTTGCAACATGATTTATAGGATAAAAAGGCACGTCGATCTAGCAACATGATTTATGTATAAAAGGCACGTCAATCTTACGACATGATTTATAGGATAAAAAGGCACGTCGATCTAGCAACATGATTTATAGGATAAAAAGGCACGTCAATCTTGCAACATGATTTATAGGATAAAAAGGCACGTCGATCTAGCAACATGATTTATAGGATAAAAAGGCACGTCAATCTTGCAACATGATTTATAGGATAAAAAGACACGTCAATCTTGCAACATGATTTATAGGATAAAAAGACACGTCAATCTTGCAACATGATTTATAGGATAAAATGGCACGTCGATCTAGCAACATGATTTATGTATAAAAGGCACGTCAATCTTGCGACATGATTTATAGGATAAAAAGACACGTCAATCTTGCAGCATGATTTATAGGATAAAAAGACACGTCAATCTTGCAACATGATTTATAGGATAAAAAGGCACGTCAATATTGCAACATGATTTATACGATAAAAAGGCACGTCGATCGTGCAACATGATTCATAAGATAAAAAATGCACACTAAGCTTGTCCCATGATCTATAAACTAAAATGCTATATAAATCTTGCCATATGATTTAGGAAATACAGAAATGTATACCAATCTTGCCACAAGATTTATAAAATAAAAAGTCATATCAATCTTGCCACATGATTTATGAACTAAAAAAGGGCACACTAATCATACCACTATTTATATTAACGAGGTATAACTCAAACAGGCTATATTCCAATGTCCAGAGCACACTTCCACCAAAACATTTTATAACCCACAATTATCTATTGATACAGCCTGTGACGATTTCAAATATGTGAATTGTATAATTTGTTTGATTATGATTATTAATTTTCTTTATAAATAAGACTCTTTTTTTTCTTAGTAAAGGAGCGAGTTTTATAATAGTTCTAATTGGATAAAAAAGGGGGCACAAAGTCATTTAAATCATTGATAGCCTTATTATCTTTAACTCCAATCTGGAAATAAAAGGGCTGCTGGAGCACTGATTATATACAGTGTATATATATATATATATATATATATATATATATATATATATATATATATATATATATATATATATATATATATATATATATATATATATATATATATAGACACAGGATGTGTGTGTATTCTTAGTGCGTGTGATTATGCATTATATATAGGTAAGAAATGTTGATAAGAAGAATGTGGATATACAGAGAAGTGATAAAATGGCTAACCTATTTGTGAGTACAAAACAGCATAGTTTGAGGATATCAGGTCATTTGGAGGGAATGAAAGACGACAGAATAGGGAAAAGAGATCAAAGAGAAAACTACAAAAAAAGAAAAAAAAAGCTTAGTGACTTGATAAACTCATGGAAAGGACGGTTGCTTAATATCAATAAAAAGACTAAATGTGTGCAACATAGGGATGAATGGTGCAATTAAATAATAGCACCATTCAAGATTGGTGTCTTGTTATGAATCTTTCCACATTTGTGTGGAATAACTAAATGTTGTGGAAGTTATGATGCAGTGTCGTCTTCTTGTACCCATCTCCTTCCGAAGCACACACGAATTCAAGAGAGCCCAAAATTCCTTTATATCCGACTCACTAAAACTTTTCCCTTCATTCAATGTTACCAGGCAATTTAGTGTGATATTTGCATCTATTTTTGCAGGAAGCAATTTCACTGTGTGAAAAAATAAAAGAATTTTGCAAAATATGACTAAACTTAAAATTCGTGAAATATATGACAAATATCAGTCAGAGGAATGCCTAACCTACGTCTCTCTCTCTCTCTCTCTCTCTCTCTCTCTCTCTCTCTCTCTCTCTCTCTCTCTCTCTCTCTCTCTCTCTCTCTCTCTCTGAAGCTGTTTTTCCTCTAATTTTGGAGTACAGAATGAAAGTCCCGTGCAGAAAAATTCCACGTAATCAGATGTTAATAGACCTTCGTTTCATATCGCATATTATTCTACAGGGTTTCCTATTTACATTATACGTTACAACTTTCCTTATTTGCGATACATATGACTGATTACACGTTTCTTTATACAGTACGTTATACATATAAAGTAATATGTTCCTTTTTTCTTATTACAGACAACAAGAGACATGTTCCTTATTTGTTTCACCAATAACAGGACACGTTTCCTAATAAGCTCTATCTATGATCTACCCATGTTTCGTTAATTGCATGGCAAATAATTTGTTTACGTACAATTTAACTTTTTTTTTATGTATTCTACGTTTACAAGGCTCACAGAAAGCTCAAATCGCTGGCTATGATCTGTCTGACATATGTACATTACAATGCAATCCTACCGGTATCTAAGACGACGTTGTACCAAACGTGTGTCACACAATTGTACATAATTATTTTGTATATATTATGCTTGTATCTGCGATCTTCCCTCGCACTAAAAAGAACCTGAATGATCATGTCTCCGTTTTGCTCTGTAACATTGTCTGTCTCTCGAACAGGTCATGTCCTGTTGCCTTGAGGTTTTGTATATAAAGAAGAGTGTTCCTTAATAAAACGCAGTTGATTGCATCCTGCCTTTGAGTTCACAACTCCTTTGTCGGCCCGTCACATTGGTGACCCCGGAGTCGACTCGCTCCCACTGCCTTCCATCCCCACCTCCCTCGCCCCCCATCGTTGGTACTATGACGGAGACGGACTCTACTACAGCAGTTGGCGCTGCGGCCGCCCCATTTAAACTTTCACCGTTCGCCAGCGGTGAAGCTTTTGCTTGGTTTCAGCGCTCAGAAGTCCAGTTTTGTATCAGGAGCGTGACTCGCTCAACCACCAAAGCGGATTATGTTCTCGCGGCGATACCCGAGGACACCTTCCCAGAAATATCCGACTGGCTTTGTGAACAAGGAAACACCCCAATAGCGTATGACGCCCTCAAAACATACCTTCTGCAGCAGAACTCGCCATCACCAGCCGCCCGTATAGCAAAGCTTTTTCAGCTCTCGCAACAACCATTGGGGGACCAAAGGGCTTCGCTTGCCCACAGGGAAATTACCAGTATCGCTCGCCTTCAACCTGCCGCAGACGGCTCTCCTCGTCAGGTGAACCTACCTCGTGCCCTTTGGATACGCCGTTTACCCGAACCTGTACGCGCTGCCATACCCGATGTCGATAGTTTACCCAAAAAGGACTTGATGACCAAAGCCGACGCCCTTATGGACAGCCACTTCAAGACCTCCATCAACGCCTCCACCCTTGACGACGAGGGTGCCTATTCAACGTCAACCGAAACTGACATGAATGCCGTAGGACATACACGCCTACCCTGTGACGTGCCGAAGCGGTGACAAAGCCGCCCACCACCCACCAATCGCTCGCGCCCCAACGAACGACTTCTACAGCCACTTACTACCTCCCATCCGCCGCAGTTTTGCTACTACCACTTCAGATTCGGGGCAACCGTGAAGAAATGTGCCAAGGATTGTCAGTGGCCAAAAAACGTGTAAGTAGGCCATCGCTTGTGGAGGTGGTCTCCCATGTTTCTAATCTTTTCTTTTTACAGGATACAGGAACGGGAGTGCGACTTTTGGTAGACACGGGTGCTTGTCGTTCTCTTTTGCCAAGGAAACTCTTCAAGGCACGACGTAGTCTGTCTGCATCTGCCGACGTCCGCTTGGTAGCTGCCAACGGATCTGCGATACCCACCTACGGTTACGAGAACCTCACATTATCGTTCGGAAACGGTAAATTCAATTGGAAGTTTCTCGTTGCTGACGTCACAATGCCAATCCTCGGTGCGGATTTCCTCTCTCATTTCCACCTTCTGGTCGATGTCGCCCACCGACGATTGGTCAACGCAGACTCGTACTTGTCGACACCTCTTCAACCCGCCCCCTCTAACCTCGCTCTCCACATCAGCGCACCCACGGATGCCTACGCCCACCTCCTCACGTCGTACCCGGAAGTTTTCCGTCCAGAACTTCGCCAAACGCCCATGGTTCCTGCCAAGCACGGTATTAATCACCATATCAAGACGACGGGACCCCCAGTCTTCGCAAAATTCAGACGTCTGGCACCGGAACGATTGGCAGCCGCCAAACAGACGTTCGCCGAAATGGAGAAAATGGGCCTTTGCCAAAAGGCCTCCAGCCCATGGTCGTCACCCTTACACATCGTTCTGAAGAAAGACGGCTCCCTCCGTCCGTGCGGGGATTACAGGCGCCTGAACATGCAAACAGAACCGGATCACTACCCCCTCCCAAACATTGCCGATGTGACCTCCTACCTGCACAAAGCGAAGGTTTTCTCTACGCTCGACCTCCTGAAAGGGTATTATCAGGTGCCTATGAACCCAGAAGACATCCCCAAGACCGCCATCACCACTCCGTTTGGCACATACACCTTCAATTACTCCTGTTTTGGCCTTCGTAATGCTGGGGCAACGTTTCAACGTCTCATGGATGGCATCTTAGGGGACCTCCCTTTCTGTGTATGTTATGTGGATGACATACTTGTGTTCTCCTCCTCAAAAGAGTAACACCTCCGTCACCTGCGCATCGTGCTCGACCGCCTGCAACAAAACGGCCTTGTAGTCCGGTACGACAAGTGTACCTTTGGCACCAACGAAGTGTCGTTCTTAGGGCACCGTATCACTCCTGAAGGAGTCCATCCCCTCCCTGAGAAGGTAGCAGCCGTTCAGAACTTCCCCGCGCCCTCGACCGTCAAAGCTCTGCAGGAATTCTCGGGCATGATCAACTATTATCACCGTTTTCTGCCAGCCATTGCCGCCACTCTTGCTCCCCTCTACGCCTCCCTCAAGGGCAAGCCAAAGGACCTGAAGTGGGGTCCCCTTCAAGAAGCAGCCTTCTGCAATGCAAAGAAGGCCCTATCAACTGCTGCGGCTCTCACTTTTCCTATCCTACACGCCCCTCCCCTTCTCTCCACCGATGCCAGCGACGTCGCTATTGGTGCAGTACTCGAGCAGGTGGTCAAAGGCTCGCCCCGCCCATTGGCCTTCTTCAGCAGAAAACTGTCCAAGGCAGAATCGGGTTATTCTACCTTCGATCGAGAATTGCTGGCGGTGCACTTGGCTGTCCGTCACTTTCGCCCTTTCTTAGAAGGTACGCCCTTCGTCAATCGCACAGACCACATGCCTCTGGTGCACGCCTTCACTCGACAGTCGGGCGCCTGGTCCGCCAGTCAACGCCGACATCTCTCCACCGTGGCTGAATACAATTGCACCCTCCAATACGTCCCTGGGAAAATGAATCCCGTTGCCGATGCCCTGTCAAGAAACACGTTGGCCGCCGTTCAACTGGGATTGGATTACAACAAGCCCAATGACAGGATCCAGAGTATCGAGCTTGTAGGACATCCTGCACGTCCCTCCGTTGGGAAGATTTTCCCCTCGAAAACTCCAACACCACCCTCCTCTGTGACGTCAGTACTGGTAGACCGCGACCTTGGATTCCTGCTCCCATGCGCCGACAGGTGTTTGATTTCATTCACGGCCTTTCACATCCTTCGTGCCGTTCTACTGCACAGCTGCTGAAGGCAAAGTTCATTTGGCACGGCATTTCTAAGGATGCTAAGGATTGGGTCCGCGCCTGTACTTCTTGCCAAACTTCCAAAGTACATCCACACACGGATTCAGGAGTGGGCTCCTTTCCTCAACCTCAGCGTCGTTTCGCACACATTCACGTCGACGTTGTAGGTCCCCTACCCACATCACAAGGACATCGTTACCTGTTTACCTTCATCGACCGCTCCACTCGTTGGCCTGAAGCCATTCCCATGGAAACTGCAACGTCCACCTCATGTACATCTGCCTTACTCTCTGGATGGATTTCAAGATTCGGTATCCCTGAGCATATTACTTCTGACAGGGGAACCACTTTCACCTCTCAATTGTGGACGTCATTAGCGAATCTCCTGGGCATCACCCTACATCAGACAACGGCCTACAACCCCGCTGCCAATGGAATGGTTGAGCGTTTTCATCGCACCCTCAAAGCAGCTTTGATGTCCCGCTGCAAGGATTGCAACTGGTTTACTCAACTTCCCTGGGTCCTCCTGGGACTAAGGACCACTCCTAAAGACGCCCTCGACGTCTCGACAGCTGAAATGGTGTATGGCGACCCGTTGGTCGTCCCTGCCGAATTTTTTCCTTCTACAACCTCCTCCGACGATCTCCAGCGCATACGTCACGTCGTGGGAAAATTTACTCCGTGCCGCCAGACTTATAAGCCCCCAGCGAAGCATCACATACCAACGGACTTGCACTCTGCAACGCACGTCTTCCTGCGCAACGACACTAGCAAGCCACCACTAACGCCCCCTTACACGGCTTTCCTTGTGATCTGACCCAGTCCGGAAGCATTCCTACTAAACATTCGGGGCAAAGAAAACTGGATCTCCATTGATCGTCTAAAACCTGCTTATCTTCTGCCAGATGACCCGCCTACAGTTCGCCTCTCTAGATCAGGGCGCCCTATTTAACATGTACAGTATGTCATTTTTAGGGGGGGAGCCATGTACCAACCGTGTGTCACACAATTGTACATAATTATTTTGTATATATTATGCTTGTATCTGCGCTCTTCCCTCGCACTAAAAAGAACCTGAATGATCATGTCTCCGTTTTGCTCTGTAACATTGTCTGTCTCTCGAACAGATCATGTCCTGTTGCCTTGAGGTTTTGTATATAAAGAAGAGTGTTCCTTAATAAAACGCAGTTGATTGCATCCTGCCTTTGAGTTCACAACTCCTCTCTCGGCCCGTCACAACGTTTTCATTTGACAGCTCAGGGGGTAGACTCTTTTTAATTTAATCAGTAGAAATGATTATGTGTATTTGTGTTTATGTGGGAGAAGTTAAAAAAACAATGGCTATGTTCAAAGCACTTTAGACTTGAGTAACATCAGTCAATTGACACCGAAAGGACGTAGTTGCCATTGGCTTTGAAGAGTCCGTATTGAGGTTTTCAGAGCAAGTCATCACTTTTAATATTTTTTTAATACAGATAAACCAGTTATTTTACGTTGAATAAGGCGAATCGATTCTTAATCCCGAATGAGGCCACAGATTCTCCCCCTGACAAAAAAATTTAATTCTTGGATTCAATTTGAAACTTCATAGCCTGAGGATGAAGGGGGAAATCGTATGGTATGAATAGGAGATTTTTCTAATTTTCCGATTTGTATGGCCATTTTGGAAAACCGTTAGACTTCTTAGGAAAGAATTGTTGAGCATAATAAACGGCTTCATGACCTTAAATCTGATTTTATGCCAACGAATAGGACTAAATCAATGTTTGTTAACTTTATTAGATATTTAAAAAAAAATTATTCAACCATTGGAAAACTTAAAATGTTTCGTAAGCATCTTACCACCGGTATTTTGGTGACTATAAGTTATCTAGTTTTTACATGGGCAAAAAAAAAAAAGAATTATGATAATAGTATGAAGATGTACTTGATAATATATTAAAGAGCAAGTGTTTGTTTATATATATATATATATATATATATATATATATATATATATATATATACACATGTATATACACACATACATGAATATATATATATATATATATATATATATATATATATATATATATATATATATATATATATATATATATATATATATATAAATATATATATACACATATATATACAAACACACACATACACACACACACACATATATATATATATATATATATATATATATATATATATATATATATATATATATATATATATATATTCATATACACATAATATACATATCTTTCCTAGTCCGGCTAAGCGGCTTTGTAGACGTATAACTACTCAGCGTCTACCCATCCCTCTGGTAGGGGGAGAAGAGTGGTCATATCCTGGTGAGAGGGGGTACCCATTAGAAGACAGGGGGAAGGGCTGAATATGTGTGTGTGCGAGTGTGCATATCTATCTAAATATTTAGCCGTCATTTTTGACGGGTCGCGCACACCAGTTTAATAGACAGTAATGGAATTTTTTAAATAAAAACAATTAAATTCTTACTTTATGAGAGTTAACTTTAATTTTTCAAGGCTAAAGCTATCAGATAGGACCTTGCCAGCATCTTCTGTCTCCTAGTGCTAACTATATGAATTACACGAGCAGTTCCTAGCAATATTTCATCTCAAATGATGCCCCGAGTAGATTGGGTTACTCGAGTTTTCCCTTTTTGTTAACAACCAAAACCCCGCCAACATTAGAGCATTTATGTCATTTGGTTATATATTCAACAACTCTAATCAAACCTACACACCTTTCCTCGGTTTAAAGACTCGAGACTCTTATGCTACTCTTGTTAGACAACGGTGTTTTTTTCAAGTCTCCGGATTCCAATCCCCTAAGTTGGATGTTGGATTACCATCGAATGTCGTTGTTAGGTCGATTTCCCATGTTAATTCGACTGTTTGTTGGTCGAATATCGATTTGAGATAGAGTATCGATGATAGGTCGACTTTCCATTCTACATAGAGTGTTCTATAGTCGAATACCGAATTGCTATCAAGAGTCCAAGTTCAGACGAGTTTCTATGTTATGTCGAGTGTTCTTTGATCAAATATCGATTTGATGTAGTGTCGATGTAGAATTTCCAAGCTCCATCGAAAGCTCTTTAATCGAATGTAGACTTGATGTTGAACGTTGATGTTACCTTGGATGTTGATATGACGACCCCCGCTTTGGTTTTTGATCGGTTAGTCTCTTGATTAGGTTTTATGGTTTAGTATTTCTCCTTGACTAAGATGAGATCATTTTGGTTTGTAATGTTTTAGATAAAACTAAATCAACTTTATATATATATATATATATATATATATATATATATATATATATATATATATACTCCCACATTTAACACTTCCCACCCGCTCCCCTTTTCTCTCTACAATCCGTCCTTTTTCTTACCAGGTTATGACTACATCTCATCTACCCGAGGGACGCAGAGGTACCGGGCAGTAATACGTCTGTTATTATTACTGAACGTGACCAGAAAGAAATATGGCTACCTAATTTATATATATATATATATATATATATATATATATATATATATATATATTTATATATATATATATACACATACATATATATATGTGTATATATATGTATATGTATATGCATGTATGTATGTATATACATATATATATATATATATATATATATATATATATATATATATATATATATATATATATATATATATATGTGTGTGTATATATATATATATATATATATATATATATATATATATATATATATTTATATATATATATACATATATACACACACATATATACTGTATATGTATGTGGGTATATATGTATATGTATGCAGAAGAACCACAGGGAAAATGAAAATACGAAAAATACGCTTAAGTCCTGACTTAAGCGTATATTTCGTACTTTCATTTTCCCTGTGGTTCTTCTGCATCTGAGCATCACGTTTTCCTGTGATTTTTACGCATGTGTATGTATATATATATATATATATATATATATATATATATATATATATATATATATATATATATATATATATATATATATATATATATATATATATATATATATATATATATATATATATATATATATATATATATATATATATATATATATATATATATATATATATATATATATATATATATATATATTTATATATATATATATATAGATAGATATAGATATAGATATATATATATATATATATATATATATATATGCGTCTATTAATGGAATTCCTAAAATCACTTGGAAGATCAGTTAAAAGATCTGGCATCACTTGGTTCATCATCTGAAGCCCTACTGTCTTCTGTTTGAAAAGTTGGAAGCCCTTCTCTTGATTTGCTCCATCAATTAGACGCACTTCTTCCCTCGGTATATTTGCATACTATATCAGTTGAAATTTCTTCTATATTTGGGAATATCAACTTGCATGCTTTCTATCACGTGATCCAACAGTTGGAAGCCCTCCTATTTCTTGGTCTTTCAATTTAAAATTCCTAACAATGGGTCCATCCATAGGAAGACCTTCGATTAATCGGTTTATCGAACCTTTTTATTTGTTGGTTATGGATGGTTTCATCGTATAGCATTTTCTACTAGGTCACAACAATTTTTTTTATATATAACTTTAGTTTCTTCAGTCAAGTCTTCAGGTTTCCAGTTTCTGGGGTAACGTATAGAATAGGTTCATTGATATGGGCCAGAAACTTCCTTTTCCACCATTCCATTAATCTATATATTCCTTCAAATGAGAAGGAATATGAGATATAGGGTTTAATTACTGATTATATCATCTGGATAAAAGAGAGAAAATCTAAGAAACGACATCATTTATCTAATTACAGTTATCTCAATGTATCTATTTGTGATGGCATCTTTATTAAAGCATTTTCAAATACACCAAACCCATTATTCTATATTTTTATGGTACGTTTTAATTCGGATGTTATTTATGAATTTTTGCACGCTCCGCAGTTTTGTAAACATGAATAAAAGATTTCTGCTTCATAAATATGAAATTAATATGTCAGTCTCCCAGGCATAATTCCGATATTATCCTATCAAGACGGCAGATTCGATTCCGTTAACAGTACGAATCATTGTGAAGTTTAGGCGGCGTGACGTCATCAGTCCTGACTAAGTTTTAATGAAATTTCTCGGCAGAATAATAGATTCGACGACGAAGTTTTTCGGAAAATATAATTTGACATTTCCAGCGAGGAAGGGCTTTTAATGGTTCTCAAATGCACTTCTTGCTTGAGTGGAAAGTCTGAGATATTCTTGTGGGTATAGATATTTTCGAGGCTTCTTAAGCTCTATGATCATGCAAGATAAGGATCGTCAAAAGTAATGATAAAAAGAATATAA
>NC_090727.1:191130460-191142960 GCF_036898095.1 Palaemon carinicauda
AAACGAATAATAAAAGCACGTTCAAGCGTTCAAAGTAAAATCTATATCGTGTCATTGGAGATGTTTACAGCAACTGTGCGTCATCACGTCCAATCCCTTAGATTTGCATCAGTACCACTCACCCCAAAGGATCAAGTTCGGTTATGTGGACACCTGACTCTGGAGCGGAGACAATTGTGATGGGACTTGAGAAAGCTAAATCTCCTGGAATTCATGAGAGTTCACTGGAGCCAATCGTTATGGGTGGTCTCATTGCAGCAGATCGTCAACCTCTCACTAACATGGGTACTTTTGGGGCTTTTTTAACTTTGGGGAATCGTAGTACGACAACAGTTGTGTCAGTCATCAAGGAAGTGAAAGGTGCACTTCTGAGCTGGTTTGATTGTAAAGCACTGGGAATATTACCAGAAAACTTTCCAGCGCAAATACAGCATATTACATGTTCAGTGTCGCAACTGCATATAGCATCGAGAACCAGGAAGGTTTTGGAGCCACAAGTGACTTCTAATACACAGGATGTTGTGCAGTGTGCAAGTACCTGCAGTTTGGTGTCTGTACAATGGTATTGCCAAGATAGCCACACAACAGTGACCCTACAGAAGCAGAGCGTGCAGAGCATGCAGCTTCCATCATTTCTGCTTATCCTCATGTATTTGATGCTTCAGCTACTCTAAGGGAAATGCAGGGAGGTCCTATGAGTATTCAGCTGTCAGCAGATGCACATCCTTTTGCAGTGACTACACCACGCACCATTCCGTATTGTTGGAGATCGGATATTAAAGCTCAGCTAGATTACTTGCTTGCTAAGGATATCATTGGTGAGGTTGATTACCCCACCAAATGGTGTCATCTGATGGTCCCTATTGCAAAGAAGATGGGTGGTATGCGGTTGTGTGTGGACCTTACAAGACTTAACCGCTATGTGCGCAGACCTACTTATCCAGTTCGATCCCCTCATGATTCCATATCGTCAATGGATGCTGGAACCAGGTGGTTCACTACTTTGGATGCGAAGATGGGATACTTCCAGATAAAAATTGCTGAAGAAGATCAGGATCTTACTTGCTTCATCACACCTTGGGGACGTTACAAATTCAAACGAGCTGTAATGGGGCTTATATCATCTGGAGATGAGTACAATCGTCGAGGAGATCAAGCTTTGGGAGATATTCCTTGTACTGTCAAAATTGTTGATGATATTTTGGTGTATGATTCTAGTTACCGTGACCACTTAGCCCATAAGATCACACTTGTGCAAAAATGTGACAAATTTGGAATGACCTTAAATCCTGACAAAATTTTCTTTGCTCAACCTAATGTTGAATTTTGTGGTTACAGTATAAATCATGATGGTTATAGTGTGGATTCTCGGAAGGTGAGAGCTATAGCTGAATTTCCAAAGCCACAAAATATCACTGATCTCAGGTCATTCATTGGTTTAACCAATCAGCTTGGGAGCTTTTCTTCTGCATTTGCAGCTGCTGCACAGCCACTCAGGGACCTCCTTAAACCTCAGAATGAGTGGTGCTGGACCACTCAGCATGACGTGGCTTTCGAGGAAACTAAAGATGCATTCATAGCTCCTCCTGTTTTAGCTCATTTTGATGCATCTTTACCTACTATGCTTCAAACTGATGCATCCAAGCTGCATGGTATGGGGTTTGTTTAGCTGCGAGAGGCTTGGAAGCTCATCCAGTGTGGATCCAGGTTTTTAACGGATGCGGAGACTAGTTATGCCGTAATTGAGGTTGAGATGGCTGCAGTACTTTGGGTAGTGAGGAAATGCAGTGTTTACTTGGCTGGTTTGCCTTATTTTGACCTGGTAGTAGTCCATCGACCACTTGTTCCTTTTCTTAATTCAAAACTTCTTGGAGAAATAGAAAATCCTCGACTGCAGCATATGAGAATGAAACTCTGCAGATTTACTTTTGCTGCACGGTGGCAAAGTGAGAAATGTCACAGCATGCCGGATGCACTCTCTCGTTCACCAGTTCAGAGCCTTGTTGAGGAGAATGATGTGCTGGATGATGCAGATCCATTGCATGCTACTGTTGTATTGTCTTCATTAGCTACTTGTGAGGAGGGCATAAGGTTAGCACCTCTACGGGACCAGAAGCTGGATAAGATTCGTGATGCTTCTGCACATGATGGTAAATATCTGCCATTAAGAGATGTAATAATGAAAGGATTTCCAGATCATAAGCATAGCTTACCAGAAGAGTTGCGAGCATGCTGGGGAATTCGGGACATGCTGGCCGTGGATAATGGTTTGATAGTTTATGGACCTAGACTTCTCATACCTCGCAGCCTGCATAGCAAAACTTTGCAGTCTCTACATGATGCTCACCAAGGAGTGGACCGCACCAAGCATCGAGCACGCCAGACTGTATACTGGCCAGGGATTGACAGGGACGTTGAGAATACAGTGAAGTCTTGTTCTCGTTGCTGAGAGCTGTTACCGGGTCAGCGGAATGAGCCTTTGATGCAGGAAGACTTGCCAAATCGAGTATTTGAGTCCGTGTCTGCTGATTATTTTCATATCTCTGGCAAGACATTTCTTGTGTACGTTGATCGCCTGTCAGGTTGGCCGTATGTATCTTCGTGCAATGGATCAACTTCTGCACCTCAACTAGTTAGCTTGATGAGGCCAATATTTTCAGACACAGGTGTGCCTGTAGTACTGAAAACTGTGTGTGTGTGTTCATACATACATAAGATTTATTATATTTCAACCTATAGTTTTATATATTTATTAACGTTATAAGTACCAGTACCTATTTTTGTTACTTAAAAGGTATGTGACAAATATCATTGCGACTTTGTCACTGGAATTATACCAGACTTCAATTAATGAACCAATCAACCTTACTTTGAGAAATCCATTGACATTGTCTACATGCCAAGCTGATATACTTGTATCAAAGTATTCATTAGCTTTGCTTTTCCAAAATAATGTTATCACCAATTGCTGGAAACCATAGATTTATGAGGGATGGAAAAAAAAAAAACAAGAAATGGACACTTATACATTTTATTCATCATCACTCTCAAGGAAAAACATTGTTTTCTATTTCTACTAATGTTTTTATTTTATTTTTTTATTTTATTTTATTTTTTAGTCGCAAATCTAAAATTTTGTAGGAGTAAGAGTAGAATATCTCTCAGTGCGACTCCACACCCCTGTTTTAAACCTCTTCTATTATGTTTGATAATTTGTGTTAACCATCTAATCATTATCTACCACCATAAAACATTTTATTGCTCTTCCAGCTCATTTTATATGTGCAGTACACAGTCTTTCCTAACAGGGATTTACTCGGTAGCCTAATAACAATGGGAATGAAGGAGTGAAGGAAAGAAGGCAAGAAGGAAGGGGGGGGGGGGCGAGTACTAGGATAGCCATAGGTGTAAACACCGAAGGAGGATTGGGGGGAACCTCTACGTCACAGTTGCGTGATTAAGTAACACTTCTTCGAAATGCTCTGAAGGAAGGGAAGAAGTTCCTCTTTTTTCTAAGAGTAAACGGGTTAATCAAGCACATCTGTCAATTCATTGTACCACCAAAAATTAGGTCAATGTTTGAAACATTCATTGCTGTAGTTTCATGGAAATTCATAAGCCGGTTTGTTAGATATTTGGGAAAAACACTATTACACGGCCTCTGGAAACGATAGTAGAACAGCTTCGTAAGATATATATATATATATATATATATATATATATATATATATATATATATATATATATATATATATATATATATATATATATATATATATATATATATATATATACACACTTACACACACACACACACACACATATATATATATATATATATATATATATATATATATATATATATATATATATATATATATATATATATATTGTCACTATCAATACTATTATTATTATTATAATTTTCATTGTTTCTCTTTTGTTTTTCTACAGCTCCCTTATAACAAAGTAACTGACGAAGAAATACTTATTCACTAATAAGTTAAAATAAACCATATTGTGAGACTGCTAACTTCACTTTGGTGTAATTAGTTGTATAACTACATACTGTATTTATGTGTAACAATGTATTTATTATAATTGTACCTTTTACTCAAACTGTTGAGTACTGTAATTATTACTGTTTACCTTTTACTGAAATCTACTATGTATATTTAGTTTCTGTTAATCTGTCATACAGTTAAGTTTACATAATATATGAAATATCGAATTCTGTGTTCTCTCTTGCCCTGTCATGAAACAGAAATCCAACATGGCACAGTGAGTAGGGTTTGTTTATGCTGTCTACTGTCGTTAAAGAAGTACAGTGTTAAATCTTTAGTACCTGTACACGATGGAGAAGCAAATCGAACAACTGGCAGCACTTGTGGCAAGGCAAGCAGAGATGGCTTATCATGCCCAAGAAGCAGCTACAAAAAGGGAAGAACGTTTAACCGCAATTCTAGAGGGTTTTGCTGATACCTCGGGACATCATAGGAATCAGTCTCAGGCAAGGGCAGTTCCTGCACCATACTTGTCGTCTTCTGTATCTCTTAAAGAGTTTGGTTCGTGACGTCACAAGTATGAGGGACATGCAGTGTTGACAAGAATGTCATCTCTCTCTCTTGCTGAGCAGCGGTCAGCATTGATTTCCGTGCTAGACGATGATTGGACCCACACTCTGAGATATGGTCTCTCACTGGGTGATGGAGCAGACTTGAAGACTATATTGGATGCCATGGAGTTGCACTTGCGCAACCAAAGGAATGTTATCGTGGACTGACGCGACTTTCATACAAGATTCCAGGAGTTGCACGAAACCTTCGATGATTTTTTGTGCGGCATTAAAGAGATTGCTTCTTTCTGTGATTTTTGTGAAACCTGCATGGACAGCAGACTACGAGACAGGATCGTCGTTGGAACCAGAGATGAAGAGGCTTTGAAACGTATGTTAGAAGAAAAGAAACTCATTTTGCAGATGGCTATTGATATTTGCAGAACATCGGAAAATGCAAATGCCAGTCGTGTTGTTATTCGGGGCAGTGAAAAGTATAATGTTTCAAGTGTCCCAATACAAGCAAGGTCAGAAGGCCGACCATTTAAAGCAGCAGTGCTTTAGGTGCAAAGGTGAGAGCCATCTTGATAAGATGACATGCAAGGCTCTAAACAGGGACTGCAAACAATGTGGTAAGAAAGGTCACTTTGCAGTGGTCTGAAGGTCAAAGGGACAGCCACTGTCTCTTCAGAAGAAGAAAACGAATAATAAAAGCACGTTCAAGCGTTCAAAGTAAAATCTATATCGTGTCATTGGAGATGTTTACAGCAACTGTGCGTCATCACGTCCAATCCCTTAGATTTGCATCAGTACCACTCACCCCAAAGGATCAAGTTCGGTTATGTGGACACCTGACTCTGGAGCGGAGACAATTGTGATGGGACTTGAGAAAGCTAAATCTCCTGGAATTCATGAGAGTTCACTGGAGCCAATCGTTATGGGTGGTCTCATTGCAGCAGATCGTCAACCTCTCACTAACATGGGTACTTTTGGGGCTTTTTTAACTTTGGGGAATCGTAGTACGACAACAGTTGTGTCAGTCATCAAGGAAGTGAAAGGTGCACTTCTGAGCTGGTTTGATTGTAAAGCACTGGGAATATTACCAGAAAACTTTCCAGCGCAAATACAGCATATTACATGTTCAGTGTCGCAACTGCATATAGCATCGAGAACCAGGAAGGTTTTGGAGCCACAAGTGACTTCTAATACACAGGATGTTGTGCAGTGTGCAAGTACCTGCAGTTTGGTGTCTGTACAATGGTATTGCCAAGATAGCCACACAACAGTGACCCTACAGAAGCAGAGCGTGCAGAGCATGCAGCTTCCATCATTTCTGCTTATCCTCATGTATTTGATGCTTCAGCTACTCTAAGGGAAATGCAGGGAGGTCCTATGAGTATTCAGCTGTCAGCAGATGCACATCCTTTTGCAGTGACTACACCACGCACCATTCCGTATTGTTGGAGATCGGATATTAAAGCTCAGCTAGATTACTTGCTTGCTAAGGATATCATTGGTGAGGTTGATTACCCCACCGAATGGTGTCATCTGATGGTCCCTATTGCAAAGAAGATGGGTGGTATGCGGTTGTGTGTGGACCTTACAAGACTTAACCGCTATGTGCGCAGACCTACTTATCCAGTTCGATCCCCTCATGATTCCATATCGTCAATGGATGCTGGAACCAGGTGGTTCACTACTTTGGATGCGAAGATGGGATACTTCCAGATAAAAATTGCTGAAGAAGATCAGGATCTTACTTGCTTCATCACACCTTGGGGACGTTACAAATTCAAACGAGCTGTAATGGGGCTTATATCATCTGGAGATGAGTACAATCGTCGAGGAGATCAAGCTTTGGGAGATATTCCTTGTACTGTCAAAATTGTTGATGATATTTTGGTGTATGATTCTAGTTACCGTGACCACTTAGCCCATAAGATCACACTTGTGCAAAAATGTGACAAATTTGGAATGACCTTAAATCCTGACAAAATTTTCTTTGCTCAACCTAATGTTGAATTTTGTGGTTACAGTATAAATCATGATGGTTATAGTGTGGATTCTCGGAAGGTGAGAGCTATAGCTGAATTTCCAAAGCCACAAAATATCACTGATCTCAGGTCATTCATTGGTTTAACCAATCAGCTTGGGAGCTTTTCTTCTGCATTTGCAGCTGCTGCACAGCCACTCAGGGACCTCCTTAAACCTCAGAATGAGTGGTGCTGGACCACTCAGCATGACGTGGCTTTCGAGGAAACTAAAGATGCATTCATAGCTCCTCCTGTTTTAGCTCATTTTGATGCATCTTTACCTACTATGCTTCAAACTGATGCATCCAAGCTGCATGGTATGGGGTTTGTTTAGCTGCGAGAGGCTTGGAAGCTCATCCAGTGTGGATCCAGGTTTTTAACGGATGCGGAGACTAGTTATGCCGTAATTGAGGTTGAGATGGCTGCAGTACTTTGGGTAGTGAGGAAATGCAGTGTTTACTTGGCTGGTTTGCCTTATTTTGACCTGGTAGTAGTCCATCGACCACTTGTTCCTTTTCTTAATTCAAAACTTCTTGGAGAAATAGAAAATCCTCGACTGCAGCATATGAGAATGAAACTCTGCAGATTTACTTTTGCTGCACGGTGGCAAAGTGAGAAATGTCACAGCATGCCGGATGCACTCTCTCGTTCACCAGTTCAGAGCCTTGTTGAGGAGAATGATGTGCTGGATGATGCAGATCCATTGCATGCTACTGTTGTATTGTCTTCATTAGCTACTTGTGAGGAGGGCATAAGGTTAGCACCTCTACGGGACCAGAAGCTGGATAAGATTCGTGATGCTTCTGCACATGATGGTAAATATCTGCCATTAAGAGATGTAATAATGAAAGGATTTCCAGATCATAAGCATAGCTTACCAGAAGAGTTGCGAGCATGCTGGGGAATTCGGGACATGCTGGCCGTGGATAATGGTTTGATAGTTTATGGACCTAGACTTCTCATACCTCGCAGCCTGCATAGCAAAACTTTGCAGTCTCTACATGATGCTCACCAAGGAGTGGACCGCACCAAGCATCGAGCACGCCAGACTGTATACTGGCCAGGGATTGACAGGGACGTTGAGAATACAGTGAAGTCTTGTTCTCGTTGCTGAGAGCTGTTACCGGGTCAGCGGAATGAGCCTTTGATGCAGGAAGACTTGCCAAATCGAGTATTTGAGTCCGTGTCTGCTGATTATTTTCATATCTCTGGCAAGACATTTCTTGTGTACGTTGATCGCCTGTCAGGTTGGCCGTATGTATCTTCGTGCAATGGATCAACTTCTGCACCTCAACTAGTTAGCTTGATGAGGCCAATATTTTCAGACACAGGTGTGCCTGTAGTACTGAAAACGGATGGAGGACCGCAGTTCGCTTCATCAACATTGCGGCGTTTCCTTGCTCGATGGGGGTGGAACACCGCGTGACATCACCCTATAATCCAAAAGCAAATGGTCATGCCGAAGCTACCGTGAAGATTATCAAGATGTTGATTTTGACGACCACAGGAAATGGCAAGCTGGATGAGGATGGGTTTAACCGAGGTCTTCTTGAGCTCAGGAATACTCCACGGGCGGACGGTAGATCTCCAGCACAAATCTTGTTTGGACATCCTTTGTGTTCCAGGATTCCGGCTCATCTTCATTCATTCGCAAAGGAATGGCAACGTACAGCTGACGAATGTGACATAAAGGCTAAGTACCTTCGGCAGCAGGCAAAGGAACGGTATGATGCCACTGCTAGACCACTCTCTACGCTGAACCTTGGTATGTACGTGGATCTACAAGACCCTAAGACAAAGCGATGGGATAAACCAGGAGTTGTGGTCGGAATTGGCACGAGGAGGGATTACCTCGTGAAGACTGGGCGTGGGCGCATCTATTGGAGAAATCAGAGGTTCCTACGACCTCATCACCCTTTTTTGCCAGGTTACATTATATTTTCCACCTATCTCGGTGTTGGGTGGCGAAGCTTCAAGATATGGAGATCGTAGATCACCTGCAACATCACCTAAGCCTGATACTCAGTTATCAGTTGCCTTACCAGTACGACGTAGTGGACGTTCGACACGGGCACCAGAGCGTTTAGAAATAAGATGGGACTCGAAATCATATACTAAATAAGGACCATAAGATGCCAGGTATCCTTGTATTGCACCTGCCATCTTGGAGGGAGGTGTGAGATTACTAACTACACTTTGGTGTAATCAGTTGTATAACTACATACTGTAGGCTATTTATGCGTAACAATATATCTATCATAATTGTACCTTTTACTCAAACTGTTGACTACTGTAATTATTACTGTTTACCTTTTACTGAAATCTACAATGTATATTTAGTTTCTGTTAAGCTGCCATACAGTTAAGTTTACATAACATATGAAATAAGGAATTCTGAGTTCTCTCTTGCCATGCCATGAAACAGAAATCCAACACATAATACTATTATTATTATTATTATTATTATTTTTATTATTATCATAATTATTCCTTTAAATGGCTACTATGACAAAGTAAGTGATAAAAAAGTAATACCTTATTATTATTTTGAGATATCAAAATATCTTGGAAATTTATCATAATACCTTTTGGGGGGGAGATCGACCGTCTTTTAGGCAAGTAGAGTTAAAAAATATAACTGCTGATTCAGCAATATTCAATCCAAAACTGTCCATTTGTTCTTAGGAATAAAAAAGACAGGAATCGCCAAAAATTGTTCCTGCTACATCATCAAGAAAAACTGCGATCTGTTGAGAAAGCACTTCCCTTCTTTTGTTTCATGCTCGAAACACTCCGCCATACACTAAATATTAGATTTTCTATAGTATTTACACTTATTATTATTATTATTATTATTATTATTATTATTATTATTATTATTATTATTATTACTAGCTAAGCTAAAGCCTTAGTTAGAAAAGCAGGATGCTATAAGCCCAAAAGT
This sequence comes from Palaemon carinicauda, assembly GCF_036898095.1. Classification (NCBI taxonomy): domain Eukaryota; kingdom Metazoa; phylum Arthropoda; class Malacostraca; order Decapoda; family Palaemonidae; genus Palaemon; species Palaemon carinicauda. Next base: position 191,139,993 of record NC_090727.1, read on the forward strand.
TCCAATAGCCAAAAATAGCCCATTATTATTATTATTATTATTATTATTATTATTATTACTTGCCAAGCTACAATCCTAGTTGGAAAAGAAGAGTGCTACAAGCCCAGGGGCTCTAACAGGGAAAATAGCCCAGTGAGGAAAGGAAACAAGGAAAAATAAAATATCCTAAGAAGAGTAACAACATTAAAATAAATATCTCCTATATAAACTATAAAAACTTGAACAAAACAAGAGGGAAAAAAGGATAGAATAGTGTGCCCAAGTATACCCAGAAGCAAGTGAACTCTAATCCAAGACAGTGGAAGACCATGGTACAGAGGCTATGGCACTACCAAGGAATAGAAAACAAAAGTTTGATTTTGGAGTGTCCTTCTCCTAGAAGAGCTGCTTACCATAGCTAAAGAGACTCTTCTACCCTTACCAAGAGGAAAGTAGCCACTGAAAAATTACAGTGCAGTAGTTAAACCCTTGAGAGAAGAAGAAAGGAAATAAACCACAAGATGAACAATTAAAATATTTTACGAACCGTACAACATTAGAAGAGCTCTTTCATATATAAACTATAAAATATTCAACAAAATAACTAAAAAACATTCGCTGCAAGTTTGAACTTGTCAGGTTCCAACAATTCAACTAGCTGATTAGGAAGATCTTTCCACAATTTCTTCGCAGCTGGAATAAAACATCAAGAATGCTGTGTAGTAATGAGCCTTATGATGGAGTAGGTTTGACTGTTAGGCTATAACCAACTGCATATCTAGTATTGCGAACAGGATGGTTCTGTTCGAAAAGATCTGAATGAAAAGGATGGCCAGAAATATGGAAAATCTTATGCAACATGCATAAGAACTAATTGAACAACGGTGCCACAGATTAACACATACATCAGGTTTAAGAAATTTAATGGACCGAAAGTTTCAGTTCAATAAATTAAGATGAAATTCAGCAGCTAAAGACCAGACAGGAAAACAATCCTCGAAACAATGCAGAATGAAAGAATCAAAACACTTCTTCAGAATAAATTGATCACAGAAAATCTTGAAAGAGTTTCTCAATAAGCCATTTATCTGTGAAAGTGAAGAAGAGAAAGATTGACTTTGTTTCTCAAAAGTAAATTTTCTATCAAGAATCATACATAAAATACATAGTTAAAGAAATACTAGGATCTGGATGTTCAGGAGCCATTGTCCTCGACCTACTTACAATCATATATTAAGTTTTATTATGATCCAACTTCATGCACCATAATTTTCAACATGTACTAAATTTAGCTAGATCTGTATTAAGGGATTCAGCAACCCAAGATCTACATTCATGAGATAGAATTGATGCAAAAAGAGTACCTTCATCGCTATATGCAATGAGCTTGTTTTCTAGGCCAAACCACATATGTGTATATTGTATGGAAAGCAATGGGCCAAGAACACTACCATAGGGATATCAGATTATCACATTCCTATACTCACTATGGTTCCCACCAACAACAACTCTACGATCCATTACTTAAAATTTCAATCATCGCGTTAAGAAAAGACCCACCCACTCCAACTCTTTGAGGTTGAAAACAAAGCATCATGATTAACACGGTCAAAGCCATAACTAAAATCAGGGCCAATATAACGAACTTCCTGACCACAACCAAAAGAATTCTGTACATTGAAGGTTGTAAGAAGGGTATCATATTCCCCAAAGGCCTTTACGAAAACCAAATTGCAAACTAGGAAACATATGATTACCTTCAGCATACCTATATAATCGTTTTGACAAAAGGCGTTAAAATTTGGACGGTAATCAGCCGGACTTGAGCTACCATGAACACATTTACATAATGATGTAACATTACCAATTCTCGGATAAGTGCTAAAAAAAAATTTTTGCTAACGTGCATAAGATAAAAGATGACTTATGAGCTTAGAAATCTGCGGTCTTTATAAAAATAAAAGAAAAAATACCATTTGGGTCTATACCTCCTTAAGCATCATGGTCCATCAAGAAAGCTTTAATTTTACAAGATCGAAAAGCTAAACGAGTTAGTTTAGCTTCAAGAAAACAAGAATGAAGATGAAGTTTCTCATTACTCTGCTTACTGTCAAACACATCAGCTAAAAGCCATCTGGTTTAAGTAAAGCAGGAACTGATACCTCTACACCAAAAAATTTTGATTTAAAGTTTGATAAGTGATGTTTTGTGAATTAATTTATATTTTGACTGAGATGAGCTGATGTAATTTATCTTTCTTGCCATGGTGTTGTGATTTCTTTTCTATTTCTAAGTGACATTTTTATTTCTTTTGTATATATTGATTACATTTTCCTTTCCTTTCGTATTTCTTCAGTAGAGTCATATATTTACTTTTATAATTTCTATATGTCCTTCAAATTCTATTTTCTTAATTTTTTCTGTTAATTAGAAATATTGATATAACATTTATTCTTTATCAGAATCTAATTCCCGCTCTAGAGGAACTCTGGCCTTGCTCTAAATCTTGCATTTCCTTTCAGATCTTTTAAGAAGACGACAAAAGCCTTTCTTCGTAATTAGTTTCACCCCAGAACATTACGTGATAGTTTTTAATATGAAACATATGTATCATTCTCCAGAGCACAAGTTTCATATCTGGTTTTACATTTTATCTTTAATAGAAAATCTTGGAAAATAATATAATGCTTAATTTTTTTTACTCTTTTATCTCGAAGGTAAAGGTAAAACTTAATTTGCGTTTTGCTTAGATATGTAATTCGGTGAATTATGTTATATATATATATATAAATATATATATATATATATATATATATATATATATATATATATACACACATGTATAGATATATATATATATATATATATATATATATATATATATATATATATATACACACATGTATAGATATATATATATATATATATATATATATATATATATATATATATATACATATATATATATATATATATATATATATATATA
>NC_090727.1:191155460-191165460 GCF_036898095.1 Palaemon carinicauda
TCGTACTTTTCATATCAAACCGTTATTTATTTTTTCCTTGACTCGTTTTCATGCCTATTAGGGAATATTTTCTCATCTCACCGATCATTTTCTCAAAATCTTGACATTTTCTCAGTCCGCTCCCTCTCGATCTTTCCCTTTTTCTGACAACATTTTAATCGGTCCTTTGTTGATGAATTCTCCTCGCATTTCACTCGGGTGTAAAAGAGCTTTCTAGATGTACTCGTTAGGCTTTCCAGCCATTTAACATACGTGACATGCACGGTAAACCTGGGTCACGGCCTTATGCATGCCACGCCAGAAAAAGTGTTTCATAATCTTCTCCGTCGTCTTCCCTACTCCCATGTGTCCTGTCTCGTGCGTTACAGCGATCACTTGTCTTCTTAACGGTGCAGGAATCAATATCTGACAGTTTATCTCCATTCCGGCATTCCCAGGGATATCGGCAGGTCTATGTTTCCTCATAAGCAACCCATCTTCAAGATAATAACAGGAGGGAGACTGCTGCACCTCCGTCTCATCCACCACACGGTGCAATAACTCTGTTAACGTCGCATCTTTCCGTTGCAATCCTATCAGCCATTTCCTACTCACTTGTCCTACTTCTACCGCTGAGTTTTCTATTTCTTCCAAATCCATTGCTTCCATGTCTTCCTGTCCACCCCTATGTCGTTCCTCTTCTCTCGGACTTTATAGAGAGTTCTCCTCTTGCATACCATCAAGAGAATCCTCTTCTTCCGAAAACAAATCCTCCAAGTTCATCGCTCCGGTTTCTCTTTCTTCTTTTGCAGCCACTTTCTTCGTCATACTCCTAGTCGTCACACAACTAGGAAAAAGATAAAATAAGTCCTTCTTGAGTTCACTCGTAGGACTATACTTCAATGGTTTCTCCGTTACAATGGGACAAGGCACAAACCGCGCCCCACCATCCTCATTACCCAGCAGGACGTCTACTCCTTTGACACCCAATGAATCCTTTACTGCAAAATAAAACTAACCTGTCACCAACTCGCATGACAGTTTCAAATGGCAAATGAGGGTAACCTACTCACCTCCTATTTCCTTCAAAAAGACCAAGTTTCCTGTGAGAGACTGTTCCACCAACGGGTGTATACCTTGTGTCACTACATAACGGTTACAACCTGTGTTGCGCAATATCTTGACCAGGGTTTTCTCACTCCCATCCATTGCAGCTGACATACCTTCATAAATATATGGCTTAAAGGCATCCACGCTGTATGGGGTTGTCCTGTTAGTCATGTAAACGTTAGCTGGTTTATTTTCTTCGTTGTCATTTCCCGATTGGTCCTTACTGCTATGGCCTCTCTTGCTACACCTATAACAGACAATATCAACCTGCATGTCTTTCACAATACCTGAAGGAGGACTATTCGACAATTGTAGCTGCGGTACTATCGCATTCTGCTTTGGAAAAGTAGCAGTGGTACTTCCACTGTAGCTATTAAACTTGTTCCCATAGTTATTACTGCAGTGGTTTCTATGGTTCGGTGAATACTTGACACTTGGTCGGAACGACGGATGAAACCTCATACCTGAGGAGGGTTTAAGACTGAAAATATTAAAATCTTCACTCAGCAAAGTGGCTTTATCAAGTTTCTTCACCCGACTCTCTCTCAAGTACGTTCGAATATATTCAGGAATTCCTCATAAATATTGTTCTAGTACCATCAATTCTTCTAAATCAGCCATCTCCCTCACGTTAGCAGCCTCAACCTATCTCTTAAAACATTGTCGTGCCTTTTAAGCATAATCCAGGAAAGTCATTTTCCTTATAATATTCAGGGGCCATCAGATACACTGGTAACACGATCCTCTTTACCTCTTGATACTCTTTCTCTGGTCCTGAGACAAGGAAAGATATGCCCTGCATCCTTTCCCAATAAGGACACTGCACTAACATAGACCTCATTAGGAGCTTCTGTGAATTTTGGAATTAACCTCTGTGCATTTGTCACATTAAACAAGGGATCGTGCATAGCAGGGGTCATGTCTGTCTGCTTTGCCTTGCCAACCTTGCACGAGCATTCAACTGCTCCAATTCCCATGATGTCGTGCAATATATCTTGCCTCTTCCTTCTCTTTTTCTTCTCGTTCTCTCTCTCTCTCTCTTTCTTCTCGTCTTGTAATTTCTCTTGCTTCTTCTCTCTCTGTTTCTTCTCGTTTTGCTTCCATTTCCCTCACATGTTTTGCGATCTCTCTGGTTTCTTCTCTCTCTCATTCTTCCCGTCTTTCTTTGATTTCTCTCGCATGTCTTGCGATTTCTCTTGCCTCTTCTCTATCTTTTTCTTCCCGTTCTGCCATCATCTTCAACTTAATCATATTCTCATTTGCTGCAATTCATTGAATCTCAGCCTCTACGTTCCTGTTTTCTTTCATTCTTTCTGTTCTTAGGTCAGCTGATCCTTGCTTCGCTACGAATTGTGCTTCAGCATTCTCCAACAGTTTGCGAGCTGCTATAATATCTTCCTCCGGCAACTTTCCCGAGTTTATCAACGCTCCTATGGTTAGAAACTTGAGTTGAGCCTTAATCATTCCACTCGTTGCATGACCACCATATGCTTTTAAAATAGAGCCACCGAGCTTTAGTTACTTTAGCTTCTGACAATTCCTGAACAATTGGGTGTTTCAAAAACTCTGATATTTAACTGTGCCATCTTGTACTTTACAAAAATTTTTACCTGTCTAAAAAATACAACCTAACAATACACAGAATTCTATCAACATTAAACTGTTAAAAACTTTAATTAAAACACGGCCTTGTTATCACCAATATTTGAAACAGACTCGCTCGATCCCAGGGGTCAGTGCACCAAAAATATATATTACGGCTGGCAAATTACATAGAATCCCGAGCTCCAAACTCACCTGTTTATTTTTACATAAATCTGTTATACTTGGAAAATACCCAAGCTCTGAGAATATTATATAACTCCCAGATGACAATGTATAAAAACACTGAATATCCAAAGGTCACTTACGTACACTCAAAACACAATTGGGTGATTATATTACTTGAACTATTCAAAAACAACCTCTCACTTTGATTCTTAGTTAGGGATTATGAGCAAAGCTTAGTTAAGGAATAATGGTTATCGAAATAATACACTCTTCACAAAAATAAATATATCCTATACAAAGTTACAACACTAATGCAAAATGAATAGCCATAAAATTAAATTAGTAGAAATATTAAATCTTGAACAAAACCTTAAACTAAGACAAAAGAAAGACACTGAAAATAATTTTGCAATCATTTGTTTCACTGGAAATTGATTTATAAAAATATTTAATTTTGATAATTAATGACAAAAGTTAACACTTTAACACTCCAATGATTAAACCGTTAATGAAATTTACAAAAAAGTTACTATTACACTTACGTCTTTTGGATCACAAGAGGTAACCGAACAGTTAAGCCAAAATAAATACAATTCACTTTTTAATCTAAATCTAACAGGGCCAGTTACAAAAATTTATATTATACCAGTACTTCAGCACAATACACTTAAAATATTATTCAATGGATTCATTAATGTCTGAACACACTATACACAATATATGTTGGATAAAAACTGTTAATCACGTTTGAGAGGGCACACACTTGACGCACTTGAGAGGAGAGAGACGAACGAAATTTGATTCTTTCAAAGGGACAGGCTGGATCTCTTCTGCAGCTTATGCATTCCTATGGGTGTATATATATATATATATATATATATATATATATTGTATATACATATTGACTTAAAACTTCTAGATATTTCTAATCGATCATTCTTGTAGCTTCGGGGGGGGGGGGGGGGGGGCTCTAGCGGTGAGGCTGCTGAGGTAGTATTTTGAACAGGGGAACAAACCTTGCTTGCGAGGTAACCCTATCCCAGCTAACTCCGGCCACCTGCCCCTGGAAACGATAAAAAAGTAATTCTAATTCGAGAATTTTCATGCACATTCTAACCATGTGGAAATAACATGTAATACCTCGTGAAAACATTACATAAGCCGTTGTGTTCATACCTGATATGGTTCGTAAAACATATCTACACGAGCTTACATAAGACTTCGTAATAAAATACGTGAAATAAAAACCTAACTCTTAAAAGTAACGTAAATATACATACACTGACTTGAATGAAAAATACAATGAAATGAATGACGAAAGTATTATTTAATTTATATACATTACTTAAACTGCATGAGAGGAACTCCCCTTATGAGCTGGCTACATACCTCTTAAATACACAAATAAAGTACATGAATAAAATATTTAATCTATACTACAGCAGCTTCGTAAGATATATATATATATATATATATATATATATATATATATATATATATATATATATATATATATATATATATATATATATATATATATATATACATATATATATATATATATATATATATATATATATATATATATATATATATATATATATATATATATATATATATTCATTTACTTAGCCATATATAACTTGGATTTCATCATGTCCTCTCTCACCATGAGATGTAATAGGATATACTATTAGGGTAAATTAAAAGTGTCCACCTGTTTAGTTAATTAAACTAGATCAACACGCTCTACTCAACTACAAAATCCAATTCCTCAAAATTCCCGGATCTTATAACCACCAACTCTTGACATTGTATTCAGGTAGAGTTGTCGAGGTGAAATAATTATTTCCTATTTCTGGAGAGTCAGGGTATTTAGTCTATTAGGTAAATTACTCATTAATGATGAAAATAATAATAATAATAATAATAATAATAATAATAATAATAATAATAATAATAATAATAATGATGATGATGATGATGATGATGATGATGATGATGATGATGATGATATTATTATTATTATTATTATTATTATTATTATTATTATTATTATTATTATTATTATTGTTATTATTTTTATTATTATTATTACATCAACGATCTTTTTATATTCCTTGCAAGTATTTTAATTTCGAATCCTTTCACTTTTCCGGGTATTTTGCGATTACAGAATGTTCCACAATAATTAAAACTACAGAAATTATGATGATAAAGATAATAAATCTAACGATGTAACCAAACTCGTTTCTGTAACAAACTAAAAGAAAATATCAAGCTGTCAAAATAGTTCCTATTTTATGAAAACGCGAACATTAGTGTGTTCCCATTATATATAACTAAAATCGATTTCTAACATAAAACATCTAAGACTAAACCTACAGTAAACTGCAAACCTGGGTTTATCTCTTATTCTACTCTACCCTCTAAAATCTAAATGTAATAAAACGTTAAATTGGCATGCAATAATAGCCCATTATGTATGCAACAGTATTTAATATGAATGTAAAATAATATGCAAAGTTAAAAAAACACTGAAAGAAATGTTACTATACATTATCATACATTAGTGTGCAACGTAAATATACATTAGAATAATATGTTAACTTTTCTATTTGATTGTATATCGAGAGTTTAGAGTTCAACTAAAGTTAAAAGGGGTTAAATTTATATGTTAAATGACCGTAGAGTTTAAGCAGTCAATGATTCTGAAATTCAAACATTCAAATACTCCGTCAGTTCCAGCTTTCATTGAAGCTTCAGTTCAAACATTAAATGATTGTCTTAATTAAGGTTCATTCAAATGAAAATCTAGTTTCAAACAATTAAAAATTCACCTTTGACATTACCAAAATGCGTTATAGGTAGGCTTACAATAAAGGCGACATAATTAAACATTATCTTTTCTTATTTACTGCGGTAGTTGATATCACATAAAGGCATCTTCAATTTATTAATTGGTATTGTTTGTTTTGAATATCTTTGTATAAAATAGTCGTTTCATTAAAAATTGGGAGGATTTTGTAATAAAAATGGGTAAATGTGTAGGCGCGTAAATTGTGAGAAAAAGGGGAAGAAAGTGCTAGCCACCCAGAGAGAGAGAGAGAGAGAGAGAGAGAGAGAGAGAGAGAGAGAGAGAGAGAGAGAGAGAGAGTTATAAATAATTGCATATTTTTTTATATAATTTTTTTTCTGTTCGTCGAAGCTAAAAACAATAATTTTGAGATTTATAACTTAGTAGCTTTATCATAGTGGAGAAAAGCTGGTAATTATCTTATATTTCTTCATATGGTGGTAAAGGGATAACGAGAAAAAATAAATTGAATTCCAAAGCCTGTTAGGAGAGGGAACGGAATATTATCCTTTCTTCGTTTCCCTTCCAGTGATAAATATAATTCTTCGCATTGTTAGATAAGCGAGGTGAATGTGACTTTATTTAACAAGATAACGAGCTCATATGCAAACGGTTAAGGACAACAATGACAAAAAAATCTAATGTAAAACCTGCAATGAGAAGTTTAAACAGGTTTTTCTATTATCAGAGAGAGAGAGAGAGAGAGAGAGAGAGAGAGAGAGAGAGAGAGAGAGAGAGAGAGAGAGAGAGAGAGATTAAAAAAAAAACAAGTTACAGTGTGTGACCGTGTATGAAACGCGTTGCGGTACATCATAGTTAATTACTGTATTCGCTTTTATGAATTGTTGATAATTGTACTATTCATTAATTTTTAATGTAAAAATGTCATAGGCTATTATTATATCCATTGATTATTTGATAGACCCCCCCCCCCCCAAAAATGAATGTCAAGTTAATGTCATATAAACCTTTTCTGATAAACGATTTTCTGATTTATCTATTCGATTATGTATTTGTATATGTATATCAATTAATTAATTGAATTTAGTTTGTTTTATTATTATTATAATTACTGTCATTAACATTTTACCCGTCTGTCAAACAATGTCCTCAATATTTTACTACATCCACTTCTTTTTGCTGAACTGTACTTTATTGTTAAGGATTTTGTAAAAGTTGAGAAAGTACTATAGCCTTGCTTATGACCTAATTAGTTATGGTTCTACTATCTAATCACGTTCATATTCCTGAAAACCCGTTGGGAGAGATAATTGCAAACTGATTTCTTTTCTGGAATTCATAAATACCCACAATTACTGGAATCATAGTTGAAGAAATTCCTGTCCCCTCATCCTAACATTCTACTTTATCTCTGTTTTCACGCAAACTTATTCAAATATATTTAGGGTAATTAGTAACCGCGTTACGGTATTAGTACATTCTATATCTTTTTTCAAACATCTGCTGTAATTCCACTTTCTCTACTTTGAAACAAATCTCGCAATAATTTCTATTTAAGTATACATATATCTACTCTTTTCAGAATTAATCTATCATTTTTCCATGAATATTCATCTAAATCTATTTCAGCAAAACAATAATGATTCAAATGATGTCGTATACCTTCGGACAAACGGCTATGCGGTCATATTAACGCTAACTGTCGCACTAAACTGTACGCACATTAAGGCAACCGTCCGCTTAAAGTTTATGGAAGCGATAGATCACGTGCTGCTAAAAAAGCCATTAGCAAAAGCTAATTTGCATACCGAAATTCATTATACTTTAACTCTTCTTCACGTGGAATTACTTTGGGAATTTACGGTGCTTTCTGTTTTAGTCAGCCTGATGGAATGGCAACAACAGGGTTATGATAATATGGTGATTATGGGGAAATATCCGAAATAAGTAATTGTGTATGCTTCTGGGTAGGAATATACGTGAGCACATATTGTCAGAGAGAGAGAGAGAGAGAGAGAGAGAGAGAGAGAGAGAGAGAGAGAGAGAGAGAGAGAGAAAATCATATCTATGTTTAATTCACAATTCTCCGGTTACTTATGGACAACTTTGTACGCTTTAAGAAGAGGAAGACTTTAGGATAATGGGAAAACAGAGGTAAGCAAAGAATTTAAGACGAGGAAGACTTTAGGATAATGGGAACAGAGAGGTAAGCATAGAATTTAAGACGAGGAAGACTTTAGGATAATGGGAACACAGAGGTAAGCAAAGAATTTAAGACGAGGAAGACATTAGGATAATGGGAACACAGAGGTAAGCAAAGAATTTAAGAAGAGGAAGACTTTAGGATAATGGGAACACAGAGTTAAGCAAAGAATTTAAGAAGAGGAAGACTTTAGGATAATGGGAACACAGAGGTAAGCAAAGAATTTAAGACGAGGAAGACATTAGGATAATGGGAACACAGAGGTAAGCAAAGAATTTAAGAAGAGGAAGACTTTAGGATAATGGGAACACAGAGGTAAGCATAGAATTTCTAAGCTAGAAAATGAAAATTCCAAGGTATTTATGAAATCAATAGAGACAATAAGAAACTGACAGTTATAATTAGATCACCTCAACCAAAGTTAATCCTGTCTGGTCTCCCCTGACTTCTCGTAAAAAGAATTAGATTAGACTTATGAAGGTACTGGGACCTAGGAGGCAAGAAAAGATGCAGAGGTTGAACAGCTACATAGGAGTAGAGAAGCGAGGCGGAAGTGTATTAGAAGGCTAGAAAGTAAGTGCAATTAGGGGTCGAAAGGAGGCTGCAAAGATATTTAAGCAATGTTTACAGTGCACCGCTTGGGGTATTCTCATATCGATTTCACTCCATAGTAGATAAGTCGATGTAATTACAATTGTCTTACTATTGCTTTAAACATTCTTTCACAATTACAAACTTTTTTATGATGTTAATAATAGTAATAATAAAAATAATAATAATAATAATAATAATAATAATGATTTTAGAATTCGTGTGTACTGCTGGATGTGGTTATTAAATCTCTCTCTCTCTCTCTCTCTCTCTCTCTCTCTCTCTCTCTCTCTCATCATTTGAAGAAATATCTGAGGAAGATAACCTTCTCTTCCTCTAAACCCCTTTGTAATTATCCTTAGCATTTAGTTTTCGTGTTTGTTCTTCCGTAACTCTCAATTTCTATTCGAAAAGAAAACGAGGGAATCAATTAAGAGAGAGAGAGAGAGAGAGAGAGAGAGAGAGAGAGAGAGAGAGAGAGAGAGAGAGAGAGAGAGTGGTACTTGATAACTAAGTTCCCCTTTGCCGTTTTAATGAAGTGTTACTTTGAAGAATAAAAGAGACACAAAACTTATTTACAACATGGTATTGCCATTTATTTAAGTAAAGAGAAGAGAGAGAGAGAGAGAGAGAGAGAGAGAGAGAGAGAGAGAGAGAGAGAGAGAGAGAGAGAGAGAGAGATGATAACAAAGTTCCTCTTTGCCGTTGTAATGAAGTTTCTTTGAAGAATAAAACACAAATAAAACTTATTCAAAATATGGTATTGACATTTATATAAGTAAGGAGAGAGAGAGAGAGAGAGAGAGAGAGAGAGAGAGAGAGAGAGAGAGAGAGAGAGATTTTAGGGTATCAATACAACACGACTGAAAGATTTATGATCAGCATCCTTTTAACAACACATGTAAGGTTAAAGGGAATATAATTGACAATCTAACGAATTTTTATTGCATATATGATTCAGGCCTTTTCTATAGCCTTCTGTTTACCATCTATATCCAATTCATCACTAATTTGCTCTTAAATTAGAGAAATTTTACTGGTTATTTATACCTATTTCATGAACTACTTCGTTAACATGAATCATCTCGTAATTTTATACCGAAGATAAAAGTATAAAACTCAATAAATATATACATGAATAGATAATTACACCGATGAATAATTGGATATATACGGGAATAGATAAAGGATAATAGAAAAATAACAATATTAACAAGAGAAGTAAAATACAAAGTAAAAAAAAAATGAAAAATTGACTCTTCGGTTCAGAATAAAGCAGATTCGAGTACGCTTTCTGGAAGCAGCAAAGACAGACAAAATTTTTCTTGTCTAATTGTCATGCAACTGCCTTCTGCATATCCTAATGAAGGGGGTGGGGAGAGGTTGGTGAGGGTTACGAGAGAAGGGGTTAACAGGGAGGGGGGAAGGGGGGATTACGTGGAATTCAAGAATTCGAAACGCTTCTTTGTAAAGGTTACTTTGCATTTAAGAATTGTGTCTGACATGTCTTAAACATTTCGTTCCCTTCT
>NC_090727.1:191177960-191180460 GCF_036898095.1 Palaemon carinicauda
CTTCCTTACAAGTTGTTAGAATATCCTCAACTTTAGTTTACTCTCGTGTGCATGTTGCACTTTTTCTTTCCCTATCATTATTCTTTCCAAAGCTCTCTGAGTCGTAACTAGCTTATGCTCTAAGCTTAATTAATTACAGGTATCCTGGACCAGGGTTCAAATCCCGGCTGGTCTGATGCTATAGTCTTTGAGTGATTTCGCTTGGGGCTCTGATCCCGAGGTCGTTAAGAGAATCCAGACTTTAATGTATTAATATATATGGCTTATTTGAAATATGAAAGACACGTTTAAATGTGCAAAAATTCATCATATATATATATATATATATATATATATATATATATATATATATATATATATCCATATATATATATATATATATATATATATATATATATATGTGTGTGTGTGTGTGTGTGTGTGTGTGTGTGTGTGTGTGTGTGTTAGCGTCAAAGTTTAAATTTTTTATTTTTTTAGAATACCTAAGAAACATATAAAATTCCAAATATCTGCAGGTGAAGTTCATAACAGTAAAAATACAACACATCTAGGTATTCTATAAAACACCAATCACACTTTTGGCATAGTGTGAAACAAGTCAAAAGAGAAATACAGAACTAATAGCCTTGTGCACTTACAAGGTGAAAGATTATTTACCCTTCAGAATGGAGACTAGTGACTACAGTGCTGAAGATGTGGCAATGAAACAACACTTCCATCAAGAACTTGATAATAAACGATGCGCTGCAGCAGAAAATACAGTTGTATTACTCGATAAACGTGTCAACAGTTACTGGATAAAGTTAGGAATGATAAAGATGCGGCAAAGAATGCTCCTTGCCATTATTGGTTGCTGAAGAAGTATGACATAATGGAAGTAAAGTACAAGTTCATTCAGCCATTGAAGGAGGGTAGTTCTACCATTATGATATATAATGTATATAGCTGATAGTGAATCATTTCATGTGCTATATAAAGCACACGAATCAGCAGGTAGTCGAGACCGGGACCGCAGGATAAAGGAACTATCGTCCAAGTAACAAGAATACAATTCACTCATATATAGAATTATTTCTTCAACTATGTGTTCCCTGCAAACAGAAGCGAAAAGGTATTATTATTATTATTATTATTATTATTATTATTATTATTATTATTATTATTATTATTATTATTATCCAAAATACAACCCTAGTTGGAAAAGCAAGATGCTATAAGCCCAAGGGATCCAACAGGAAAAATAGCCCAGTGAGGAAAGGAGAAAAGGAATTGTTGTAAAGGCAATGATTTCCAAGGAATTTAATTACTGATATCTGGTTAATATAATTGATTTTCAAAGTCATCCAGGTGGAAACAAATTAATTCATTTTAGTCTACCAGGCTCGTCTAACAAAGTTTGCAGTTCTTAAATTTCTTGAGGATAAACGAACTGAGGAGGTAGATACAACTTGATAAATAAATTTACTCTTATAGAAACATCATCCATTTTGCAGTCAGAAAACGAGCATGAATTTTCAAACCAGATTGTTTTAAGCATTACAAATTATTGGCCTCACCATTGCATCGTTCATGGGTAACCCCGATATAGTCAAAGTCAGGCGAGTGTTGAGGGAGCCAATCAGGACATAGAAAATAGGCTCACTACCTGGATGCTGGCTCAAAATAGTATTCATTGAATCGAAGTCTACGGTTTTTCAGTTAAAGAAAATTCGGGCCTATCATTCTGACATCAAGATATATCCTTAGAGTATGTTCATCAATGGTACCAAGAAGAGTTAGAAAATATAGTAAGTGAAGAAAATTTGCAAAAGCTTGTCATATCGACTGCAGAAACTGATGAAAGTATCTTGTGAGAGAAGAAAGTGGATCTTCAACACATGAGGGATTTCCAGAACCTACATCAAATCCAATTACAGAACTGTTAAGTGTCCTAAAAGAGGAATAAAATGGATCTTTAACAGGTAAGTTATTTCCGATACCAATATGCACGAGTCAAACATCCTTAGTTCAACAATCCGCGCTAATTTTCCCTTGTAAAACAACAGCGTAATCACGACTTTCTCATGTTGTGGGTGTTTTAGGCATACACGTGAAGGTCATTAATGTCCTGATTGTGTCTGTCATATTCATGTCATATATGGCCATGGGTCCAGTGAAGAAGAGGGGTATGGTGTGCAAATTGTGCCCATTGCGCTCCAAGAAAAAGGTTGTTTGTAATCATGAAGAGGCAAAAGCAAATATTGAAATGAAAGCTGAAAATATGAAGAAAACTTCCACCAAGTAGCTTCCTCCAGTTATCAAAGTTCGCATTTCCATACCTGACTATGATAAAAGAGGCAGGAATGCCCGAAATGTAATTGGCCGTCATCATTAATCTTGGTGACGGTTTCTATCGGCTTTGCATGATTCAAGGGATCTTAAAACAATTGTATGCTATACCTCGATTAACTGTTCCAAAAAAGCTATTTTCGCAAAGGAAAAATTATAATGGATAAGAAAA
>NC_090727.1:191190460-191245460 GCF_036898095.1 Palaemon carinicauda
GGATGGCTCCCTGCACCCTTGTGGGGATTACAGACATCTGAACATTTAGACAGAACCAGATTACTATACCCATTCACAAACATCGCCAACGTGACCTCCTACTTGCACAGGGGCGAAGGTGTTATCCACTCTCAGCCTCCTGAAAGGGTACTATCAGATGCCCATGAACCAAGAAGACATCCCAAAGATCGTCATCAACCCCCCTTCAGCAATACACATTCAATTACTCTTGTTTTGACCTTCGTTATGATGGGACTACTTTTCACTGCCTTATGGATGGCATTTTAGGGGACCTCCCCTTCTGTGTATGTTATGTGGATGACACAATTGTGTTCTCTTCCTTAAAGACGAACACTTCCATCACCTACACATCATTCTCAACAGCCTACAGAAAAACGTCATTGTAATACGGGATAATAAGCGTAGCTTTGGCGCCAACAAAGTATCATTTTTAGAACACTGCACCACTCCTGAGAAGGTATCAGTTGTTCAGAATTTCCTCATCTCCTTGACTGGCAAAGCACTGCAAGAACTCTTGGGCATGATAAACTATTATTACCCGGTCTTGCCAGCCCTCGCTGCCGCTCTTGCCCCCCTCCTATTGATGCATTACTCAAATAGGTAGTCAATGGATCACTCCACCCCTTGGCCTTCAGCAAAAAACTGTCCAAGGTGGAATACGCTACTCTACCTTCGACTGTGCATTGCTGGAGGTGCATTTAGCTGTCCATCACTTTTGCCACTTCTTATAGAGTACGCCATTCATCATTTACACTGACCTTGGTGCATGCCTACACTCGACAGTCCAACGCCTGGTTTGCTCGTCAATGCAACATCTCTCTGCCTGGATGAATACAACTGCACCCTTCAACACGTCCCTGGTAAAATGAATTTTGTTGCTAATGCTCTGTCAAGAAACACATTGGCCCAACAAAAAGATCTACAATACCAAATCTGCAGGACATCCTGCACATCTCTCAGTTGGGAAAACATCTACGACTCCAACGCCAATCTCCTCTGTGACGTAAGTACTGATAAGTCATGTCCGTGGATACCTGCCGCCAAGCGATGACAGGTGTTTGATTTCATCCATATCCTATCATATCGCTTGCAATGAACTACTGCATAGCTATTGAAGATGAAGTTCATTTGGGATGGCGATGCTAAGAATTGGGTTGGCGCCTGTAATACATGCCAAACTTGAAAAGTACATTGACCCACAGATTAAGAAGTGGGCACCTTTCCTCAACCTTATTGTAATTTTTCCCACATTCACATTGACGCACTAGGCTGCCTACCCACATCACAAGGACACAGTTAATTGTTTACTACCACTGACTGCTCCATTTGTTAGCCTGAAGCCATCCCCATGCAAACTGCAACATGCCCCTCATGTACATCTGCCTTACTCTTAGGGTGGGTGGTAAGATTTGGTATCCCTGAGCATATTACTTATGACAGAGGTACCACTTTCACCTCTGAATTGTTAAAATCATTAGTGAATCTCCTAGGCATCAACCTACACGAAACACCCACCTACAACCCTGGAGCTAACGAAATGGCTGAATGCTTTAATTGCACCCTCAAAGCAGCTTTGATGTACCACTGCAATGATTCCAACTGGTTTACTAAGATTCCCTGGGTCCTCTGGAGATGAAGGAGCACTTTTATGAATACCATGGATGTCTCAGCAGCTGAAATGATGTATGGTGACCAGTTGGTCGTCCCTGCTTAAATTTTCCATCTGCAACCTCCTCCAACAATCTCCAGAATTTATGTTATGTTGTAGGGAAATTTACTCACTGCTGCCAGACTTACAAGACTCAGCAAAGCAACACACCAAAAGATTTAAACACCACAACACATATGTATGTGAAAAGCGATACTTGTAAGCCACTGCTGACATCCTCTTACATGGGCCCTTTCCTTGTTATCTGTCATGTGACGAGCCGAGAGAGGGTTGTGAACTCAAAGGCAGGATGCAATCAACTGAGTTATATTGTTATAGAACACACTCCTTTATATATAAAACCTCAAGGCAACAGGACATAACGAGTTAACAAAACAGACAATGTTACAGAGGAAACAGCAGACATGAATTTTCATGATCGTTTAGTGCGAGGGAAGAGCGAAGATACAAGCATGATATATGCAAAAGGAATTATGTACAATTGTGTGACACACGGTTGGTACATGGCTCCCCCCCTAAAAATGACATACTGTATATGTTAAATAGGGCACCCTGATCTGGAGAGGCGAACTGTAGGCAGGTCATCTGGCAGAAGATAAGCAGGTTTTAGACGATCAATGGAGACCCAGTCTTCTTTGCCCTGAATGTTTAGTAGGAATGTTTTTGGACTGCGTCGGATCACAAGGAAAGGGCCCGTGTAAGGGGGCGTTAGTGGTGGCTTCCTAGTGTCGTTGCGCAGGAAGACGTGCGTTGCAGAGTGCAAGTCCGTTGGTATGTGATGCTTCGCTGGGGGCTTGTAAGTCTGGCGGCACGGAGTAAATTTTCCCACGACGTGACGTATGCGCTGGAGATCGTCGGAGGAGGTTGTAGAAGGAAAATATTTGGCAGGGACGACCAACGGGTCACCATACACCATTTCAGCCGCCGAGACGTCGAAGGCGTCTTTAGGAGTGGTCCTTAGTCCCAGGAGGACCCAGGGAAGCTGAGTAAACCAGTTGCAATCCTTGGAGCGGGACATCAAAGCTGCTTTGCGGGTGCGATGAAAACGTTCAACCATTCCTTTGGCAGCGGGGTTGTAGGCCGTTGTCTGATGTAGGGTGATGCCCAGGAGATTCGCTAATGACGTCCACAATTGAGAGGTGAAAGTGGTTCCCCTGTCAGAAGTAATATGCTCAGGCATACCGAATCTTGAAATCCATCCAGAGAGTAAGGCAGATGTACATGAGGCGGACGTTGCAGTTTCCATGGGAATGGCTTCAGGCCAACGAGTGAAGGGTCGATGACGGTAAACAGGTAATGATGTCCTTGTGATGTGGGTAGGGGGCCTACAACGTCGACGTGAATGTGTGCGAAACAACGACAAGGTTGAGGAAAGGTGCCCACTCCTGAATCCGTGTGTCGATGTACTTTGGAAGTTTGGCAAGAAGTACAGGTGCGGACCCAATCCTTAGCATCCTTAGATATGCCGTGCCAAATGAACTTTGCCTTCAGCAGCTGTGCAGTAGAACGGCACGAGGGATGTGAAAGGCCGTGAATGTAATCAAACACATGTCGGCGCATGGGAGCAGGAATACAAGGTCGCGGTCTACCAGCACTGACGTCACAGAGGAGGGTGGTGTTGGAGTCTTCGAGGGGAAAATCTTCCCAATGGAGAGACGTGCAGGATGTCCTACAAGCTTGATACTCTGGATCCTGTCGTTGGGCTTCAGCCAGGGCGTTGTAATCTAATCCCAGTTGAACGGCAGCCAACGTGTTTCTTGACAGGGCATCGGCAACGGGATTCATTTTCCCAGGGACGTATTGGAGGGTGTAATTGTATTTAGCCACGGCGGAGAGATGTCGGCGTTGACGGGCGGACCAGGCGTCAGACTGTCGAGTGAAGGCGTGCACCAGAGGCATGTGGTCTGTGCGAATGACGAAGGGCGTACCTTCTGAGAAATGGCGAAAGTGACGGACAGCCAAGTGCACCGCCAGCAATTCTCGATCGAAGGTAGAATAACCCGATTCTGCCTTGGACAGTTTTCTGCTGAAGAAGGCCAATGGGCGGGGCGAGACTTTGACCACCTGTTCGAGTACTGCACCAATAGCGACGTCGCTGGCATCGGTGGAGAGAAGGAGAGGGGCGTGTGGGATAGGAAAAGTGAGAGCCGCAGCAGTGTATAGGGCCTTCTTTGTATTGCAGAAGGCTGCTTCTTGAAGGGGACCCCACTTCATGTCCTTTGGCTTGCCCTTGAGGGAGGCGTAGAGGGGAGCAAGAGTGGCAGCAATGGCTGGCAGAAAATGGTGATAATAGTTGATCATGCCCAAGATTTCCTGCAGAGCTTTGACGGTCGAGGGCGCGGTGAAATTCTGAACGGCTGATACCTTCTCAGGGAGGGGATGGACTCCTTCAGGAGTGATACGGTGCCCTAAGAACGACACTTCGTTGGCGCCAAAGGTACACTTGTCGTACCGGACTACAAGGCCGTTTTGTTGCAGGCGGTCGAGCACGATGCACAGGTGACGGAGGTGTTCCTCTTTTGAGGAGGAGAACACAAGTATGTCGTCCACATAACATACACAAAAAGGGAGGTCCCCGAAGATGCCATCCATGAGACGTTGAAACGTTGCCCCAGCATTACGAAGGCCAAAACAAGAGTAACTGAAGGTGTATGTGCCAAACGGAGTGGTGATGGCGGTCTTGGGGATGTCTTCTGGGTTCATAGGCACCTGATAATACCCTTTAAGGAGGTCGAGCATAGAGAAAACCTTCGCTTTGTGCAGGTAGGAGGTCACATCGGCAATGTTTGGGAGGGGGTAGTGATCCGGTTCTGTTTGCATGTTCAGGCGTCTGTAATCCCCGCACGGACGGAGTGAGCCGTCTTTCTTCAGAACTATGTAAGGGTGACGACCATGGGCTGGAGGCCTTTTGGCAAAGGCCCATTTTCTCCATTTCGGCGAACGTCTGTTTGGCGGCTGCCAATCGTTCCGGTGCCAGACGTCTGAATTTTGCGAAGACTGGGGGTCCCGTCGTCTTGATATGGTGATAAATACCGTGCTTGTCAGGAACCGTGGGCGTTTGGCTAAGTTCTGGACGGAAAACCTCCGGGTACGACGTGAGGAGGTGGGCGTAGGCATCCGTGGGTGCACTGATGTAGAGAGCGAGGTTAGAGGGGGCGGTTTGAAGAGGTGTCGACAAGTACGAGTCTGCGTTGACCAAGCGTCGGTGGGCGACATCGACCAGAAGGTGGAAATGAGAGAGGAAATCCGCTCCGAGGATTGGCATTGTGACGTCAGCAACGAGAAACTTCCAATTGAATTTACCGTTTCCGAACGATAATGTGAGGTTCTCGTAACCGTAGGTGGGTATCGCAGATCCATTGGCAGCTACCAAGCGGACGTCGGCAGATGTAGACAGACTACGTCGTGCCTTGAAGAGTTTCCTTGGCAAAAGAGAATGACAAGCACCCGTGTCTACCAAAAATCGCACGCCCGTTCCTGCATCCTGTAAAAAGAAAAGATTAGAAACATGGGAGGCCACCGCCACAAGCGATGGCCTACTTACACGTTTTTTGGCCACTGACAATCTTTGGCACATTTCTTCACGGTTGCCCCGAATCTGAAGTGGGAGTAGCAAAACTGCGGAGGATGGGAGGTAGTAAGTGGCTGTAGAAGTCGTTCGTTGGGGCGCGAGCGAATGGTGGGTGGTGGGCGGCTTTGTCGCCGCTTCGGCACGTCACGGGGTAGGCGTGTATGTCCTACGGCATTCATGTCAGCTTCGGTTGACGTTGAATAGGCATCCTCTTCATCAGGGGTGGAGGCGTTGATGGAGGTCTTGAAGTGGCTGTCCATAAGGGCGTCGGCTTTGGTCATCAAGTCCTTTATGGGTAAACTATCGACATCGGGTATGGCAGCGCGTACAGGTTCGGGTAAACGGCGTATCCAAAGGGCACGAAGTAGGTTCACCTCACGAGGAGAGCCGTCTGTTGCAGGTTGAAGGCGAGCGATACTGGTCATTTCCCTGAGGGCAAGTGAAGCCCTTTGGTCCCCCAACGGTTGTTGCGAGAGCTGAAAAAGCTTTGCTATATGGGCGGCTGGCGACGGCGAGTACTGCTGCAGAAGGTATGTTTTGAGGGCGTCATACGCTATTGGGGTGTCTCCTTGTTCACAAAGCCAGTCGGATATTTCTGGGAAGGTGTCCTCGGGTATCGCTGCGAAAACATAATCCGCTTTGGTGGTTGAGCGAGTCACGCCCCTGATACGAAAGTGGACTTCTGCGCGTTGAAACCAAGCAAACGCTTCCCCGCTGGGGAACGGTGAAAGTTTCAATGGGGCGGCCGCAGCGCCAACTGCTGTAGTAGAGTCCGTCTCCGTCATAGTACCAACGATGGAGGGGCGAGGGAGGTGGGGGTGGAAGGCAGTGGGAGCGAGTCGACTTCCGGGGTCACCAATGTGACGAGCCGAAAGAGGGTTGTGAACTCAAAGGTTGGATGCAATCAACTGAGTTATTTTGTTATAGAACACACTCCTTTATATACAAAACCTCAAGGCAACAGGACATAACAAGTTAACAAGACAGACAATGTTACAGAGGAAACAGCAGACATGAATTTTCATGTTCGTTTAGTGAGAGGGAAGAGCGAAGATACAAGCATGATATATGCAAAATAGGAATTATGTACAATTGTGTGACACACGGTTGGTACAGTCACAAGCCAGAGGCTTTCTTAACCAACATTCGTGGCAAAGAAGAATAGGCTTCCATTGATCACCTAAAACTGGCAAATCTTCTGCAAGATGACCGGAATACAGTTCACCTCCTTATTTCGCATATATGTCTGTTTAGGGGGAATCTATGTAATGCACGTGCAATCTATACACGCTCATACATTTTATTACGATTGCTCTCTCTCTCTCTCTCTCTCTCTCTCTCTCTCTCTCTCTCTCTCTCTCTCTCTCTCTCTCTCTCATTGATATTAGAAAAACCTGCTTATGTTTGCCATTGCATATTTCATATTTTTTAAGTTTTTATGCCATTTTTATCTTCAACTGTTTGTATATAACCTTATGATGTCGCAATAATAAACCAGGCATGTCCAGCCCGTCTTTCTGTTAAGACAAAGTCGCAGCAAAAAAAAAAAAAAAAAAAGACTGGGTATCCATTGATTGCCTAAAACCTATGTATCTCCTGTAAAATGACCAACCTACAGTTTGCTCTTCATATTTATATCTGTTTTAGGGAGAGGGGGGGGGACATGTTATGGACATGTATTTCATACACGATCATAAATTGTAATGTGATTGCTCTTTCTCTCTCCCACAATAAAATCAGAATAACCTCTCTATGTTTGCCATTGCATGTTTCATACTGTTAGAGCTTTTATGCCATTGTTATCCTCAATCCTTCATATAAAGCTTATGATGTCATGTGAAAAGACCAGTCAAGTGCAGCCCGAATTTTTGTCAAGACCTTGTCGCAGCTTGCCTCAATTTAAATAATTCATCTTTCCATCTGAACTTTGACATTACACTCCTTTTTTTGCCCTCCACCTCCATGTCCATAGCCCTTTTACATGTATCCACCATCTCTCATCATGACATATCCAAATCACCTTAGTTTTCTTTCCTGAGCCTTTTATGAAACTTCCAATACTTTTCCTGTCCTCTGATTAATTTATGCTAGTTTTTATCTTCTGATTTTTTGTGACACCACACATCCACCTAAGTATTCTCATCTCAGTTACTTCCATTCTTTTTTCTTGTTTTTTCTTTATTGGCCAAGTCTCTGCCTCATAGAGCATGGTTGTTCTAACTACACTTTTATAAAACTTTCCTTCAACTTTTGCACTGATCCTCGTATCACAAAGTATCCCTTATGACTTTCTCCAATTCATCCATGCATACTGAATTCTTTGACTGACTTCTGCATCCAGGTTACCATTTTTAGTCATAAAAAAACCATGATATTTAAAAGAGTTAACTCTCTTTATGTATTAGTGGCCTAATTTCTCTGTTGCCAGCCATTCCTCTCCATCTGTTCACATATATTCTGCCTTTGTTTTGCTAACTTTTAAGCCTCTACTCTCAAGTTCTTCTCCTCATCTTTCTAGCTAGAGTTGGCCAACTTCTCTTGTAAGACCAGTCAGCACAATGTCATCAGCAAACATTGCACACCAATGTTTACAATGGTGAACAGACAAAATGCCGATGGACATAATGTCAAAGGACATAATGCCACCAGTCATGATGGCAACGGGTAAAATGCCGACATCCGTTTGAATAGGACATAATGTCCAATCCAAGAATTTAATAATAATAACTTTATACATGATAAGGATAAAAATAATAACAACTATTTTTATGCTAATAATTTCGTTCAAAGAATTCTATCCTCGTTGTTATATTAGGAAACTCTAGTTAACTCAATTTAAATAGAGATGAAGATTTGACGACACCCACAAGAGAAGAATTTTTGCTCCACGTTAGTGAGGACATCCGTATTTACTGAACGTGTAACAATCAAAGCATGTTAGAAATTATTCAATATGGCTTTGCAGTGAGACGCTTGATTCTCCTCCTTTAAGGAAGTTGTTGTGTACTATTAATGCCCTAATTAAAAATAACAAAACGTTGCCAATGGTTTATTGCCTTACTAGCTAAAAGAATAAGCAACCTCACGAGTTAATTTAAATTTTTTGAAAACCCCAATTTGAACCCAACCTTAAGAAATGTTGATTTCGAAAGAATCGCTATTAATAGAATAATGAAAACTTATCTAAATACTATTATTTAACCAATTTGGCCAATGGCACGAATCTTTGATGTATTTTGAGATGACGTGGGTATAAATAGGCGTAGTACAACGCGGGCGACGACATAAACCCTGCTATGATTTCCAGGTAGGTTCAATTAACAGTCGTGTCGTAAATGACTTGCCACGCACGAGTAATGTTTATGGAGGGTGCCATAGTGCTTTTGACACAATAATAGCGATTAAGCATGTATTTTTAGAAAAGTTGGTAAACAAACTTAAAAACAAGCAAATACAGAAATATTGTTATCGCAACTAACCAAGGGGAGAGAAATTGAAGTCTGAACATAAAACATGTTGGAATCAACTACAGATTTAAGGACCTGGTCACAAACTTTAATCCAGATCAAAGGGTACAGTTTTTCAACAGCAATTTAACCGGCGATATTTCATCCATCGGCATTTTTTCCCACAATCGTTATAACATCCATTACAATATTAAACATATAAGGACTAAGGGCTGAGCCTTGGTGGAGACCAACTTTTACCTTAAACTTCTTCGTAGTTCCAACAGTGCTTTTTACTTGCGTGTTTGCCTCTGCATACATATCTTTCATTATTCTAACATATTTTCCCAATGTGTAGGGCTATACAAGAAAAACATACTGAACATACACAGCGAGAAAAGGTCTAAAACATTGTTATGAATTCATCGTGAGCAATGGAAAAAAAGGATAAAATATCAGAGGGAAAAATATTTTCTTAAACTAATCTCTTAGTGGAATGATCAGCGACTGCACGCCACGTGGTAGTCTATTGAAAACGTCCTTGCCTGACAATTTGTTGGAAAAGGGTTCGATAATTTCTAGTAGTTCTGCAATATCATAATCCTTCTGATCCACGGATGGGAGGTGTGGAGTATTTGATTAGAGCCTATAGACACCCCTGCTGAGTCGTCAGTAACCATTGCCTGATCCTTCCTGGTGCTACCTTGATCATATATGTATATAGACAGTGTCTTTTACCTTGTCTCTGCTATTCATGAGCCATTATTACAGAAAAAAAAACATTTAATTTAAATACATTATGTGGAAGCAGCTTGGGTGTGTTCACATGTGAAACCAGTTGTTTTATCATTATTTGATTCATGAATGAACAAGTCACGGTTACTGGATAATTGCCCTCCCTTGTGAAAATCCTCGTTGAATGTGTTACATTCACGTGTCATTTACAGTCCTACTTCTTTTTAACACATCCTATTTACTTTCCTGCTTCTTTTGCACGTACCCTGTTTATATTCCTGCTTCTTGTGATTATAACGTTTTTACAGCCATTCTTTTGCACATATCCTGTTTACTCTCTTGCTTCTTTTCCTGCCATTTTTTAACATATCCTGTTTATTTCAAGCTTCTTTAACATTAACCATGTTCATTTTCCTGTTTTTTCCACAGCTCCTGTTTAATTTGGTGTTGCTTTTGCATAATTCCTATTATCTTTCCTGTTCCTTTTGTACACTTCCTGTTTACTTTCCCACTTCTTTTACAAACAACCAGCTTAATTTTCTGCTTCTTTTCAACACTTAATGTTTACTTTCCTGCTTCTTTTACACACATTCTGTTTACTTTCCTGCTTCTTTTACACACATTCTGTTTACTTTCCTGCTTCTACTGCACCTATCTTGTTTATTTTTCTGCTCCTTTTAACATATCTTGTTTCTTTTGCACTTACCCTGTTTACATTCCAGGTATTTTCAACACATTCTGAACACTTTCCTGCTTCTTTTGAGCATATCCTGTTTACTTCCCTGCTTCTTTTACACGCATTCAGTTTTCTTTCTTGTTTCTTTTGTAACCATCCTGTTTATTTCCTGCAACTTTTAACACATCCTGTTTACTTTACTGCTACATTTGACCACCTCCTGTTTACTCTCCTTTTTCTTTTGAGCACATCTTGTTTACTTCCCTGCTTCTTTGAAACACATCCTGTTTACTTTTCTTTTTTTTTCTTTTTTTTTGCACATCCTGTTCACTTTCCTCCTTCATTTGCACACAGCCTATTTACTTTCCTGCTTCTTTTGAACACATCCTGTTTATTCACCTACTTTTTTGGAACCCATCCTTTTTACTTTTCTGTTTCTTTAACACTCATCCGTTCACTTTCCTGCTTCTTTTGCACACATCATTTTCACTCTCCTGTTTTTTTTTAACACATCCTGTTTACTTTCCTGCTTCTTTTGCACATATACTGTTTACTTCCTGCTTCTTTTTAACACATTCTGTTTACTTTCTTGCTTCTTTTGCACAAATCCTGTTAACTTTCCTGATACTTTTGCACACATCCTCTTCACTTCCCTGCTTCTTTTGCACACATCCGGTTAATTTCCTGCTTTTTTTTAGCACATCCTGTTTACTTTCTTTCTCATTTTGCGCACACCCTGTGTACTATTTTGTTTCTTTTGCACACATCCCGAATAGTGTCCTGCTTCTTTTGAACACATCCTGTTTACTTCCTGCTTCTTTTGGATACATATCATATTTACTTCCCTGCTATTTTTTTTTACATATCCTGTTTATTTCTACTTCTTTAAGACAATACCCTGTTGATTTTCTTGTTTTATTTTCAAACCTACCGTTTACTTTGATGCTGCCTTTGCACAATTCCTATTAATTTTTCTGTTCCTTTTGCACAAATCCTATTTACTTTCCCGTTTTTTTACACAAATCCTGCTTTTTATTAATTTTTAAACCCCTCATAATTACTTTCCTGCTTCTTTTGCACATTTCCTGTTAACTTTCCTGCTTCTTTTGCACCCATCCTGCTAATTTTCCTGCTCCTTTTCAACACACCCTGTTCAGTTTCCTGTTTCTTTTGTACATATCCTGTTTTCATTCTTGGTTCTTTTCAACACATCCTAATTACTTTCCTGCTTCTTTTGTACACATCCTGTTTACTTTCCTGCATCTTTTGAACATCTTCTGTTTACTTTCCTGCTTCTTTTACACACATTCTGTTTTCTTTCCTGTTTCTTTTATAACCCTCCTGTTCATTTTCCTGTTCCTTTTCAACACATGCTGTTCACTTCCCTGTTTCTTTTGCACACATCCTTTTTAAATTCCTGGTTCTTTTCAAGACACCCTGTTTACTTTTCTGCTTCTTTTGATCATATCCTTTTCACTGTCATTCTTTTGCAAACATCCTATTTATTCTCCTGCTGCTTTTAAGCATATTCTATTTACTTTCCTGCTATTTTTCAACATATCGTGTTTATTTTCCTCCTACTTAAACACATACCCTGTTTATTTTTCTCTTTATTTTGCAAATCTCTTCTTTACTTTGCTACTTTTTTAACACATACCCTGTTTATTTTCTTGCTTCTTTTGCACACATCTTGTTTACTTTCCTGCTTCTTTTGAACACTTGTTTACATTAATGTTTCTCTTGTATATAATCTGTTTGCATGCTTTGCTAATTTTGGACACATCTTATTTACTTCACTGCTGTTTTTGCACACATCCTGTTACTGCCATGCTGCTTTCATGCACATCCTGTTTACTTTCCTGATTCTTTTCCACACATCTTGCTTACTTACCTGCTACATTTGAACATGCGTTTACTTTGCTGCTGCTTTTGCACACATCCTGTTTACTTTTATGCTTCTTTTGCACACATCATGTTTACATTCCTGCTTCTTTTGAACACATCATGTTTACTTTTCTGCTTCTTTGGAACACATCCTGTTTATCTTCCTGCTAATATCCTTTTCACAGCCATGTTTATTTTGCATATATCCTGTTTACTTTCCTGCTTCTTTTGCACACATCCTGTTCACTTTCCTGCTTCTTTTGAACGCATCCTGTTTACTTTTTCTTCTGTTGCAAACATCCTGTTTAGTTTTCTATTTCTTTTGCAAACATACTTTTCAATTTCCTGCTTCTTTTAAACAACCCCTGTTTACTTTCCTGCTTTTTTTTTGCACGCATACTGTTTACTTTTCCGTTTCTTTTGCACACATCCATTTCACCTTCTTGTTTCTTTTGAAAACATCTTGTTTACTCTCCAGCTTCTTTTGAACTCATCCTGTTTACTTTCTTTCTTCTTTTGACCATTTCCTGTTCACTTCCCTGCTTCTTTAGCACATATCCTGTTTATTTTCCTTCTCCTTATAACCACACCGTGTTTATTTTTCTGCTTCTTTCGAACATATCCTGTTTATCTTCCTGCCCATATCCTTTTCACATCTCTGTTTCTTATGCACATATCCTGTTTACTTTCCTGCTTCTTTTGCACACATCCTATTTGCTTTTCTGTTTCTTCTGCACATATATTAGTGTGCTACTGTTGTTAACACACATTTGGGTTCCCTTCAAATGTCATCTAAAATGTGTTAAGTATTATAGTTGGTATGTTACATCTTCAAGTAAAGTCAAGTAAGTTAACTTTAAAATGGTTTATTCTTTAAGAACAACAGTGTTAACATCTCCATCACAGGAGTATAGCTGGTTTGGTCGGATGACCATTCCGTATGACATCGTCCAGTAAAACTAATACAAATATCCCTATGCATGTTAAAGTTATTTCAGCACTTAAGGATTTATGTAAACACCACATTAATACCGGAAGATACTCAGTTCCGTTCTCACAGGCAACCTTTCTCACGGACTGGTTAGTGTTTACTCTTCATGAAAAATGTTACATTGTTGAGATATGGTATTCACATCCTGCTATGATATGATTACAGCACTTCTCACACTAGCTTCTACTTCCACAGTGACCTATTAGGTCATGTGTTTTAAACATGTAATATATAATTATTACATAAGCTCGGCCAGCTATCTCAATTTAAAAAAATAAAAAAATTTAACAACACATCAAAATATGTTTACTAGGAGTGTGACTGGATACATATATTATTTTTTGTTTAACTTTAGCCATAAGCAAATGAGGATGAATGTTCAAATAGGCACATTGAAAAAAATAATAATAATAATGCATATTAACAGATATTACCAAAGCAAAGAAAAAATGCATGATAAATACAGATCACATATATGGTACATTGCTAGTAAACGATTATATGGTACCCCCCAAAAAAATACTGATATACATATGATTCGGTAACTTTGTTAAAGAATAATAGTTACCTTTGTCAGAAATATAGATTATTATAATACGGTAATTAATAAAAATATTTGATACCTTGGTAAAGATACAATTTTAGTGCACAAACACGAATTCCTGGTACGTACACGTACCATGGTTTCGTACATATATATATATATATATATATATATATATATATATATATATATATATATATATATATATATATATATATATATATATATTGTGATATCCCCATATGTTGTACATATGCTAACATATCTGATTTGTCTAATGCTTATTTTTCCATTTTCTTTGTAAATACATCACCTTATTTCAGCGCCATCTTCATGCCATTCTTCTCATTATCTTTTGTTTACACTCGCCTTTCTGCTGTAAATCATCCCTGTATTCTTACCTTACATGTTATAAGGTAACCCCAAATTTATTGATTTTGTTAGAATACATTATTCTCACCACGAGATTCATCTACCTTACTCACCCATTCACTTTGCATTGCTTATTATTGTTGTTTTGAAGTGCTTTTTCATTATTTTATTTAACGTAAGATTAAAGTTTTGTTTATAACATAGTTTATTGTTCCTGTCTTCCAATTATCCTGCTATTGGTGCTTCGATTGTCTGCAACCAGCTTTAAGAAGATACATTTGATCATAATCAACAATCTTATACACTCGTAATAAGAAACGAGTGAATTTGGAAGTCTACCCATATGACTTCTATTTTATTGTGTGAAGAGAACTACCGCCCATTGTAAAGGGGTAATTGTTTGCACAGTGGTTCGTCACATAATAGTTGGGGGCCTGTCCGGGATATGATGTGTGATATGATTCATCAAATTTATATTAAGTGATTGAATCGTGAAAGAACAGTTCCAGTGATTATGAACAGTATCGAGTGTTGTGTTGTGGCGTACCAAGGATAAAGGACGACAGTAATAATTCCAAGGTAAGGTAGATGTCTCGTCTCTCTCTCATTAGACATTTATGTATAATATATGTCTGGGTAGTCATTTGATTGTAAGAGGAACAAGTCATGCTTAATATAGTTAAGACTTAGGTATGCTGATTGTCCAGCTTCTAAACCACCCTTATTAATTGAAGATGCCCCCAGTAGGTAGCTTTTAAAGTTTTGCCTACTCAAATCTCGTATCCCAGAGATTTCTCATAAAAAAAAAATCTGAAGCCATTTCTTAAAATCGCCATTCAAAAGTGATATTTAGGAAATAAGTCAAATTTCATTATATGTGATTTATTAAATTAAGTTTCATTATAAGTGAAATTTCCTCCATCTCTATTTCATTATAAAGTGATTTATTTTGTTATATAAATTTCGTAAGTGAAATTAGCCAATTTCCAATTTCGGAGATTTTCGTAATTCTAATCGTAATCTCTAGTCAGGAAATTAATTTATATATTGTTTGGTGTTAAAAGTACTATTTTGGTGTAGAAATAACATTTACGTGTCGGTAAATGAATATTTAAATACTTAGTGTTAAATTACTCCTGTTATATCTATAAAGCGCATAGTAAGTATTTTGTCCAGTTTGCGCATTATTCTGATAATCAATTACTTTAAACTAGGTGTTGACTATTAACTAGATACTTTATCATAACGAGAATAATATAGTATTTATATAAATTAAAAGGTAACATTGTAAAGTTATCGAATTAAGCTGGTATAAATTAAAAGGAAATGTAAACTAGAACGTGCTAATTAGGTATGTTTAAAGTAAAAAATACCTTTGCGTTTTAAAGCCTTGTTTACTGATTCGGTAAAATTGTTGTAAAAGTTTGTGATGTTAAGCGTGTCGTTTGAGTAATTATGAAGTAGTTAGCCGCGTGTTCAAGATCTCGAGCGTAAAAAAAAAAAAAAACATTGTTCAGTTGTTAACGGTGAATAAAAGTTTTATAGTGTTATCGTAAGTTTCGCGAGACTCAATTTTGTATTAAAGCTATTTTTGTGTAATGTGATTTAATCATATAATTTTGTAATTTTGTGATCTCTCGATCTTGTAATTTTGTGATAGCTATTTTGTATTTCTGTGATCGAAAGATTGTTATTTTGCGATCGTATGATCTTATACTTATTCTTGTAAAGTTTGGATATTTATTTTAGTTTGTACTTATCTTGCGCCACAGGCGACATTCAAAATGCCTTTCAACTTGCGACAATTTATTGTATCACCACGGGATCATGTGGAATCTCTCACAGTTGCCACAAAAACTGACCTAAAGAATCTAGCTCGCCATTATGATGTACAGCTTCCTGCAACTGCCGTAAAATGTGTAATTCTCAGTCATATTTTGAACTTCCTTGTAGATGAAGATATTGTTGATGAAGATATTGTTCCAGAAGAAGAATTGGCTGACGTTCGAGCTCTAACCGTTACCAATCCAAATGGTGACTTGGATAAACTAAGTCTACAGCTGGAGTTGGAAAAGATGAAGATGCAAGCCGCAACTGCAGCGGCAACTGCCGCAACTGCAGCGGCAACTGCCGCAACTGCAGCGGCAACTGCCGCAACTGCAGCGGCAACTGCCGCCGCTGAGGTAGAAGAAAGGAAAGCCGCTGCTGCTGAACGAGCCGCTACTGCCGCCGCTGAGGTAGAAGAGAGGAAAGCCGCTGCTGCTGAAAGAGCCGCAACTGCCGCAACTCTGGTAGAACGAGAAAGAGCCGCTACTGCTGAACGAGCCGCAACTGCCGCCGCTGAGTTAGAAGAGAGGAAAGCCGCTGCTGCTGAGCGCACGGCTGCTGCCGCTGCTTCCCTAGAACGTATCAAGGTGGAAACTGCTTTGAAGCAACAAGAAAAAGAAAGTGAACAGAAAAACAAAGCTCTCCGTGTTAGGCTGCAGATTGAGAGAGAAGCGGCCACAGTAACAGAACGGGATCTGGCATTTATAAGACTGAAAGAAAAGGAAGAAGGTAAGATAATTCCCGAACCCTTTGATGTGGGCAAGGTGCAGAAATTGCTGCCCACATTTGAAGAACTGGAACCTGATAACTACTTTTCTGTGTTCGAAGACACAGCCAAGAATCTCAATTGGCCTCAGGACAAATGGTATTTGATCATCCAGAACTCATTTAAAGGTAAAGCATTATCTGTATGTACCACTATGTTAGAGGAACATGATTATTTCATAATTAAACAGGCAATCCTTGATGCTTATTCTATTACTGCGGAAGGATATAGGCAAATATTTCGTAATAGTCAGAAGCAAGTTCAGCAGACCTTTTTAGAATTTATGAATGGAAAGATTAAACAGTTTCAGAAGTGGGTAGACAAAGTAGATGTCAAAACTTTTGAGCAGTTGAAAGATTTAATAGTAATGGAGGAGTTCTTAAGGAAAATACCAGGTGGCATTAATGTGTATCTAAGAGAGCAGAATGAATCTGACCCTAAGAAAGCCGCTTTAAAGGCAGATGACTATGCTCTTATTCATAAAGTAGGTAAAACCCCATATAGAGAAACTAGACCTAAGGAAACTTGTACATACTGCAAACAAGAAGGACATCATATTTCAGAATGTCCTGATCCACATTGTGCAGCTTCATACTTAAAGAGAAAACCTAATCCCCCTCAATTCTCTCCTAAGCAAATGAATCCTTCCAAACAGGAACCAAAACCTAAGGTGGAGAAGAAAAAGACCTTCCATTGTGCATCACACGAGTCCCAAGCGTTTGCACCCTTCACTTGCTCAGGCAAAATAAATGGTAAACCTGTAACCATACTCAGAGACACTGGATCCTCTCAAACGATCGTCTCTCCTAAAGTAGTACAATCTAAAGGTGAAACTCACAGGTATGTT
This sequence comes from Palaemon carinicauda, assembly GCF_036898095.1. Lineage (NCBI taxonomy): Eukaryota > Metazoa > Arthropoda > Malacostraca > Decapoda > Palaemonidae > Palaemon > Palaemon carinicauda. The sequence continues at coordinate 191,207,810 of NC_090727.1, forward strand.
GCAGTTAATGACCTAACCAGTAAGTCTATGTTGCCTCTCATTAATGTAAACCTTCATTGCCCTTATTTCTCTGGAACTACTGAAGTAGCTGTAAATCCAGAACTGTTACCATGCAAGAATGTAGATGTAATCCTGGGTAATGACATAACTAACTCTGTTGTCTTAACAAACTTAATAGCAGTATCTCCAGGTGATGTTGTACAGGGGGAATGCTTAGCAGTGACACGAAGCAGTAAAAAGGACACCCCTACTGAATCATCATCAAACCCGTTGCCAGTCTCTGAACCTATGGATTTCAACGAGTTGATGAGTACATATAAGATCCAGCCTGATTCCTTTAGCTATCAACAAAGGAAAGATGTCACTCTACAGCAGTGTTTCAACCAAGTGAAACCAAAGGATACCAACAAGTGTTCTTATTTTTATATTAATGATAATGTACTAATGAGAAAATTCAGGTCCAGCAAGAACAGTCATCTAGTAACCTGGAAGGATCTATTCCAGGTAGTTGTTCCTAAGGATATAAGACCTCTGATCCTAGAATTGTCTCACTCTGCTGACTCTTATCTTGGTATCACTAAAACATATGAACGCATCAGTCAAGACTTTTATTGGCCAAACATGAAGAATGACATTAAAGAGTACGTAAAAACATGTACAACATGTCAAAAAGTAAGTAGTCCTAATGTGAAAGTACCAGTTGCACCATTAAAACCTATACTTGTGCCTAAAGAACCTTTCAGTAAGATCATAGTAGATTGTGTAGGCCCTTTGCCTAAGACAAAAAGGGGACATGAATACTTGCTTACGGCCTTATGCCCAACTACCCGTTATCCATTTGCAGTACCTTTAAGAAACATTTCAGCCAAGAACATCCTAAAGTCACTAGTGTCCATATTTACTGTTGTAGGATTTCCAACTGAACTACAATGTGATCAAGGAACCAATTTCATGAGTCATGCTTTTAAAACAGCTATGAAAGATTACCATAAAACCCAAGTATCTTCCTCAGCTTACCATCCACAGACCAATGGAGCATTAGAACGCACTCACCAGACCATTAAAAATCTTCTCCGGAAATACACCCTTAGTTCAGGTAACGAGTGGGATTGCGATTTGGAACTGATCATGTACATCATACGAGGAGTTTGAAATCAGTCTACTGGTATGTCACCTTTTGAACTACTCCTCGGTCGACGGCCACGAACTATCCTCAGTTCAGTCAAAGAACGCATCCTGAAGGTGGGAGGTAATGAGGTGCCTCTTTCCCAATATATTTCAGAACTCAACAGGAAACTTTCAGATCTTCACTCCATTGCCAAAACTAACTTGATAACAGCTTAAGAGAAGATGAAGATTAACTATGATAAAAAGGCTAAAACCAGAAGTTTCAAAGTAGGAGATGCAGTGCTGCTATACCATCCGATTGCAGGCTCTCCCCTACGAGAGAAATACCAGGGACCTTATACCATCACTCAACGTATCTCGCCAACCAACTATATAATCGCCACTCCAGATAAGCGTAAGTCTACTCAATTAGTCCACATAAACCTCTTAAAAGCCTATTTGTCTCCCTCAACAGCTGAAAGTAAAACGGTAATGATTACTAGTTCCATACCATACATAGATTGTCCTATGGATCAATTTACAGATGATCCAATAACTGCATCTTGGCAGGATTCTCAAAACTCAAAGATCTTGGAAAACTTATCAGACTATGTACAACCCTTATATGCATCAAAATGTAAATCTTTAGTAGCTTTATTCCATGAATTTCCTAGTATAACTTCAGATAAACCAGGCAGATGCACCATGCTAGATCATGACATCAAACTACAACCAGGTGCTGCACCCATTAAACAAGCTTTCTATCGAACATCACAGAAGAAATTGGGTATCATGAAAGAAGAAGTGAACTACTTGATAAGAGAAGGATTGGCAGAACCCAGTGCGTCACCATGGGCTTCCCCATGTCTCCTAGTAGGAAAGAAAAATGGTAGATTTCGTCTTTGTACCGATTACAGGAAAATTAATAATTTAACAATTAAAGATTCGTATCCTCTACCAAGAATACAAGATATCATTGACCAAGTAAGTAATTCGACCTACTTAACCCAAATAGATTTGTTGAAGGGTTATTACCAAATTAAATTAACAGAAACAGCGAAGAAAATTTCTTCATTTATCACTCCATTTGGATTATTTAGTTATAACGTAATGCCATTCGGATTAGCCAACGCACCTGCCACCTTCCAAAGAGTAATGTCTTTAATTTTACAGGACTTGGAAAAAGTATTTGTATATTTAGATGACATCATTATTGCCTCTGACACATGGGTAAACCATATTCAAAAGATAAAAGAAGTTTTCTCAAGGTTGAAACAACATGGATTAACGATCAACTTAGCAAAAAGTAATTTCTGCAAAGGTCAGGTATCTTACCTTGGACATCGAGTTGGCAGTGGTAAAGTATTACCCCATGATGCGAATATTAGCGCCATAACTTCTTATCCTGTTCCAACTACCAAACAGGAATTAAAAAGATTTCTAGGTATGGTAAGATATTACTCTAAGTTCAGTCAAAATTTCTCACCATTCACAGGACCACTATTTGCTTTAACTTCTTCAAAAGTAAGTTTTTCTTGGAGCCAACAACATGATCAAATATTTAACCAGCTGAAGACTTTCTTGTCATCTCCTCCTATATTAATGGCACCTAACCTCACCAAACCATTCTATCTCCAAACAGACCCTAGTGATCTTGGATATGGGGGCATTTTATTACAGCATCCTGCTCCAATAACAGCCATAACAGGAAACCTGCCCCCACTACCTGATCTGTTACCAGTCTCTTATTCCACTGGACGATTAATGGGTTCCCAACTAAATTGGCCCACTGTGGAGAAAGAAATATACGCCATCGTAGCTACCATCCAAAGATACGAGATTTATGTTGATGGACAAGACACGATCTACGTCTAGAGTGACCACTCTCTTCTGTCGCATCTCCATAGGTCCACTACTCTCAACCCTAAACTTTTAAGATGGTCATACATACTCTCTGCACATAATATCCAAGTAATCGCCATATCAGGACGGGAAAACATTGTGGCAGACTCCTTATCAAGGATAACCTCGGTTGATCCTCGGGAAATGGAAAAAAAACAAAAACAAGGGAGACTGTGGTATCCCCATATGTTGTACATATGCTAACATATCTGATTTGTCTAATGTTTATTTTTCCATTTTCTTTGTAAATACATCACCTTATTTCAGCGCCATCTTCATTCTATTCTTCTCATTATCTTTTGTTTACACTCGCCTTTCTGCTGTAAATCATCCCTGTATTCTTACCTTACATGTTATAAGGTAACCCCAAATTTATTGATTTTGTTAGAATACATTATTCTCACCACGAGATTCATCTACCTTACTCACCCATTCACTTTGCATTGCTTATTATTGTTGTGTTGAAGTGCTTTTTCATTATTTTATTTAACGTAAGATTAAAGTTTTGTTTATGATATAGTTTATTGTTCCTGTCCTCCAATTATCCTGCTATTGGTGCTTCGATTGTCTGCAACCAGCTTTAAGAAGATACATTTGATCATAATCAACAATCTTATACACTCGTAATAAGAAACGAGTGAATTTGGAAGTCTACCCATATGACTTCTATTTTATTGTGTGAAGAGAACTACCGCCCATTGTAAAGGGGTAATTGTTTGCACAGTGGTTCGTCACATAATAATATATATAGGGCTTATATATTTTATTAGATGCCCATAGATTCTGTTTTTTAACATTCCGTCTTATATATTTTATTAGATGCCGAAAAATATATTTATTTTTAAAATGTTTTTAAAATGTTTTTTTTTTTTAAATGCAAATGTTCTATAGTTTCTTCAATTACATATTACTAGCGTACTATTTGCTTTTCGTACACAACACTTTTCCAAGACATTTTCACTCCTTCGAGCAAATGAAGGGGCCACTTTCAAACTGTTTTAAATTGAATTAAATAAGGAGTTTTGTCTGGACATGGCAAAACGTTCTGTTTGAGCTGCAAACTATTGTACCTTAACCTACGCCAAACAAAGATGTTAACGGCGAGAAATATCATCACCGTCACACTTATTCCTGCTAGTAGTATGTAAAATTTGAAATCTGCATAAGTCAATTTCATCAACCGCTCGGCTACATGGTCGTTGTATGGGAGAGGTAAAGATGGAATTGTTGTTGACCACGTGAAGTTCGCGAGGTAGGCTCGTTCTCTGATGATAGTCTTGATTCCTTGCACCATGGAATTCGGTGATGTCCCGATACAACCATCTGCTGCAACGAAGATTTGGGAATAGGACGTGGATCCGTCCGGGCATGATACATTGAAGCCGGCCTTGTCGTATCGTATCCACGAGCCGTTGTTCAGTCTGCAATTGAACTTATTATTGTCAAAGGGATAAAGCTTATCCAGACAATTTTCATTTGTATGGGAGAGAGCACCGTCTAGCACTATATATACCTAACTCGCATGAATCCATTAAGTTTTTATGGAATTCAAATGAGTCAGCTGTACATATTTTTCTATCCATTGCGTCTGAACAGTGAGTTAATTGATTTAAGTCTTTAATGACCGTATATGTTTCCTTGTCTGGGGAAATCAATACGTGTCCTGTCAAACTGGATATTACTGGATTTGAGTGATTCGTCATGAAAGTCGGAAATGGTGATATCCTGTAAGATTGCCAGGCATCGGAAGAATCAAAGGGAATTGTAATCATAATCCTGTTATTTTCAACGCTTTCTGTAATTAGGCTGTAATAAAATTCTAACCTACGTGCGTCTAACAAAGGAATATAACCTAGTTTCTCCCGTCCGTTCTCCACAATTAACTTTAAGTATCTTATTGGCAACAAATGGGGTGACAGTACACCTTTAGTTGCTAACGTGATAGCTTCCACATAATCTTTTGATTTCTCAATGAAATGTGCAATTCTGTTATGTATGTGATCTATTTTTGAATCATAATACGTTAACATTGCCAACAAATCCTGTACTTCCATAATCTGATTGATATTACTAGAATGTTCATTTACTAAACTCATAATTTGATTGATTGAAGCTAACTGACTCCTTAGTTCTGACATAATCAATTCAAATTATGAGTTTAGTAAATGAACATTCTAGTAATATCAATCAGATTATGGAAGTACAGGATTTGTTGGCAACGTTAACGTATTATGATTAAAAAATAGATCACATCCATAACAGAATTGCACATTTCATTGAGAAATCAAAAGATTATGTGGAAGCTATCACGTTAGTGACTAAAGGTGTATTTATTAGTGTGCTACTGTTGTTAAAACACATTTGGGTTCCCTTCAAATGTCATCTAAAATGTGTTAATCATTATAGTTGGTATGTTACATCTTCATGAGTCAAGAACTCAATTTTCTTATTTTGATTACTAATCTCAAGACGATTGGAAATTCCTAAACCTAAACTTGCAATAGAACCAAAGATGTTTAGTGCAGCAAAAATAAACGGGTTACGTTTCTCAAGATTATCGTGTCCTACAGTCCACATCAAAAGGTCACGAGCCAAAGATTCTGTCTCGTAAGTCTTATTTTGCAAGTCTTCAGATAGCATCTCTGCAACTTTCAGTGTCGATGCAAGCGAACTCTCTGTATTAAAAGGAAAATGTCTTCTATGCAATTCATTTAATGAGACAGCAAACCTTGAAATGGCGCTTTTTAAGCTAGTGATGTCATTCTCTGGGAGAAAAATTGCTTGCATACACACTTCAACAACTACGTTACTTGATGTAATAAAAATGTCTTCTTGTCTTTCAACTATAGTGCCATATTTAAAATCTATACTTCTAGTTTTAGAGCTCATCCCACACGAGAAAAATGTCTGAGCGCACAATATCACTCCCAACAACAAAAACTTCATCTTGGAAACCTGTAACGAGAAAAAATATATGTAATTACTCCTGTATTAAGAAGAAAACTTTTAACATATAATGTAATAAAAAAATAAAAATCTTTCCCTCACTTCTTTCCCTCTTATTTTAATTTCTTATGTGAGCCAATGGTACGATTCTCTCATTAGTGGGTTGGGATACGTTTTGAACTCTAAACCTATTGGCTGTTAATGTTTCCAAAATGTTAAATGGGCCTTCAAACTTAGGTGTTAGTTTATAATTGAGTCCTTTACGTACATTTACCTGTATGTATACATTATCACCCACGGTATATGTTTTAGTTGGCTTCGCTATTTTATCATGATTCCTTTTCATTATGATTTGTAATTCTTCTAAATTCTTTCGAAGGATATCAAAAAAACTTTTGCTTGCATTTATACATTCTTTTAAAGGATTTGATAGATTAGTTGTAGGCGTTAATACATGGAAAGGCGTTCTAACTGGGGTCTGATTCCCCTAGTGTTACTCTTAACATATTTAAAACCTTCCTATTTGCTCTTTCCACTAGCCCATTCGACTCTGGGTGATATATCATGGTATTTATTTTCTTTAAGCTAAGGAATTCACACAATGAGGTAAGAAAGTGATTATTAAATTCTCCACCCGAGTCTGAGATTATCATGTGTGGAATTTCATGTTTACAAATGTAACACTCATAAAACTTCCTAGCACATTCAATCCCAGTTTTAGTTTTAAGCGCTATTAGTTCTGTATATCGAGTTAAAGCATCTACAATTACTAAGAGGTGCTTATTTCCTCTGTCTGACTCGTAAAATCCTGTTAACAAATCTAAATGTATTCTTTCAAAGGGTTGATTGGACACGGAATAAGCCCCTAGGCTGACAGGTGTTTTCGTATGCCCTTTGTTTTCCTGACATGTGCGACAATTAGCTATGTGTTTTTTTATATCTGTAAGCATCGTATGCCAATAAAACAATTATTTGGCTTTCTGTGACATTAATGAGAACCCCGGGTGTCCATGCAATGGATTTGCATGCAACCAATTCAGGACAGTGGAAATAAGTGAGATTGGTACCACTACCTGGTCGTTAGTTACATGTGGTGTATTGTGGGTTTTCCTTGTCACGGTCCTACACAGAATATTATCTTTGACTATATAATTCTGCTGCTTATACTTTATATATCCCTTTTCCTTATGATTGCCTTTCAAAGCATTTATAATTGTTTCTAATTTCTGATCTTTTCTTTGCTCAGTCTGTAATAATTCAGCGCTCCAGTCCAAATCTTGTTCAGATATCGTTTTAACAATAGACATGGATGTTGATATATCTATTAATTCAGCTAAAGGCTCCGTACAAGATGACACGGGGTTGCGTCATAATGCACCAGCAATTATATTTGCTTTCCCAGGTAAATACCCGATTCTCGCGCCAAAGTCTTGAAGGATCAAATGCCACCGAGTTCGTTTGGGGCTCTGGTTGAAGCCTTTAAAGAATTCAGTTAGTGGTTTATGATCAGTAAGAGCCTTAACGGGATAACCGTATATTATGAACTTAAATTGCACTAGTGAATTAACAATAGCTAGCCCTTCCTTGTCTATTACTGCATACTTACTTTCGGAAGTTCTCAGTTTTCGAGAATAAAAAGCTATCGGGAAAAATTGTTTAACATATTGCTGAAGCAATACCCCATCTATTCCTAAGTCTGAGGCGTCTGTTGCAACGAAGAATTCCTTACCAAAGCCAGGAAATTTTAAGATAGGAGAACTAAACAGTTCATCTTTCAAGGTATTAAACGCCTGTTGATGCTGCTCAGACCATATGAAATCTACGCCCTTCTTCATAAGATCAGTTAAGGGAGCGGCTATTATTGAATAATTGCGTATAAAACGCCTGTAATATCCACTACAACCCAGAAATTGCTGTATTCCCTTGACATTAGTAGGTATGGGAAAGTTACGGATAGCCGACACCTTATCATGGACTACTTTAAGACCTTGGCTTGACACCATAAAACCCAAATATATCAATTCTGTTTTGAAAAATTCACACTTACTAATCTTTACCCTTAAGTTATGTTGTCTTAGTCTCTGTAGTACTAGTTCTAATTTATGTAGATGTTCTTCTAAGGTGTTGGAAAAGATTAGAAGGTCGTCCATAAAGGCATGCAATATATCCCCTAGCAAGTCTCCAAACACTTGTAAATGATATGGGAGCACAACGTAAACCAAAAGGCATCCGTAAAAATTCATAATGTCCCCTGGCTGTGCTGAAGGCTGTGTATGGGATACTATCTTCTTCTAATGATATCTGGTGAAAGCCTTTAAGTTAGACCAAACTAGTAAAATATTTATTCTGACCTAACAAAGACAAAATATCGTCAGTACATGGCACTGGGAATCGATCAGGGATCATCTCCTCGTTTAGACGACGGAAGTCTACGCAGATGCGCCATGTTCAATCTTTTTTCGGTACAACTATTAATGGAAAATTATAAGGGCTGTTCGATTTCCTAATGACTCCTTCTTCTAGCATTTTACCTACTTCATCATTTATTTCATTCTGGAATTTCATAGGGAGTCTGTACGAGGGTACATAGATAATTTTCTGCTTGTCCTTTAACCTAATTTGATGCTCGATCACATCTGTTTTTCCTAAGGATCCATCCGTAGTGGAAAAAACATCATGATATTTAGTTAAAAGTCCAAAAATTTTCTGCTGAATTTCTTCGTCTTGAATGTCTTTATTGATATTATTTTTAATAGATTGCAAAAGGGATTCATCCGCAACTGATTGAGCGTGATTGATTTCAGCAACGGTAAGAATACGATGTTTATAAACTTCTACATCCAAGATATGTTGATTTTTGTGAATTACTAAAGTGGTATTTAAATGATTACAGACTTCAATATTACATTGTTGATGTGAGCCTACTGTATAAATAGCTTGTGTGACAGACAATCCGTTAGTTTTCAAAGTGTCGGAAAGGATCAATATTTCAGATCCCGGTAATGTTTTCTTTACTTGCACTATTGAATTCGAAGGTACGTTTGGCTCGATAGATTGCGTGCAAGATGATATTACGGGTGAACGAGAATTCTGCTGGGTCCGATTTCCGTTGAATGTAGTGCTTCCTGGATATATTTCTTCAATGTTTTGTAAACGTTGAACGTCAGTCCTTGGTTTCCTTAGGATGTTGATTTAAGATCCAGTTCATCAGTTTGTATAACATTCATTAAATGTTTCATTTCTTCGGTGGATTATGATACTTAGTCAAAATTGTAGATTCATTACTGTTGATTTCTTAAAGATCTTTCTCTGGTTTTTAGAGTTTTATTCGCTGGTTCTTGAAGATCTTTCTCTGGTTCTTAGTGTTTTATTCGCTGGTTCTTGAAGATCTTTCTCTGGTTCTTAGAGTTTTACCGCTGCCACCATTTATTAGTGTGCTACTGTTGTTAACACATTTGGGTTCCCTTCAAATGTCATCTAACATGTGTTAAGTATTATAGTTGGTATGTTACATCTTCAAGTAAAGTCAAGTAAGTTAACTCTAAAATGGTTTATGCTTTAAGAACAACAGTGTTAACATCTCCATCACAGGAGTATAGCTGGTTTGGTCGGATGACCATTCCGTATGACATCGTCCAGTAAAACTAATACAAATATCCCTATGCATGTTAAAGTTATTTAAGCACTTAAGGATTTATGTAAACACCACATTAATAACGGAAGATACTCAGTTCCGTTCTCACAGGCAACCTTTCTCACGGACTGGTTAGTGTTTACTCTTCATGGAAAATTTTACATTGCTGAGATATGGTATTCACATCCTGCTCTGATATGACTACAGCACTTCTCACACTAGCTTCTACTTCCACAGTGACCTATTAGGTCATGTGTTTTAAACATGTAATATATAATTATTACACATATCCTGTTCACTTTCCTGCTTTTTTAACAAATTCTGTTTACTTCCTCTCTTCTTTTGAACACATCATGTTTATTTTCCTGCTTCTTTTAAACACACCCTATTTACTACTCTGCTTCTTTTGAACACATCTTGTTTATCTTCATGCTCATATCTTTTCACATCCCTGTTTCTTTTGAACACATCCTGTTTACTTTCCTGCTTCTTTTAAACACAGACTGTTTATTATCCTGCTTCTAAACAAACCCTGTTTCCTTTCCTGCTTCTTCTGCACACATCCTGTTCACTTTCCTGCTTATTTTGCACAAATTTTGTTCACTCTCCTGATTCTTTTAAACACATCTGGTTTACTTTCCTGCTTCTTTTGCACGCACTCTGTTCACTTCGCTGCTTGTTTTTAAAAAATCTTGTTTACTTTCCTGCTCATATCCTATTTACAGTTCTGCTTCTTTTGCATACGTCCTATTTACTTCCATGCTTATTTTGCCTGCTTACTTTCCTGCCTCTTTTACACACATCTTGTTTATCCCCTACTTTCTTGCACAAATCCTGGTAATTTTGCACATATCAGGTTTACTTTTCTGCTTTTTCCACTGCTTCTTATGCACACCCCCTGTTTACTTTCTTCTGCACAAATCTCATTTCCTTTCCCTACTTCTTTTTCACACACTCTGTTTCCAGTTTTGCTTCTCTTATTCTGTAAATCTCTTTTTTTGTCTGGTCAAATAACCTACACTTCTATTAAAAGTAGTAAATGTTCTTTCATTGTGAACACAAACGACCAGATATAAAAAGATTATTCAGTAGCTTGACATATTTATTTTAATGTGGGTACCAGATTGTACTTTTATGTGGAAAAGGAAGCCTGTTCAAAATGTGTTTAGCTTGTATTTCGATATTAAAAAAGTAAACTCTTATCTGATCCATACTAAGATCGGTGTAGTCGTTATCCAAAAGATAAAGAAAAAGACTAGAACAAACATTTTACCGCTCCAAATATACCGAAACAAATCTACTGATAAAACAATATATTGGTTATTTCTCCTGTTTTATTGCGTGATACTATGTTTGCTCCCACGCAGGCATCAAGGGAAGCCAATCTTACTTAAATTTCCTTCGTTTATCCTTGAAAAAAAATATGGCTTTCGGATGGATTATATTGATTTGTGTTTCAGTCTCTATGTATTTGCGTTTCTTGACAAAGAAACTCAGTATTGATACACAATATGAATGATTGCAATCGCACCATTAATTGGAAAGCTGATAAAGAACTTATATTTTGCAAAGATTTTGTTAAACGAAATATTACTACAACATGTTTAAGAAAAATTTCGAAGATCTTCTTAACACCAGTTCAGGTGTGTACAAACTGGATGAATTACGGTTAAAACAATATTTTTAAACAACTAGATTCTATGTAATTTATAATTCGCTCACTTTTGTTCTGTTTTACGTTATCACAGAGGTTTCTTTGTATTCTTGATGTATTTCTAAATCACAAGACCGTGAAGAGGTGCAATAATTACACGAAAGTGCTTGTCAAATCTTCGTTTCCTTTTCCCTCCCGGCCTGCTGTCATATATATATGTATATGATATATATATATATATATATATATATATATATATATATATATATATATATATATATATATATATATATATATATATATATATCATATACATGATAATGAGAGAGAAGCTTTCTTTAATGTCATGTCATAAAATCATTCTTTACATTAACCAGGTATAAATGGCGTCGTAAAAGGCATGCATGTCTTCAAAACTGTCAATAAAGCGTTGGCGTTTTGCATGAAATTTGCATCACTCCTGTATAACTGCCTTTAAACATATATATATACAACAATATCTCGTTTTATTTATCAATTTAATCACATACTCACATACTATAAATATATACATATATATATATATATATATATATATATATATATATATATATATATATATATATATATATATATATATATATATATATATATATATATATATAGTATATACTGTATATATACATACATATATATATATATATATATATATATATATATATATATATATATATATATACTGAACACACACACACACACACACACACATATATATATATATATATATATATATATATATATATATATATATATATATATAAAGAAAGGTGTGATTGGGATTCTATTTCATGTTTCATGAAAAGTTATTCAAATGTAAATTATGAACACACATTCAAGCCACATACACCCCAATGTCTACTAAAAAACTGAAAACCTTTTCAATTAAAATAGCTGGATACCATTTTTTTTTTTTTTTTTTTTTTTTTTTTGTAATAATGAAAAAGTTTTCTTCCCAGTAGGCACGATTTCTCCCTTCGTATGTTTTGCAAAATCAATTTGATAACTAATTTAGGTATAATTAACGAATCTTTTGGAACGGAAGCTATGTTTTCTTCATATTGTTGTTGTTGTTGGTGTAAACATCTCTTGAAAATGACTCGTAATGACAGTGGTTGGCAGCCATGTTGAAAGAATGCTGGGACCCATTCCCAATCACCAGACTCGTTTCTCTCTCTCTCTCTCTCTCTCTCTCTCTCTCTCTCTCTCTCTCTCTCTCTCTCTCTCTCTCTCTCTCCCTGAAACACATTTAATATCCATTTTAAAAAAAAGTAGGTTTTCCTCCCCATATGCGGTTGACACCGTTGTCCGCAATGAGGAAATTATATCAAAACACAAACACTGGAGTGGTCTATGTTTCCAGTCATACAGCTTGTCATGCATCTCATTACTTAATTTACGCTCATAAATACGTGCAAGACTCCAAAACTGTGGATCTATATTTTTATCATGAACACAAACTTTGTATTATACGAGATTTCTCAAGAAGAAAATCAGTTATGCGAATGTACTGCTGACCCCTTAGGAAAAGACCGTCTGAAATATGATTTGTTTAATCTTTGCTCGATCTGCAGAAGAAAAAGGTCGGCCTTTAACATAACCCTTTCTTTCTCATTTGAAAACTCCTCACATTTCCAGCTTTTTGCAGTAACTCTTTTTTCTAATCTTGAAGGATATCGTTAAAAGTGTTAATAATCAAGTTGTTCGAAATGAGCATAGTTTCTCTTAATGGGCAAAAACAGAATACTAAAACGGTTTAAAATATAAACGTTATATTTTAGTTTATTGTAAATCAAAATGTTAAATGGAAGTCATTACATGAAAAATTTCTCAATCTCTGTTACTTGCCAATAATTCTTTAATCATATTACTGAAATAAATAGTCAAGTTCTTGACAAACCTCCTCGAACTATAATTACCGTATTCTTTTAATATCCGATATAAAATCAACTGATTACAAATTCAGATTGATATACAAAATGCAAATTTTATATACTGCTTCCACAATAAGCCTCAAATCACATGGATCGAATAATGTGGAAAGGAAATACGGAAACAGATAATGTAAAGAACATGAAATATCTTAAAGATTTCGTTTCGCTTGTCAATTGCAAAATATAATCTTCTCTTTAGTATTATTCATTAAAAGTTGTCTCGCTTGAGGGTACGCTCTGGCACGCTATTCTATCTTATTTCTCTTCTTTTGGTTATAATTTTTTTTGTAGTTTATATATGAGAGACTTATTTTAATGTTGTTACTGTTCTTAAAATACTTTATTCCAATTGTTCATTACTTCTCTTGTAGTTTATCTATTTCCTAATTTCTTTTCCTCAATGAGCTATGATCCCTGTTTGTAGCCCCTGGGCTTATAGCATCATGCTTTTTCAGCTAGGGTTTTAGCTTAGCAACTAATAATAATAATAATAATAATAATAATAATAATAATAATAATAATAATAATAATAATAATAATAATAATAATAATAGGGAAGTGGCATTACATGATCGAATATGAATATATGAGAGAATGGTTCATGGATCATTACTGCTCATGGCCTGGCCGCAAATTTGGCAACTTTTTCAGGATTTAATTTTTCTTTTACTTTTAAACAATTGAAAATCCCCTTGACACCTTTTCCCTTTATGGAAAATTATTCCTCTCTTATCTCCAGCGACTATTTTGAGTTGGAACTCATAGCTAATTAACCACTGCCATACACACTCGTGACCCATTTCATCCGTCTGACTACAGAATACATAAATAACGCTATATATATATATATATATATATATATATATATATATATATATATATATATATATATATATATATATATATATATATATATATGCAGTAAGAGGAAAAGAAAAACTAATTTTAAGAACCAGAATAAACACTCTGGTAAGAGAAAAATCAGATGAAATTAGTTTAGCAATACAAAATAGGTACTGCCAGTTACATGATGAAATGTAAGTAAGTAAAGAAAAAATAAACAGCAATTTATGAAAATTTATATTGGAATCAGCACAAGAGATATATAGGAACGTTCCTAAACAAGATGAAGAAAAACTATCGGAAAAGACCAAAAACCCTAATAAAGAAAAGATTTTAATTGAGGGTGAAATCCAAAAGAGATGAAAAACAATTAGCAAAACTGTTCAAAACAATAAACAAACTAGAAACCCAATTCATTCGTAAACACAATTAGACCCAGATTGAGGAAACACTAAAGAAAGGAACAAGCATCAAATTGATGAAAGGAGACTTGGAACAGGCCGCCCACAGATGTTTGTTTTAAAGGATGAAAAGAGAAATATTATTAATAAAAGACATGGATTGATAAAAACTGCAAAGGATTTCTATACAACTCTTTTCAATAAATAAGAAATATCTTTCCCAATAGAAATAATAAAACATCTGAGCCGGTGCTAAACGTAACATCAGTAAAAGTAAAGAAAGTAGTAAAAGGTATGAAAAGAGGCGAAGCAACAGAAGATGGCCTAACAATTGATTTCATAATATATAGAAGAAATTTCATACTAGTAAAACTTGCTGAACTTTACACAAAATGGCTGCATGAATGGTCTATATACTATACCAACTGCTTGAAAAAAACGTTATCATTGTACTAATTAATAACAAGGAAGATATAAAAGACCAAAAAAAAAAAAAATGTCGCCCAACAAGTTTACTCTCAGTAGTATATAAAATATTTACAAAGATCATATTAAGCAGAATAGAAAGACAGGTAAACTTTTATCAACCAAGAGAGCAGGCATGATTTAGAAGCAGGTATTCAACAAATGACCATTTCTACGTAATTGATCGGCTAATGGAAAAATAAGGAGTTTGATAAACCACCATGTATAGCATTTATAGACTATGGAAAACGTTTTATTAGTAATGTAAACCCTTCAAAACAATGAAGAGATGAATCTTATGTTAGAACTCTTCAAGATATCTACACAGGACGTACAGCAATCCTAAATCTACATAAAGATAGTGAGAAAACATCAATTGGGGAGACAAGGAGACAACTTGAAGTACTGACCTACATACTGAAAGAAGACTTAATGGACTGTTTTTCATATTAAAAAGACTTGAGATATTGACCTCCATATTAAAATAAATTAGAATTAAGGCAATGGAGTCCCTATCGAAAGAACAAATGAGGTACTGGTATCCATACTGAAAGAAGACTTGAGGAATTGACATCAATATTGAAATAAGACTATAGGTACTGTCCTCCATGTTAAAAGAAGACTCGGGGTAGGCTACTCGCTTCTACATTGAAAGAAAACGAAGTATTGGCCCCAATATTGACAGAAGATTTGAGTTACTAGCCTCCATATTAAAAGGAAACATAATGTGCTGACCTCCATATTGAAGGAAAACTTGGAGTATTGGCTTCCATATTGAAAGTAGGCAGTGACCTCTATATTCAAAATGTACTTTTTGTATCAAACCCTATATTGAAATAAGACTTTAGGCAATGGCCTTCATATTAAAATACATGAGGTACTGGCCTCCATATTGGAAAAGGACTTGTGTTAATGGCCTCCATATTGAAAAAAAGTCTTGAGGTACCGGCCTCCACATTCAAAGAAGACTAGCAGTTCTTGCATCCAAATTAAAAAAAAAAAAAGACTTTAGGTATTGATTCCATATTGAAAGATGGCTTGAGGTACTGGCCTCTAAAATTAAAGAGGAGTTCAGGCACTGGTCTCCATATTGAAAGAAGAGTTACAGTACTTGGCTCCATATTGGAAGAAGACTTTAGGGATTGCCCATCATATTGAAATGTGATTTGAAGTACAGGCCCTCAAAATGAAAGAAGAATTAAGGCTTTGGCCTTGATATTAAAAGAAGACGTGATGTACTAGCCACCATATTAAAAGAAATTTTGAGTTACTTGCCTTCATATTAAAAGAAGACTTGGGGCACTGGCCTCACATTGAAAGAGGATTTGAGGCACTGGGCTCTACATTAAAAAAGACTAGATTTTAGGCACTAGTCTTCTTATTAAAAGACGACTAGAAGTACTGGCCTCCATACCGAAAGAATACACAAGATATTGACATCCATATTGAAAAGAGTCGAGATACTGGCGTCCCTATTGATAGAAAAATTAAGGCACTTGACTTGATATTAAAAAGAAGACGTGCTGTACTGCCCTCCATATTGAATGTTTACTGGAGGTACTAGCCTCCATATCAAAAGAAGACTTGAGGTGCTGGCCTTCTTATTAAAAGAGGACTTACGTTCTTGGCTTCCATAATGAAGGAAAACTTAAGGTACTAGTCTTCATATTAAAAGAAGACTACAGTTTGGGCACTGGCTTTCTTATTAAAAGATACTGGAGGTATTGGCCTCCGTAATGAAAGAAGACTTGAGATAGTGGCATCCAACTTGAAATAAGACTTGAGGTACTGGCCTCTATATTAAAAGAAGACTTAAGATGGGTACTGTCTTCTATAATGTAAGAACACTTAAGATAGGCTACTGGCTTCTATAATGTAAGAAAACTTAAGATAGGCTACTGTCTTCTATATTGAAAGGAGACTTGAGGTACTGGTCTCCATATTGAAAGGAGACTCAAGGTACTACTGGCCTCCATTTTAAAAGGAGATTTGAGATATTGATCTCCATACTGAAAGAAGACTTGAGGTATTGGCTTCCACATTGGAAGAAGACTTGGGGTACTGGTCTCCATACTGAAAGAAGACTTGAGGTATAGGACTCTATAATGAATAAAGATCTGAGGTAATGGCTTCTATATAGAAAGAAAACTTGAGGTACTGGTGTCCATATTGAAACAGCACTTGAATTACTGGTTTCTATTTTGAAAGAAAAAAAATTGAGGTGCTGGCCACCATATTGAAAAAGAAATTTAAGTACTGGCACCATATTCAAAAAAGAATTAAAGTACTAGCACCATACTGAAAGATGACTTCAGATACTGGCCTTCATACTAAAACAAGACGTGAGGTACTAGATTGTATATTTCAAGAAGACTTCAGGTATTGGACACCATATTGAAAGAAGACTTGAAGTATTAGCCTTCATATTTAAGACAACTTGAAGTAGAGGCCTCCAAACTGAAACAAGATTGAGTTACTGGTCTCCATATTAAAAAAAAATTGAGGCACTAGATTCTATATTGAAAGAAGCCGTGAAGTACTATCTTCCTTTCTGAAAGAAGACTTAAGGTATAAACATTCAAATTACTAGAAAATTTGACTTATCAGCTTCTATACTGGAGAAACACTTGAGGGACTGCCTCCATATCGAAAGAAGACTTGTGGTACTGAAAGGAAGGTTGAGGTACTAGCTACCATAAGGAAAAAAAAGTCTTGGGGTATTGGCCTCGGTATTGAAATAAGAATTGAGGTAATGGCTTACATATTGAGAGAGGTCTTGAGGTATATGCCTCAAAATTGTTAAAAGATTTGAATTGATAGCTTCCATATTGGAGAAACACTTGAGGTATTGACCTCCATATAGAACGAAGATTTTGGGTGCTGTAGGAAGACTTGATGTATTGGGTTCAATATTGAAAAAAGTTCTAGGGGTATTGGCCCCCTAATTTAAAAACCAACTTGAGGTATTGGCCTCTATATTGAAAGAGAGCTTGAGGTATTGTCCTCCTCATTGAAAGAAGACTCGAGTTACTGGCTTCAATATTAAAATAAGATTTGAGGTATTGGCCAACATATTGAAAGAGGAAATGAGGTATTGTCTTCCTCATTGAAAGAAGACTTGAGGTACTGCCCTCCATATTGAAAGAAGATTTGTCAGATTGGTCTCTATTTTGAAATAAGACTTGAGGTTCTGGCATCTATAGAGAAAGAAGACTTGAGTTACTGGCCTCAATACTGAAAAAAGTTTTAATGTATTGGCCTTCATATTGAAAGAACCATTAAGGTACTGGCCACTATATTGAAAGAAGATTTGATGAACGGGCTTCCTAATGAAAGAAGAGTTGAGGTACTGCCATATATAACGAAAAAAAGACTTGAGGTACTGACATTTATAGAGAGAGATGACGTGAGTTACTGGCCTCAATATTTAAAGAAGACTTAAGGTATTGGCCTTCACATTGAAATAACCCTTAAGGTACTGTCTTCTATATTGAAAGAAGACTTGGTGTACTGGCCTCCATATTGAAAGACGAGTTGAAATACTGGCATCTATAATGAAAGAAGACTTGAGATACTGACATCTATATAGAGAGAAGACATGAGTTACTGGCTCCATATTCAAAGAAGACTTAAAGTATTGGCCTTCATACTGAAAGAACCTTTAAGGTACTAGCCTCTATATTAAAAGAAGACTTGATGAACTGGCTTCCATATTGAAAGAAGAATTGAGGTACCGCCCTCTATAATGAAAGAACACTTGAGGTACTGCCTTCCATATTGAATGAAGATTTGAGGGATTGGCCTTTATATTGAAAGAAGACTTGAGGTACTGACAACTATAGAGAGAGAAGACATGAGTTACTGGCCTCCATATTGAAAAAAGACTTAAGGTATTGGCCTTCATATTGAAAGAACCCTTAAGGTACTGGCCTCTATATTGAAAGAAGACTTGGGGTACTGGCCTCCATATCGAAAGAAGAGTTGGAGTACTGGCCTCTCTATTGAAAGGAGAATTGAGGTACTAACATCTATAGAGAATGAAGACATGAGTTACTGGCTCCATATTGAAAGAAGACTTAAAGTATTGGCCTTCATATTGAAAGAACCCTTAAGGTACTAGCCTCTACATTGAAAGAAGACTTGATGAACTGGCTTCCATATTGAAAAAAGAATTGAGGTACTGCCCTCTATAATGAAAGAAGACTTGAGGTACGGCCTCCATATTGAAAGAAGATTTGAGGGATTGGCCACTATATTGAAAGAAGACTTAAGGTACTGACATCTATAGAGAGAGAAAACATGAGTTACTGGCCTCCATATTGAAAGAAGAATTAAGGTATTGGCCATCATATTGAAAGAACCCTTAAGGTACTGGCCTCTATATTGAAAGAAGACTTGGGGTACTGGCCTCCATATTGAAAGAAGAGTTGAAATACTGTCATCTATAATGAAAGAAGACTTGAGGTACTGGCCTCCTTATTCAAAGTAGACTTAAGTTACTGACCTCCATATTGAAATAAGAAATAAGACTTGAGGTGGTGGCTTCCATAAAAGTACATTACAGGTATTGCCTCAATATTGAAAGAACACTTGAGGCACTAACCTCTACATTGAAAGAAGATTTGAGGTACTGGCCTCCATATTGAAATAACGTACTGACCTTTATATTCAAAGAAGACTTGTACTATTGACTTCATATTGAAAGAAGAGTTGAGGTACTGTCCTACATAATGAAATAAAGCTTAAGGTACTGGCCTCCATATTGAAAGTAGACTTGAGGTATTAGTGTTCATATTGAAAGAATTCAGGTACTGGTTTCCATATTGAAAGAAAACTTATGGCACTGGCATTCACTTTGAAATATTTGAGGTACTGTCCTCCATATTGAAAGAGGTGTTTAGGTACTGGCCTCCATACTGAAAAATTCATGAGATACTGGCCTCCATATTGAAAGAAGTTTTGAGGTACTGGCCCTCATACTGAAAGAAGAATTGAGGTTCTGGCTTCCATAATGAAAATTTTAATTAGCCACCCACAGATTCCCCGTATTTATCCTTATAAGAATAGGCCTATAGCAATTTTCCGTTTAATGTGAAGTGTTCTCCATTGCTGCAAGTAATGAGAAAATTTTATGCAAAGCTCAAAGCCAGAGAGAGAGAGAGAGAGAGAGAGAGAGAGAGAGAGAGAGAGAGAGAGAGAGAGAAAGAGAGAGAGAGATACACATGTGCGCAAACATAATTTCATCACTAAAGTAGCACTTGTATACAGTCCCGTTTAATTTAGCAAAAGTTTTCCTTCCTGTTGTGTATGCGTGTAGAGAAAGTTATATATATATATATATATATATATATATATATATATATATATATATATATATATATATATATATATATCTATATATATATATATATATATATATATATATATATATATATATATATATATATATATATATATATATATATATATATATATATATATATATATGCATGCACACACAACAACAGGTGCAGCCATTTCAAGGCCAATGCAGGACAAAGCCCTCAGTCATGTTTTTATTCATGTCTGTGATATGACCATTTTCATCGCCACGCTTGCCACTGCAGATAGATGATTGTGGGAGACTAGTCTGATTGCTGAAAGTTTACCAAACTAGTATGTATGGCACTGATTACGGTGATACACAAGCATTCTCACAACGTTGAGGTATCCAAAATATACTATATATATACATATATACATATATATATATATATATATATATATATATATATATATATATATATATATATATATATATATATATATATATATATATATATATATATATATATATATATATATATATATATATATATATATATATATATATATATATATATATGTGTAAATATACATGTGTATATATATGTATATATATAAATATTATATATATATATATATATATATATATATATATATATATATATATATATATATATATATATATGTAAATATACATGTATATATATGTATATATATATAAATATATATATATATATGTGTGTGTGTGTGTGTGTGTATATATATATGTATATATATATATATATATATATATATATATATATATATATATATATATATATATATATATATATATATATATTAGCCTTAGTGGTTATCATTGGAATCCTCGTATTTATGAAGTTTCTTCAAGTTCTCTGGGGCAGTATGACTCTCCCAAGTGACTAGTTATTTACATTAAGTGTGCGTACAATTTATATATAAGAATCAAGCTAAGATTATTATCAATTAATTTAATAATATCTTATAGGATCCAAGAGAAAGATAAATATGACGGAAGAAAACTATTATCAACTGGACTGAAGGATTACAGTATTACAGATAATAATTAGTTATGACTCATAGTCATATCCCAGAGTTTCAATAGAAAATCGCAGAGATACTGGAACGTCAACGACAGTGATGATGAAGATACAACAAGATGATAGAAAGGGCTATTTTACTTTTGTTGGCGATTTCACTGCTTACCATAGGAAGTGGTTAAATTATGTTTTTCGTACTGATCGCCGTGACTTAAGAGCTTTGGACTTTACCTCGGAATCAGCCTGTGAGCAAATCATAAATGTAGCTACTAACAGGTCTGGTAACTGCTTGGACCTCGTATACACTGGCGTTATAATAAGTAAGGTTGGCTCTCCAGTTTGGACATTTGATCATGCCATGATTTCATTAGTAGTGAAGACTGACCAACCTGTCCCTGATGTATCACATTCATGTAAAATTTATATAAAATAATAAGCAGACTGCAATGGCATTTTGGGTGATCTTTTGGAATTGAATTGGTCACAACTGTATAATAGTGTTATCCCGTTCCTTTGAATGAGAATCCAGTCAACATAATTGATAGGCGTATCCCATCTCGTGTGCTAAGGTACCGAGTGAAAGACAAACGCTGGTTCAATAATGATTGCAAACGTGCTTATTTGGAGAAGCAGGAAGCCTATTATCTTTGGAAGGTAACAGATAATTTCTGACTTGGAATAATTATACTCAGCTTAGAGCGTTTACTCAGAGAGTTTATGCTTCAACTGAAAAGGAATACAATTTAACCATAAAAAAAAAACTTTCTAATACAATCCAGGAACATAAGAGGTGGGCTACTTTTAAATCTGCACTCTTTGGTGTGGACGGAACAGTTCCTTCTTTACTTAAACTAGATGGCTCTGTCACTGTCCAAAGGAAAACTCAACCCCTTTCCCAGGTGTGTTTGACAATAAGCAGAGTAATTAGAAACTTAATCTTCCTTATTCCTGTTTTCCTGAGACTAAACTAACTAGTTTAACTTTCGATCTCGTGAAATTAAAGCTTTCTTGATGAACCTTGATGCTTAAGAGGTGTAGATGCAAAAGGTATTTTCCTTTGTTTTTTATAAAAGACAGCGTATTTCTTAGCTCACAAATTATCTGTTATTTTGTGCAAGTTAGCAAGAAGAGGACTTTTTAGCACTTGTTGGAGAATTGGTAATATCACTCTACTATGTAAATGAAGTTCAATTCCAACTGATTAACATCCAATGTCTATAACTCCCATATTATCTAAAGTTTTTGAACGTCTTTCAGGTAAAAGGTCTAGATAGGTTTGCTGAAGGTAATCATCTATTCATTCGTAAGCTCAGGACACCAGAAGACCTAAAATCAATCAAATCAATCAATCATTCGTAAGTAATTTGGCTTTTGTAATGGCCTTGGAGCAAGTGATGCCTATCTTTCCATCTCCAATGATGTACAGAAATACTTTGATAGTGGTAAGGAAGTTCATATGATTTTAGTGATGCCTTTGGCCGTGTCAATCATGAGGCCCTTGTTTTCAAACTCAAACAGTTGGGAGTGAGTGGGTCGTTTCATAGCATCATTATTTAATTTTCCCATAATAGATCACAAAGAGGTGTTGATGAGCGCCAAAGTGGGCATAGGAACGTGATATCCAGTGTTCTTTAGGGTAGTGTTCTTGACCCATTACTTTTCCTACTATATACACATGATGTGTCGTTTGGCCTAAAAAACAAGCTCGTTGCATATGCAGATGATGCTACTCTCTTTGCATCAATTTCAACTGAATATAGATGTGGGGTTTCTGAATCCCTTACATGACTTCTAGCTAAAATTAGTGCAAGGTGCAAATCATGGGCCATGAAGTTGAATCCTACAAAAACTCAAAGTATGATTATTAGTAAGTCAAGGACAGTTGCTCCTCCTCATCTAGATCTCAACATTGATAATACATATTTAAATTTGTATGACTTATAAACCTTAAGGTGTGATTTTCGACAGCAAATTTACTTGTGAGAAACACATTAGGTTTGTGTCTTCTTCAATTGCACAAAAAAATGGCTTATTGAGGAATTCTTGTAAGATTTTTGGTGATCAATCTTTTCTGAAGATGTGTTTTAACTCTTTCGTTCCACCTTGTTTCGAGTATTATTATCCTCTCTGGTCTTCAGCTGCTGATCCTAATTTTAATGTGTTGGACAGAAACTTTTGGTCTATTAAATTTCTTATTCCTGATCTAGATATTAATCTCTGGCACCATCGTTCCATTACTTCGTTTTGCATGTTGCATAGGATTTTCCATAGTTCTGACCATCCTTTACATTCAGATCTTCCACGACAATATCATACTGTTCTTAATACTAGCTATGCAGTAATTTCTAATAGTCATGCCTTCTCCATCATTAGGCTTAATTCTACACAGTATTATAGAATTTTCATTCCAGCTGTGACGAAGTTGTGAAATGATCCTACTCGAGAAGTTGGATTGGTAGAACTGCAAAATTTCAAACTTGCAGCAAAAGCTCTTCTAACATTCACTTGACCTTTTTTCAGTTCCTTGGCCGCTTTCCTCATGTCACTGGAGATGATACCACTGTTGTAGCATCTACATTCGGTGAGGGCTTTAGCCAGGAGCTGGGGATGGAGGTCGACGGTGGTTATTAAGGTAGAGTCAATCATCAGTTTGACTTCTAGCCTCTTGTCCGTGGGCCTAGGGCATGAGATATAATGGCAGTTAAGCTAAAGTTGGATAATTTCATCCTTGGCGGCAGACTGGGTGTAGAACAATATGTTTATATATTCCTAGCTGGCTGGGAATCAGCTTCTCCCTGGGAGTGTCTCGGCAAATGAAAATTCTCCGACCCACTCACGTTACTATTTGCTCCGCCCACGGTACCAGAGGCAGTCAATGTAAATATTCCGCTTCTTCCCACGAGCCTGAATTACCATTCAAAAGGAAGCTGCCAGCATTTTTTTTTATCTGTTCCACTACAACCTGAAAAGGGGAGGTGATCCTCTCGAAAAGCATCATTATTAACTTTTTTTTTTTTTTTTACCTAAATTGTGAGCTTTGTGTTAAATACTCGACTAAGACTTACCCTAAATTTGACTTCTCAACCTTGAAGAATGACTTTTGCTCAATTACTGGTAGAACACAGTAATCCACAGAAGATCATCCGAGCCATCGAGAAGATAGAGTATAAAATTAAGGCTACTGAGGCAGCGATTACATTCAATCAAATAATAAGAGTAATAATAATAATAATAATAATAATAATAATAATAATAATAATAATAATAATAATAATAATAATAATAATAATAATAATAATAATAATAATAATAATACCAAATTAGCCAAAAGAGACAAAAATAGCATGTTAATTTTCCATAATAATGATAATATTAATAATAATAATAATAATAAAAATAATAATAATAATAATAATAATAATAATAAAATCATTTTTTTTCATCTCCTGAGTGAAAATATTCTATTACAGTATCCTTACTTAAGAGCGCCAAGGAGATTATAGATTAATCCGTCTTTGGATCTAATCTTCTTTTCAAATCCCAATCGGACTCTCACTGCTCTTCTGTTACTTAATACTACATCAGATTAAATAAATCTTTCTGAATAATCAACAATATTACAAGAAGACAGTTTAAGCTTTGTTGTTTCTAACTCGGGAATTACTGTCTTAGGTAAATTTTGATACCAGATTACTATTCTTAACTAAAGAATTTAATTTGCAATTATTTAGTGTTCCAAATGATTGTATGTTTTATTTGGAGTTTTTTAGCAGAGCAAAAAATTACTCATTAATCTTTTTTATTTCAATAGAGAAATAAACTTAATTCTCATCCATATTTCTAATTTATTTATTTATTAACAATTACACAATAACATTTAATATCCATCCGCAAATTTTCTTAGCTCGTCAATCCATTGTCTTCTTTTCCTTCGCCAGCTTCGTTTACCATGGCTAGGGACACATTCAGTAATTATAAAAGTTCATCTGGTATCTATCACTACTAGGCAGCAGGTTGGCCATGGCAACAGCCACCTGTTGAGATACTACCACTAGAAAATTATTAGATACTTTGACTGGCCAGACAGTACTACATTGGATCCCTCTCTCTGGTTACGGCTTATTTTTCATTGCATACACTTAAACCAAATATTCTGGCCTATTCTTTACATATTCCTCTCTGTCTTCATACACCTGACAACACTGAGATTATCAATTAATTCTTCTTCGTTCAAGGGGGTATCTACTGCAATTTAAATGTTCATTGTCTACTTTCTTCTTGGTAAGGGTAGAAGAGACTCTTTAGCTATGATAAACAGCTCTTTTAGGGGAAGGGCAACCCAACATCAAACCATTGTTCACTAGTCTTGGGTAGTGCAATAGCCTCTTCCACTGTTCCACTGTCTTGGGTTAGAGTTCTCTTACTTGAGAATATACTCGGGCGAACTATTCTATCTTGTTTCTCTTCCTCTTGTTTTTTTTTTTTTTTAAGTTTTTAAAGTTTAAATATGAAATATCTAATTTAATGTTGTTACTTCTCTTAGAATATTTTATTTTGATTTTTTATTACTTCTCTCTTAGTTTATTTATTTCATTGTTATCTTTCCTCACTGAGGTATTTTCCCCTGTTGGAGCCCTTGGGGGTATAACATCCTCTGTTCCCAATAGTGTTGTAGCTAAGCTTATTATTATTATTATTATTATTATTATTATTATTATTATTATTATTATTATTATTATAATAGTAATAATAATAATAATAATAATAATAATAATAACAATAATAATAATAATAATAATAATGATAATAATAATAATTATGAATGTACATAACATCCAGGATGTTTTTCACACAACCATATTTGTGTAAGAATATTTTCACGATACCACATGAATGTGCTTATTTAGATAAGCGAGTCACGCATCGGGATACGCATGTAACGCATGTACGCAAGCAGTTTTAGAAAAACTTCACGTATTTTTACATTGTGCTATTTATCAGTTCCTGGTTTAATATATTTTACTCTCCAGTAACTATGATTAAAATTTTCTCATATGTTTACATGTTTTTTTACGGTGATTTTTTTCTTGGGGATTATTTCCTCCGGAGGATTTTTTCCTAAAAGGATATTTTTAAAATTCTTATTCCTGATCTTGATATATATCTTTGGCCCATCGCTCAATTAGTTCAATGTGCATGTTGTATAAGATTTGTTTTTATAATTCTGACCATTCTTCACATTCAGATCTTCCCGGTCAGCTCCATCCTGTTCGTAATACTAGGCATGCAGTTAATTCTAATGGTCAGACCTTCTCCATCATGAAGCTCAATACTACACAATACTCTAGAAGCTTTATTCCAGCTGTGACCAAGTTGTGGAATGATCTTCCTAATTGGATAGTTGAATCAGTAGAACTTATAAAGTTCAAAGTTGCAGCAAATGTTTTTATGTTGAACAGGCTGACATTAGTCTTTTTATAGTTGATATATGAAATAGCTGTTTTAAAGTTCTTAATGTTTTTAAAATATTTTATTTTAGTTGCTCAATACTTCTTATGTCGCTCATTTATTTCCATATTTTCTTTCCTCACTAGGCTATTTTTCCCTGTTGGAGTCCTTGGACTTATAGCTTCCTGCTTTTCCAACTAGGATTGTAGCGTAGCTAGTAATAATAATAATAATAATAATAATAATAATAATAATAATAATAATAATAATAATAATAATAATAATAATAATAATAATAATAATAGTAGTAGTATTGAGTCTCATGATGGAAAAGGCATGAATACAGTATTAGAATTAACTGTATACCTAGTATTTCGAACAGGATGGTACTGTTCAGGAAGAGCTGAATGCAAAGAATGGGCAAATTTATGAAAAATCTTATACAACATGCATAACGAACTAATTGAACTACAGTGCCAGAGATTCATGTCTACATCAGGAATAATAAATCTAATAAACCATATGTTCATGTCCTACCAATTAAGATGAGAAGAGCTATACTTGAAACAAAGCTGGATGAAAGAATAAAAACGCTACTTCATATGAGTTTGATCACCAAAAATCTTAAAAGACTTTCTTAATAAGCCATTATTTATGCGATTGAAGAAGAGACAGACCAAATGTGTTTCTCAAAAGTAAATTTGCTATCAATAATCACACCTAAATTTTAAGTCATACGGAATTTAAAAAAAATTATAAATATTAACATCCGGATTTTGAGAGCCCACTGTCCTTGACCTTCAAACCCAATAATTTGCACCATACTATCCCAGATCTACATTCAGGAGATGTAGTTGATGCAAAGAGAGTAGCATCATCTGTATATGCAATGAGCTTGTTTTCTAGCCAAACCACATGTCATATGTATATAGTATGAAAAATAATGTACCAAGAACAATACTCTGAAGAAGAGCAGTAAGGTGTCAATCAACAACCCTCTAAGCAGTCTATTACTTAAACTGACAATAATGATGCTAAGAAATGAACTACTTACTCCCAACTGTTTGAAATTGAAAACAAGGGTCCTATGATGAATATTGTCAAAGGCAGCACTAAAGTCCTGTGAACTTCCTGACCACAATGTAATAATGGCATCACATGCTCCAAGGTCTTTACAAAAGCCAAATTGCAATCTTGGAAACAGATAATTAACTTCAACAAACCAGCTTCGATGTTCTGTCAAAAGATGTTCAATAACTTGAGAAATAAAAAATCTAGTCTTTATGAAAAAACAATAGATAAATACCATTTGACTCTATACCTCCACAAGCATCGGGATGCATCAAGAGAGCTTTAATATCACAAGATCAAAAAGCTAAACCAGTTAGTTTAGAGTCAAACAAGAATGAGGGAGATCAGGTTACTCATTATTCTGTATACTGTCAAACACATCAGCCAAAAGGTTGTCTTTAACTTTGGACAGTGTGACAGAGCCATCATGTTTAAGTAAAGGAGGAACAGTTACATCTACACCAAAGAGTGTACATTTAAGGGTAGCCCACCAATTATGTTCATGGGTTGTAACAGAAAGGGTTTCTTTACGATTAAATTGTATTCTTTTTCAGTTGAAGCATAAGCTCCCTGAATAACAGATCTTAACTGAGTAGTTATTCCAAGTCAAATCTGATCTGTTTCCCTTTCAAACATTACAGATCTCCTGCTTCTCCAAATAAGTACGTCTTCAATCATCATTGAACCAAGGTTTGTACTTTACCACACGTGAAGGGATACACCTATCAATTATGTTGACTAGATTCTCATTATGCAATTGTGACCAATACAAGTTAATAAAACCACTTGAAATATCATTCCAGTCTGCTTGAGATTTTATAAAAATCTTACATGAATATGATACACCAGGGACTGACTGCTCAGTCTTTACTATTATTTAAATTAGGGCATGATCAAATGTCCCAACTGGAGAACCAACCTTACTTGTTATGACGCTCGGGGAGTTAGTGTATGCTAGGTCCATGCAGTCAAAAGCCCTTAGGCCATGGCGATCAGTAAGAGAAACCTAATATAACCCCTCTCTATGGTGATCATTGAAATTATCAACAAAGACAAAAGAGGCCTTTCTATCATATTCTTGTATCTTAGCCATAAGGGTAAGAAGATAATCAAAGATAGAGTCATCCACGTCAGGATTCCGGTATATCGAACACAAATTGAAGTGGTTACCCCTGTCAAAAACTTTTATTATCTGAATCTCATGACATCAACATTCATGGCAGAATCTAAGTGAAGCAGGGTACTCAGTCCTAATATTCACCACCGTTCCGTTTGTCCTATGAAGGACATTCAATTTCAAAATTATCAAGCTTCTTAAAATTAGTAATAAGGAGCTCAGATGAGTGCTTCATTTGAGAAACCAAAGTTTCTCAGCATAAAATATTATTATATTGTTTGGACACAACTCTAGGGTCTTGAATATTGGAGTGCAGACCACGAATATTGATATACAGTACACGTCACTGGCTATGACTAGGACATACTCGTCCCGGATTTTGATCAATGCCTCCAGGGAGGATGAGAATTAAAAATAAGAAAATTAAAATAAGACTAACCATAACAAATACAATAAGCACAGAAATATATATAAAGTGATTGGTACATCCCAAAGATTAGAGATAAAAAGATGGAAAAAATTGGTCAGCAGGGCGCAGACTACACACCATGCAGGCTAAGTATCCTTCAAGATAGCCCCTTCAACTAAAGGGAGAGTAGTAAGGGTGGCATTAGAAATTAATGCTTGTGGGGAAGATAAAGAAACAGATAAGGCAAAGACAATTTTTTTATAAATCACCGTGTATCGATGGACCTTCTCTAAAGCTGCACAACACACTATTACAAAGAAAACAATATGAAGAGAAAACAGATAGGAATGTATACCTGGGTGTACCCTCAAGCACGAGCACTATACCCCAAGACAATGGAAGACTATGGGACAGAACAAGAATAGAAAACATTGGCTTAATTTTGGAGTGTCCTTCTAGAATAGCTGCTTACCAAAGCTAACGAGTCTTCTACCCTTACCAAAAGGAAAGCAGTCACTGAACAGTTAGTGCAGTAGTTAACGCCTTGAGTGTGAAGAAGAATTGTTTGGTTACCTCAGTACTGTCAGCTGTACATGGGCAGAAAAGAATGTGGAAAGAATAAGCCAGACTATTTAGTGTATGTATAGTCAAAAGAAAAATGAGCCGTGACCAGAGAAAGGGATCCAATGTTGTACTGTCTGGCCAGTCAAATGGCCATAGAACTCTCTAGCAGTAGTGCTACCTATATGCTGTATGTGTATATATATATATATATATATATATATATATATATATATATATATATATATATATATACATATATATATATATATATATATATACATATATATATATATATATATATATACACGCATACATGTACATAATATATATACACATATATATATATATATATATATATATATATATATATATATATATATATATATATATATATATATATATGTGTGTGTGTGTGTGTGTGTGCGTGTACTATATGTATAGTACATAATAATATACAAATATATATATATATATATATATATATATATATAATATATATAATATATAATATAGTATATGTATATATAAATATATATAAATATATATACATTATATATATAATATATATATGATATAATATATGTATATACATAAATATATATATTATATATATATATATATATATATAAATATATATATATATATATATATATATATATATATATATATATATATATATTCATATATATTCATATATATATGTATGTATATATATATATATATATATATATATATATATATATATGTATGTATATACATATATACATATGCAATATATATGTTCCATGCCTGAAATTGAATGAGACATTGGAACATCACAATTTTGCACTTTATTATAAGAGGAGTTATTATACTCCGCAAAGCGAGGTGCTATCTTTCTTTATGTACAAGGAAAACATAGTTGTTCCTTTAATATACTGGATTTACTTAATTTGATGGAAAGATACTATCATCCATAACCCTTAATGATAAGACCCTTACAAGACACCTATGATCTCATTGTACAGAATTAACTGATAACATGATAATTCTATATAATTTTCTGTCGAGGTCTCGGAAAATATATATATATATATATATATATATATATATATATATATATATATATATATATATATATATATATATGTGCACAGTATAAAATACATGTGTATTTGTGTGTGTATTTGTGTGTGTATTGTATAGGGCATAAACCACCTACATCCCTGTCTCTAAAAATAATGTCAGAAAGAGATATGTATATTGACATACATTTCGGAATCCAAATAGAAAATACTTCAATTCGTTTGTTTATAATAACCCAGTGTTATTACATTCCTCTTGTTAGATTTTTTGATGTTTCCGCGCAACCATTATGTGTGGACAAAAAATGCAATAAAAAACTATTTAAGTCTGTTTTCCTATTCTATCTTATTTTTGTAACTAAAAAGGATATACTATATTTTTTCATTGAATCTTTAATTTCCTGGATGTTATTTCTACCCTTATACCTTTTTCTTTGGTTGATAAAAGGGAAATTAAACCACCTGTATTAATATACTCACATATCACTCGATAAAATACTGTTCAAGAATGTTTTCTTATATCTCGCATATAAACAATGGGGGAATTATTCCATATATGTCAGAAGAAAAAAAATAAATAACAACATAGATCTTTCGAAAGACAATTTTCAAGAGAAAATATTTTCAAAAGAATATAGAAGAAACTTGAAGCCGAGAATAAAATCTGCAAAATGAATATTAAAGCATCGATTCAATTAGATATTTCATGAGACAGTGCAATCAAAAGACGATAAAGTTCGTGTTTAAAAAGCTACTTCAATGGTAAATGTGATTAGATGATTTTATTATCCCATAAGAGTCAGCTCATTAGTAAATGTGATTAGAGGAGTTATTATCGTATGAAAGTTTAACCTTACAACACGATCCATTTATGACTTGATCTGGAATTGTATTAAAAAAAAAAATATCTGGTTTATTAGCTCGATATATGGTTTCATAATTTCAGGATCAACCGTTTAAAAATACTGATTGGAGTCAATTTGTGCAGAGATTGAGGAGTAGTCCTCACCACTTGTTAATCTATGGAGATTAATAAAGTTTACTTCTCCTAAATGTTGTTGGTAAATCCATTCGAGGGTAAACAAATAAAAGGAAATTCAAGATACATAAGGAGTGATAGAAATGTAATAATAAAAATAACTTTATTTCCTAACAATGTTTCTACTCTTGAAGTACGTCCACACGGTCGAACAGTGTCCGTCGAACACTGTTGTTACCAGTTAACATTGTGAAAGAAGCGTTAATAGCGTCAATAACGAGCACCAAATGGTGTGTCGGACAGTGCCTGAGTTCGTAGAGTCCGAGCTTCAGACACTCTCCGGAGGCGGAGTGGCACAATGGACGAAGTTCTTCTTGTTTACCGGATTAACTTTAACTTTTAGAAGATTAGGTATCAACTTCCCTGTAAACATGACTAGTTGTAATCCAGTTACAGAGGAAAGCTTACTTTGAGGAAGAAGTGAGGCTAAGTTGCTAATCAAACAGAACTGGCAGAGCCCATGCTTGTAAAACATCAAAGAAACTGTTTACAAAGACAGTAATAAACGTGTGGCAGCAATAAATAAAATAACGCCAGAACTTACGAGAAGTGGAATGTCTTTAACTAGTTTACAAGTCGAAAAGAATATGGGATCCATAATGGGTCATTACAAGAAAGAGCTACGCAAATTGGAGAAATAAAAAAAAAGTTGGAGGTTGGTACAGAAGACGTTTGCACAACCAAATTATGGCGTTTCCATATACGAGTATAGCTAAATAGAGTCTGTTTCAATTATGGACACTAAAGTCTCATATACTCGAAGAAATGTTTGATCGTGAGGAAAATTCGTAATTCATTCTCTCTCTCTCTCTCTCTCTCTCTCTCTCTCTCTCTCTCTCTCTCTCTCTCTCTCTCTCTCTCTCTCCCTCTCTCTCTCTCTCTCTACGAAAACAAGGGAACAAATTTGAATATTATATCTTTATCATAAGGTTCTAAGTTCTCCGATAAAATGTATAAAGCGTTTGGGCCCATCATTATATAGTTTTTAAAGTCTGATTCATAATCAATTTGAGTGTCCTTTAAAATGAATGAATGGCTTCTCTTTTCACTCAGTCTTTACAACTAATCCTTTCATGAACCATTCATTCGTTCTTAAAAGATCAGGAATAATCATGCTGCATAATTTAATCTATTTGAGTGTGTTTTCATTTTATGGTGTACTATGGTTATGATATTCCGTACTTGAAGCTGATAACTACTACTCGATTCTCGAGTACAGATTATAACACTGACATAAATAACAGGGATGGTACATCAGCTTCGGACATTTCTTCTGGTCTTTTTCTGGTAAAATGTGTAGAAATCCTAGTAGTCAATCCATCTGGCACCACTCTTTGTTACCATATCAACTTCCCTCATTTAAACGCTTATGACGTTATTCTCTTTCAATTTAGATATGGTAACAGATTTGTCCGACAGACACTGTTCGACCGTGTGGACGCACCTTTATAATGACCGTTTCCGTCGTTATGTTCATTTATTCGCTTATATCTTCCATTCTATTTCTATAAAAAAAAGATGTTGTCACTGTCTATATGAAAAGCATTTAGAAATTGATAATGAGAAATAGGTGTTGTTCATCACAAGTGGCTTAGAATAAAGTTCATTATAGTAGCACTAATAAGAATTATAACTACAATTATGAAACTGTTCAATCTGATAATTAAAGATACTTTAACCCGCTTTCAAGTAGACTATTTTTCTCATTATTATTATTATCCTTCTATTGTAAACTTCGATATTCTATTATTCTGATTATTCATTGTAGATATATCGTAATCTGAGAAAAAAATTATAATTACTAAATATAGAAATGGCTATTTAATAGAGAGAGAGAGAGAGAGAGAGAGAGAGAGAGAGAGAGAGAGAGAGAGAGAGAGAGAGAGAGAGAGTTATAAGTGGAAAGAAAGAGTTTTCTCAAAGTTATAACATCCATCTTTTCTATTCGCTAAATATTTTTCTCTTGTTTACTTCAAGGAAAAAAAACATACAATTATTTCAATCCTAATCTGCTGTGAATTTATTATTTTCACGTCATATTAGGATGATGGGAGAAAGCAAGTGTTAATGCAAATGAAATATCATCAACGCAATATACTGCGTATATATATATATATATATATATATATATATATATATATATATATATATATATATATATATATATATTTATTCATATATATATATATATATATATATATATATATATACATATATACATATACATATATAAACATATATATATATATATATTTATTATATATATATATATATATATATATATATATATATATATATCATATAACATACATAGATATACACTTAGGTGTATATATACATACATACATATATATAGATATATATATATATATATATATATATATATATATATATATATATATATATATGTGTGTGTGTGTGTGTGTGTGTGTGTGTGCTGTGTGTGTGTCTGTGTTTTTATATGTATGTATGAACGTATGTATGCATTATTTTATTATTATTATTATAATTATTATTATTATTATTATATGCCAAGATATCACCCTAGTTGAGAAAGCAGGATGCTATAAGCCCAACGACTCCAACAGGGAAAAATAGTTCAGTGAGGAAACGAAATGAATAAACTACAAGAGAAGGAATGAACAATAAAAATAAAATATTCTAAGAACAATGAAAACATTGAAATATATATTTTCATATATAAACTATAAAAACTACATCAAAACAAAGGGGAGAAAAATATGATAGAACAGCGTGCACAAGTGTACCCTCAAGCAAGAGAACTCTAACCCAAGAGAGTTGAAGACCATGATACAGAGGCTATGGCACTACCCAAGATTAGAGAACAATGGTTTGATTTTGGAGTGTCCTCCAATAAGAGCTGTTCACCATAGGTAAAGAGTCCTTTCTACCCTTGCCAAGAGGAAAATGGCCACTGAACAATTACAGTGCAGTAGTAGTTAACCCATTGAGTGAAGAAAAATTGTTTGGTAATCTTAGTATTGGCAGGTGTATGAGGACAGAGGAGAATGTGGAAAGAATAAATCAGACTCTTCAGTGTATGTGTAGGTAAAGGAAAATGGGCAGTTAACCAGAGAGAGAGGAATCCAATGTAGTACAGTCTGGCTAGTCAAAGGATCCAATAACTCTCTCGCGGTAGTATCTCAACAGGTCGCTGTTGCCCTTGCCAAGTTACTACCTAGGTATCTATGTATGTATGTATATGTCTGAATAGGGAAATGAACTGATTAATGTTCATTCAGTTCTTATTCTGAAGCTGCCTCGCATTAATGGCAAGACTAACTAGAAATGACGGATTTATTTTTAATCATAAAAAAAAATATTCATTTAGCGATTCCTTAACTGATAATAACCATCTCATTACGTTCCCTCGTCTTTCATAATACCTCATTTAAATTCTTCATTGTCACATTCGTTTCCCATTTTTAAAGCTTTCTCTCTATCACGTTTCTCAAAAAAATCTTCTCTTCTCAGTGATCAACTTCTGGTGATGTTTTAATAAATAAGATGTATTCATATCTTGTGGCGAGTCATCTTTACATTGATTAATATCATAAATATAGTTCTTTTTTTAAGATTTAACTTTCTAAATTTTATTTTCTGATATATTCCATAGACAGCCTAATCTTGTACCTGAGATTACAGTTATTACAGTATTTTGTGAATATATGTCCGTTTTTCCCCTACGTCAACAATCACATGTCACACTGTCATTTCACGAATTTTAACAACAACAGTCATCCTTGAATAGTTTATAAACTTTTCTTTGTACCTTAATCCTTGGTCCATTATTGTGATATATCTTGTAAACATCATAATGTTATTTCTAATGCAATCTTAAGCACAGTCCATCACAATAAAGTTTTAAGAATTAGCTAGATTAAATTAAAGTGGCCCTCAACCCCACCTCTATTTTACTTGTGGAACAATTTTTCACTAAAACAACTTTACTATTAGAGATACATTCTTATAGTCCTTTATAAAAGCTACCGCCTATAAAAATGTTTGATATCTGTATTGGGAAATGGTATAAATGAAGTTACTTTAATAAAATTTAAAAAATTCTCTCTCTCTCTCTCTCTCTCTCTCTCTCTCTCTCTCTCTCTCTCTCTCTCTCTCTCTCTCTCTCTCTCTCTCTGAATATATATATATATATATATATATATATATATATATATATATATATATATATATATATATATATATACTGTATATATATATATATATATATATATATATATATATATATATATATATATATATATATATATATATACAGTATACATACAAACACGCACACACATACACACACACACACACACACACATACATATATATATATATATATATATATATATATATATATATATATATATATATATATATATATTTATATATATATACACATATATATATATATATATATATATATATATATATATATATATATATATATATATATAATATGTATATATATATATATATAAATGTACAGTATATATATATATATATATATATATATATATATATATACATATATATATATATATCTGTATATATATATATATATATATATATATATATATATATACATATACTGTATATATATATATATATATATATATATATATATATATATATATATATATATATATATGTATATATATATATATATACATTTATATATATATATATTTATATATATATATATATATATATATATATATATATATATATATATATATATATATATATATATATATATATATATATATATATATATATATATATATATATATATATATGATAATTTATCAAATTTACTCGTGATTTTACACTCCATATAAGCAATAAACACCTCTTGATGTCAAATTCACTCTATCTCGAGATAAAAAATCCAATGGGGAATCAAATGTATCTACAGTTTCGACTTGTTATGGGTTCGAATCATTGGCTGACCAGAAACTATTATTATAAAGTTAATTCCCCCTTGGCCCCATGATCCCGGGGCAGAGCGAATTCGATATTAACAGGTATTTGTGGCTTTTATAGATATAGTTGTGTATATATGTATATATATATATATATATATATATATATATATATATATATATATATATATACATATATATATATATATATATATATATATATATATATATATATATATATATATATATATATATATATATATATATATATATATATATATATGTATATATATATATATATATATATATATATATATATATATATATATATATATATATATATATATATATACATATATATATATATATACACACATATATATATATATATATATATATATATATATATATATATATATATACATATATATATATACGTATATATATATATATATATATATATATATATATATATATATACATATATATATATATATATATATATATATCCATTTCTTAGCGGAACACCTTAATGTGGTAAAAAGTTGGTGTATCACAATTATTAGTCTGTGAGCACGCAGTTAGATTGTAACTGGGAAGCAAGGTAAATACAACTAACTTTATTTGAACAGACAGTGGGCTTACATAAAAGACTTTCAGTGGAATAAGGTCACAAAAATTCAAACATATCAAGCCATTA
>NC_090727.1:191250460-191272960 GCF_036898095.1 Palaemon carinicauda
GGATGTGAGAGGCCATGGATGAAATCAAACACCTGTCGGTGTAAGGGGTCAGTTAGCCAGGGTCTAGCAGTACTGGTTTCACAGAGGAGGGTGGTGGTGAAGTCCCCGAGAGCGACGTCCTCTCAACACAGAGGTATGCAGGATGTCCTACATACTTCTTACTCTATAATCCAATCCCAGGTGAATGGCAGCCAATGTGTTTCTTGACAGGGCATTAGCAACAGGATTAATTTTCCCAGGGACATGTTGAAAGGTGCAGTTGTATTCACACATGGCGGAAAGATGTCAGGGTTGATAGGCAGACCAGGCGTCGGACTGTCAAGTGAATGCATGCACCCGAGGCATGTGGTCCATATAAATGAAGAAGGGGGCATCTTATAAGAAGTGGAGAAAGTGACGGACAGCCAAATGCACTGCCGGTAATTCGTGGTCGAAGGTAGATTCCACCTTGGACAGTTTTCTACTAAAGAAGGCCAATGGGTAGAGCAAGTCATTGACCACCTTCTCGCGTACTTCACCAATAGCAACATCGCTGGCATCGGTGGTGAGAAGGCGAGGGGCATGTGGCATGGCACAGGAAAAGTGAGAGCACCAGCGGGTAATAGGGCATTCTTTGCATTGCAGAATACCGCTTCATAAAGGAGACTCCACTTCATGTCATTTCGCTTACTCTTGAGGGAGACATAGAGGGGGTTAGAGTGGCTGTGATAACTAGCAGGATCCGGTGATAATATTTTATCATTCCCAAGAATTATTGTAGTGCTATGATGGTTGAGGGCATGGTGAAGTTCTGAACAGCTGCTACCTTCTCAGGGAGGGGTTTGACACATTCAGGAGTGATGCTGTGCTCTAAGAACTATACTTCGTTGGCACCAAAGGAACCAGTTAATACCCCTTCACGTGTAGAGTGGATATCACCTTTCCTTTGTGCAAGTAGGAAGTAACATCTGCGATGTTTGGGAGGGGATTGTGATCTGGTTCTGTCTGCAATTTCAGACCCTGTAATCCCCAGAAGGGCGCACGGAGCCAGCCTTCTTCAGGACGATGTGTAAGGGCGATTACCATGGGCTTGATGCCTTTTAGCAAAGGCTCATTTCTTCCATTTTCGACAACGTTTGTTTAGTGGCTACCAAACGATACAAGGTCAGACACCTGAATCTTAAGCCGGCCATACACGCAGAGGACTGGCCGTATGGTTTGTTCTGCAAATGCCCATTTCTTCCATTTTGGCGAACCTTTGTTTATCGGCTGCCAAACGATCCGAGGCCAGACATCTTAATCTTAAGCCGGCCATACACGCAGAGGACTGGCCGTACGGTTTGTCCTGCTGGACTGGAGCAGCGCCCCTGTCCAGTGAAAAATGCCCACACACGCTTCAGATTTCCTTGCTTCGTTCAAAAGGATTGGGAACCCAGGATTAGGCCTACATGGTTACAGGTTTAGTACTTGTGTACCAAATTTGGTACATTACGGGGTTTCACGTACAATTGGTACAGCTAATTTTGAAAATGCAAAATTTTGTTACTTTTTACTTTATATTTCATTAGATATAAATCTATGAAATCTCGCTTGAAATAATATGAAGGAACATGATAGGCATTCTCTATCTGTTTCTATAAAGACCTTTGCCCGCTACGGTGCTAATGTGCTTCTTCTCTTAAAGTCATTATGGGACTACTTTTTCCGTTAATCCCTCTTAATCCGAGCGTCCAAATGTCTCCTGAGAAGAAATATATTAAAAGGATTTGGGTACCTTTCTGGAGATTATCTCATGCGGATGCACTACTACTAATTTACAGGTATTTGAAAAGCGTTGTGTTTATGTACACATAGAGAAAATGTGAGTTACACAGAAGTTACAGAAATTGAATGATCGGAAGCTACTTAATTTATCATTAATCCATATTTTAGACCCTTGTTATTATTTATTGGATAAAATATTGTTCTGGTTTATGATTTGTAATTGTGTAAATTCTGGCATACCATAGTTTAGATACTGTACTATAAACCCAAGGGGTCCAATAGGGAAAATTAGCTTAGTGAGGAAAGGGAATAAAAAGAACTAAAAGAGATGTAATCAACAACTAAAATAACATATTTTAAGAAAATAGATACATTCGATAGAGAATAGAGGATACTATTATATTAAGTGAAATTAATAAAAAATGATTGACAAAAACTGTTAGATGCATATATATTTATATAAAGAAAATTTAGACTATTTGAAGAATTTTTTTTAAAAGTGTCTATAATCTTGTGAGATAGGTCGGGTTAAAATCTTTGTTAATCCTACACCTGGATTACTCCTCCAAAGTTTTCAACCATCTCCTACCTACGCCACCTGTACAGGATTAGTACCCTCAATAATCTTTTGATTTTGGAAAAAAGTGAAAGAGCGGTTTCTTATAATATAAGAGCGGACTCCTATGACATAACAATGATAAAGCAAAGATTGTTTCAATACAGTAATAAGTCAAAAGATTTTAAAATGCAATAAGTTTATCATGATTTTGTCAAAAGCTTGTGAAATGCAATCAGTTTATCATTATTTCATAAAAAACTCTCCGATCAAGGGACGAAGAATGGTCGTAAAATAAAATATGTATAAATAAGTGAGTCACCACAGTCGCCATGCCAGTCCGTCGCCACACACGCAAGGGACTGGCAGAGCATACTGCCAATCCCGGCGGGACTGGCCTGCCCAGTCAAATAAGTTGAAAGGATGAGAGGACAGTCTAGTCACGCCCGGTTTGTCCTATTTACGCCCATACACATTAAGGATTGGACGGTTCAGGCCAATCGTGGTCAAATCAGCAAGCCAGTCCTCTGCGTGTATGGCCTGCTTTAGTCCATGGCCCGGGGTGTTCCATTGTGCATGAGATGTACCCTATTTCACCCACTTGGGTTATATCGTAAACACCTTGAATTATCAGACATGTCAGGTTTATTTTGAAACCTGGCAGTACAAGATAAATTTAAGCCACATTTCACCAAATCGGGTAATAATTTCAAACCATAAAGTCTAGGTGGCTGAACTAAAAATGCCCATATCTCCCTTGAAAATTAACATAAAAGAGTCAATTACCACTGAAGATGTTCCTTTATATGAGCTCTACCTAATGTTATATAAATAACTTCTGGGGCTATATTACGTCCAAAATCCACAAAATTTTACCAGGAATCAATAAGCACCAATGATTTACCCCATGAAAGAAAAAATATCAGAATCAAACTATATTAAAGAATTAAGGGCTTATATTCTATACATACAGAATCATAGAGTAACTTTTCATAAAAACTCTATTTTGAAAATGGTGCTTCATGAACACTGCTCTCTAAGTAGCACTTTATCATGATATCAAAATTGATATTTGATGATTACCCTTTTTGAAAACGTTCTCATTATAATTCCCTTATAAAATTATTAATTTTATAAATTCTGATAGTAAGGCAGGAAAATTTTGCAAACGGTTAGGTTATATTCCTCAGACTAACCATGGCGAAGAAGGCTGTACCATTAACAAAAGTCCTTGAAGATGTAGTAGATGAGAGAAAATATATAATCTGTCAGGATTCTTCATAAAAATCAACATTTACAAAATAAAATGGCCGATAACGTCAGAACAAAACAGTGTTTGTAAGAGACGTGGGGGAATTAGAGATAAGGATGGATTTTGCGCTTCATGTTAACAACCTATGTTAAATATCTTACACTCTTGAAAAGACAGTACAAAAACTTAAGAGTAATGTTTTAAACAGTAAACTGACTGGAGAAAAGGATATATCTCTCCATGGTATCAAATCAAGGACCTCTCCCTATTAGAAACCATCCGTTCAGTACCAAATGTTTGACCACTATGTGTTATATGTGGGTTTTACAAATACCTAAGGGAATACAGAAAGTGCTGAATTTCTAAAATGAATAAAACCAATAACTTTCTTGAAGCAAATGTTTACTAGGACAAGTGATTTATAAGACACTAGTGTCTTCGGTGCAGAATTATAACTTTTATAAACCTAGTTTTTGTAATTACTTACTAAAGTGTGACTGTGTTAAGACAAAAACAATAAGTAGTGACCATATCCCCGAAAAGCAAAAGATATGGATAAATGTTGTTGAAACTATTGACGGTGGGGTTTCAAATGGCTTGTGATATGAATTTAGGATTATCAGAGACCCCTTCAATAGGTATCTCGATTTTCTACAACGTAACCAAATGTGACAAACCGTGACGTCAAGCTACTTTTGGTTAAGCACTTTGACGATAACATTAAGTCTCACAGCCTAAACAGGTAAATAAGTAGTTAATGTTTTTAGTCAAAATGTAACGAAACAGGATGTAGCCCAAACAATTTGATGAAATGATCCAATAAAAGAATGTGTTCAACAAGGCGTTAGGACCATTGGCACTGGGTACATTGCCCCTGGGAATATGGCCCATGTGTGAACATTGCCATTAGGTACATTTCCCATGTGAGAACATTGCCACTGGGTACATTCCCATATGGGAACATTGCCACTGGGTATATTCCCCATGTGGGAACATTGCCACTGGGTGCATTGCCCAGTTTTTTTTAAAGATAATTAGCTACTTTACATTAACTTATTTTTCAATTCAAAAGATAATTAGCAAGTTTTCTAGTTAAATGTTACAATCTGTTTTGTTAATGTTGTATAATTAGAAATTAGTAATCTTTTAAACTGTTATTAGATTGTTGGAGAATTTAAGCTAAACATCAATTTAACTTTTACATAAATTACATCAATAAAAAAAATATTTCGTTGATATTTCCACAAACCTAACCTAACCTAAGCAAACCTAACCTAAAAAAAATTTATTTTAAATAAGTTTTATTTTTATAAAGGCTATGTACCCACCGGCAATGTTCCCACATGGACAATATTCCCAGTGGCAATTTACCCAGTGGCAATATTCCCACATGGGCAATGTACCCAGAGGGAATCTTCCCAGTGGCAATCTTCCGCGTACGGTTCAATAAATACGTAAGTCACTCCTATATGTTGATTTTTAATCTTAATGATGGGTTCTATGATGATGCTGATTTTAAGGAGTCCTTGAGTACAGCCTCGACCCAAGATCCACTTTGAGTTTCTTTGCACCTTTTTCTATTTTGAAAAAAAAAAGTGAGTTCAGAGCAGGCAAGGATATACAAGAAGATGGGTGTGATTTTCAAGGGTCATTAGGCCATTCTGTACCAAGAGCACTTAAGTTACAAAGTCAATTTCAGATAACGTACCATAATGTTCATATTGGATGAAAAAGAAAACCATTGCACATTACAAACAGTGAAGCAAAAGTGCAATACTCATTACAAGTTTCAATCATCTTGATTAATGAGTAAACTACCAGGAGCTCATGCATCATCAAACTGATATGGCATATACTCTGTAGAATCCAGGTATTCATAGAAGGAAAATTTGTAACAAAGCTATCGACAGAATGTTTTAAAGCAGTTAGTGCAAATATGGTCTTAAAGCAAACACTTAATAGATTTCAGAAGAGTCCTGCATCAATCATTGGTAGTTCAAAAACTCTGTCTGAGGAGGGATATATTCAAGCAATTACAAGACCTACAAAATACATGAAAACCTATTCTTAATAACTACAGACGAAGGTTAACTTCACAATATCATGACAAGTAAAGTAGCAACCAAAAGTACCAGGAAACAATTGTTAAACATTGAAAGCATTGGTAAGACCACATACGAGATTTTTCACAAAAAAAAGCTTTAACACTAAAGGTCGTATCTGTCACAATTCACACAAAGAACCTAAAACATTAGCTTCACTTCATCAATCAAGCAATTAATCAGTAAAATACC
This sequence comes from Palaemon carinicauda, assembly GCF_036898095.1. Taxonomy (NCBI): domain Eukaryota; kingdom Metazoa; phylum Arthropoda; class Malacostraca; order Decapoda; family Palaemonidae; genus Palaemon; species Palaemon carinicauda. Next base: position 191,256,306 of record NC_090727.1, read on the forward strand.
AACAAAAATCAACTCAGCGTGGAGATCCTTACTTGTATCGAATGCTTGAAATCACCAAGGAACGAAGACATTCAATAGAGGAATTACTCCATTGTAATATTTCATCTTCTCCCTGTTTGATGAGGATGGCCTAATGACTACAACAACAAAGAAAGCCATAGTTCATGAGCTGGAGAAACAATTGAAAAATGGGGATAAAAGTACACCTGTGAAGACTGGATTTATCGTAGATGTAACGGCCAATGTTCATAAAATGGAGCCATAAAACGTAAGAACATTTGAAGATCTTTCTGATAAAACGTTAAATGCAACTTAGTGTATAGCAAATTGTGCTTCAAAATATATTTTGAGTTTGATTCTTATGCTGAAATATCAATAAAAGATTAGGTGCTCTTAAAAAGGGAAAAGAACTTGTCAATAGAATTGCAGATTTGGCCATCAATTACGAGCGAGACAAAGCTGGAGTCCCTTCTTCATCAAACGGCTTTAAAACATCATGGAAAGATACAGCACTGGAGATTTATATCATGAATTTCACGGGTCCAGATGAATATAATCTCACTCCACGAAGGTAGTTTTCTGGATTTGTAACTGAAGTTCCAGAACTGAATTCTAATGTAGAAGAAGAACGATTAATTGTTTATGCACTTCATGCAGTTCAACTAGGATGCAACTAACTTGTAATCTTTTCATCTGATACTGATGTCTTAATTCTATTCTTGTATCAATGGAATGAGCTTCACTATCAAGGATGCAGTGAGCTGCGGATTAAAACTAGATCCGAGTACTCAGTCAGGTATACTATACCAAGTGTTGCTTGCAGTACATTTCCTGACTGGCTGTGGCAACACAAGCAAATTTGGAACTAAACTTTCTGCTCCAAAGGCACACCCAAAAATATTTTTAAAAGAATTTGGAACTATATCACACGATGCCTGTTTTATCCTAACCTAAATGGGAGCCCCTTGATCCAACATTATATGGTTGTAAAGTAATTGGTAATCTCTTGGTGCCAAATGATGGAAAGAACCCAATACCTGAGGAATTCACAAAATGTGCAACGTATCACTGTTTCTATCAGAGCAAAGATGTTCCTTGCCGCAGGTTTTGTAAATGTCAAAGCAATATAATATGTAGCACTCCTTTGGGTCTTGGGTACAAAATGGGGTGATGAATTTTATCAAAAGCACAATCATGAGAAACGAATATTGTCATTCGTCCATTAGAACCTGTCTAAATTTGACTTTCTATGAATGTAAGTTAAAGCCATTAAAATAGATAAACTATATATATATATATATATATATATATATATATATATATATATATATATATATATATATATATATATATCACTCACTAAATCCCGTCCGGAATTCTCCGGGTTGGGTCCTGCATCTGATATCGCCATTCTCTCCAGAGACTCCTATCCAATGCCATCTGTGCCAGCTGCTGAAATGTCTCGCCTCCATTTGCTTTCTTGAAGGTTTTCACCCATGTATCTCTTGGTCGTCCTCTCGGTCTATTTCCGGCCACTTGACCATGAAGCACTATCTTTGGCCATCTGTCCTGTTCCATCCTCTGTACATGCCCAAACCATCTCCTCTGAATATCTTCCACTCTAATCAGAATTGTGTCCTCAACACCAGCCATTTCTCTCACTCTCTCGTTCGTAATTCTGTCCTCCCATCTTACACCACAGATTCTTCTCAGACATTTCATTTCAAAGGCTAATAACTTTTTCTCCTCTCTCTTCTTCAGTATCCAGCATTCAGCACCGTATATCACTGTGGGGATTACTATTGCTCTGAATAGCCTAATTTTCAACTTAATGGATATATTTCTATCTTTCCAGATTCTTCTTAGCCTTCCAAATGCTTTCTGGCCACTTGAGATTCGGTCTTGAATTGCTCTTTCCATCTTTCCATCTGCTGTGAAAAACACTCCCAAATATTTAAACTCATTGACTTGTTCCACTTCTCCCTCTGATAGCTGTATTTCTAAGGCCTCTCTCTGGCGTCCAATTTTCATACTTTTGGTTTTCTCTCTATTTATCACTAATTCATACCTACTGCACTGCTCCTCCACCATTCTCAACACTCTCTGAAGTTCCTCCTTAGTTTCTGCTAAAAGCACTATGTCATCTGCATACCTCATATTAGATATTTTTGTCCCTCCTATATCTATGCCACCCTCATAATCTCCAAGTGCCATTCTCATTACCCATTCCAAGTATAGGTTGAAGAGGTGTGGTGATAGTGGGCAACCCTGTATAACCCCACCAGTGGTTATGAACTCTTCTGTCAAACACTTTCCTTTTCTTACTCTAGCCGATGTCGTTTCATACAATCTCCTGATGGTTTCCAGTATTTTTGGTTTTTAATCCCCATTCCTTCAAAATCCTAATCATTCCTTCCCTCCATATGGAGTCAAACGCTTGCCTGAAGTCAATAAATACACAATACAGATCTTTTTCCTTCTCCCAGAATTTTTCTATGATTTGTGAGAAGGTGAATACATGATCGATTGTTCCTCTACCCGCCCTAAATCCTGCTTGACCCTCATCAATTATTTCCTCTTCTTGCCTTGCTATTCTACTTTGTATGATTTTTGCTAAAACTTTATAAGCATGTGGTAATAGACTGATAGGCCTATAATTTTTGCATAAGGTGGTGTCCCCTTTCTTGTGTGTTGGAATTATAATGTTTTCAGTCCAATCATTTGGAGCTGCTTGTCCATCTACTATATCCCTGCATAAATCACACAACCATCTTTCTACCATTTCACCGCCAGCTTCAAGCAATTCCTTTGGTAGTCCATCTATTCCTGGTGCTTTCCCACTTGACATAGCTCTTAAAGCTTTTCCCACTTCTTCTATCAGGAGATCTGGTGTTTCCTGTATGTTCCATAGCTCTCCTCTTAGTTCTGGATAATCTTCTCCAGTTACCCGTCTTCCACTTCCTTTCAGTTGTTCCTCGTAGTGGGTTTTCCAGATCTTCTCAACATCAGCCGTTGCTGATACCTTGTTGCCATCTGCATCTCTTACAGCAATTCCATTGTTCTTCCAACCCCTTGTTAATCTGTCTACTGCGGTGAATAGCTCTCTTGAATGGCCGTTTCTGAAACATTCCTCACATGTTTTACACAGGTCTTCTATCCATTTTATTTTTGCTCTTTTGCATTTATTGTCCACTGCTCTGCATTTTGTCTATATATATATATATATATATATATATATATATATATATATATATATATATATATATATATATATATATATATATATATATATATATATATATATATATACATATATATATATATATATATATATATATATATATTTCAATCATAAATTTAACACATGTATTTATCATATTAGTAAATATATACTAGCTTTTAATTTATCTTTTGATAATAAAGCATATAAGCATATAACCTAATGCATGTCCCAATACTAATGTATGTGATGAACTACCTAGGAAGTTCTCTGGTTTTCCTTCTGAGTTTGAAAAGATTAATTGTGGTTGAAACTATAGTTAGGGATCTTTGAATTAGTATAATTCAACCAATATAACTACTTGATTTACCATGTCACAGTAACCTTTCAATACTAAAACTAAATCATAGATTAATAAAATTTTCAAGCTATAGCTAGAATATATAAGGTCAATAATTATCCAAGAAAACTGTGTAACCTATATATTCTTTTATGATTTTACCCTTGAGAAATTTTTCAAAGTACATAATATTCATCAAATATTATTCTACATAACATGGTAGAGAGTGTACCAACCTTGTTTCACACAATTGTACATAATTCCTTTTGTATATATTATGCTTGTATCTTCGCTCTTCCCTCGCACTAAAATGAACATGAAAATTCATGTCTGGTTTTTCCTCTGTAATATTGTCTGTCTTGTGAACTTGTTATGTCCTGTTGCCTTGAGGTTTCGTATATAAGAAAAGAGTTCTACAATAATATAACTCAGTCGTTTCCAACCTGCCTTTGAGTTCACAACCTTACTCGGCGCCATCACATTGGTGACCCCGGAAATCGACTCGCTCCCACTGCCTTCCACCCCCACCTCCCTCGCCCCTCCATCGTTGGTACTATGACGGAGACGGACTCTACTACAGCAGTTGGTGATGCGGCCGCCCCATTGAAACTTTCACCGTTCGCCACCGGAGTGGCGTTTGCTTGGTTTCAACGTGTAGAAGTCCACTTCCGTATCAGGGGCGTGACCTGCTCAACCACCAAAGCGGATTATGTTCTCGCGGCGATACCCGAGGACACCTTCCCAGAAATATCCGACTGGCTTTGTGAACAAGGAAACACCCCAATAGCGTATGACGCCCTCAAAACATACCTTCTGCAGCAGTGCTCGCCGTCGCCAGCCTCCCGTATAGCAAAGCTTTTTCAGCTCTCGCAACAACCGTTGGGGGGACCAAAGGGCTTCGCTTGCCCTCAGGGAAATGACCAGTATCGCTCGCCTTCAACCTGCCGCAGACGGCTCTCCTCGTGAGGTGAACCTACTTCGTGCCCTTTGGATACGCCGTTTACCAGAACCTGTACGCGCTGCGATACCCGATGTCGATAGTTTACCCATAAAGGACTTGATGACCAAAGCCGACGCCCTTATGGACAGCCACTTCAAGACCTCCATCAACGCCTCCACCCCTGACGACTAGGATGCCTATTCAACGTCAACCGAAGCTGACATGAATGCCGTAGAACATACACGCTTACCCCGTGACGTGCCGAAGCGGCGACAAAGCCGCCCACCACCCACCAATCGCTCGCGCCCCAACGAATGACTTCTACAGCCACTTACTACCTCCCATCCGCCTCAGTTTTGCTACTACCACTTCAGATTCGGGGCAACCGCGAAGAAATGTGCCAAAGATTGTCAGTGGCCAAAAAACGTGTAAGTAGGCCATCTCTTGTGGCGGTGGCCTCCCATGTTTCTAATCTTTTCTTTTTACAGGATGCAGGAACGGGCGTGCGATTTTTGGTAGACACGGGTGCTTGTCGTTCTCTTTTGCCAAGGAAACTCTTCAAGGCACGACGTAGTCTGTCTACATCTGCCGACGTCCGCTTAGTAGCTGCCAACGGATCTGCGATACCCACCTACGGTTACGAGAACCTCACATTATCGTTCGGAAACGGTAAATTCAATTGGAAGTTTCTCATTGCTGACGTCACAATGCCAATCCTCGGTGCAGATTTCCTCTCTCATTTCCACCTTCTGGTCGATGTCGCCCACTGACAATTGGTCAACGCAGACTCGTACTTGTCGACACCACTTCAACCCGCCCCCTCTAACCTCGCTCTCCACATCAGCGCACCCACGGATGCCTACGCCCACCTCCTCACGTCGTACCCGGAAGTTTTCCGTCCAGAACTTCGCCAAACGCCCACGGTTCCTGCCAAGCACGGTATTTATCACCATATCAAGACGACGGGACCCCCAGTCTTCGCAAAATTCAGACGTCTGGCACTGGAACGATTGGCAGCCGCCAAACAGACGTTCGCCGAAATGGAGAAAATGGGCCTTTGCCAAAAGGCCTCCAGCTCCAGCCCATGGTCGTCGCCCTTACACATCGTTCTGAAGAAAGACGGCTCCCTCCGTCCGTGCGGGGATTACAGGCGCCTGAACATGCAAACAGAACCGGATCACTACCCCCTCCCAAACATTGCCGATGTGACCTCCTACCTACACAAAGCGAAGGTTTTCTCTACGCTCGACCTCCTGAAGGGATATTATCAGGTGCCTATGAACCCAGAAGACATCCCCAAGACCGCCATCACCACTCCGTTTGGTACATACACCTTCAATTACTCCTGTTTTGGCCTTCGTAATGCTGGGGCAATGTTTCAACGTCTCATGGATGGCATCTTAGGGGACCTCCCTTTCTGTGTATGTTATGTGGACGACATACTTGTTCTCCTCCTCAAAAGAGGAACACCTCCGTCACCTGCGCATTGTGCTCGACCGCCTGCAACAAAACGGCCTTGTAGTCCGGTACGACAAGTGTACCTTTGGCGCCAACGAAGTATCGTTCTTAGGGCACCGCATCACTCCTGAAGGTGTCCACCCCCTCCCTGAGAAGGTAGCAGCCGTTCAGAACTTCCCCGTGCCCTCGACCGTCAAAGCTCTGCAGGAATTCTTGGGCGTGATCAACTATTATCACCGTTTTCTGCAAGCCATTTCCCCCACTCTTGCTCCCCTCTACGCCTCCCTTAAGGGCAAGCCGAAGGACCTGAAGTGGGGTCCCCTTCAAGAAGCAGCCTTCTGCAATGCAAAGAAGGCCCTATCAACTGCTGCGGCTCTCACTTTTCCTATCCCACACGCCCCTCTCCTTCTCTCCACCGATGCCAGCGACATCGCTATTGGTGCAGTACTCGAGCAGGTGGTCAAAGGCTCGCCCCGCCCATTGGCCTTCTTCAGCAGAAAACTGTCCAAGGCAGAATCGGGTTATTCTACCTTCGATCGAGAATTGCTGGTGGTGCACTTGGCTGTCCGTCACTTTCGCCATTTCTTAGAAGGTACGCCCTTCGTCATTTGCACAGACCACATGCCTCTGGTGCACACCTTCACTCGACAGTCTGACGCCTGGTCCGCCCGTCAACGCCGACATCTCTCCGCCGTGACTGAATACAATTGTACCCTCCAATACGTCCCTGGGAAAATGAATCCCGTTGCCGATGCCCTGTCAAGAAACACGTTGGCTGGCGTTCAACTGGGATTGGATTACAACGCCCTGGCTGAAGCCCAACGACAGGATCCAGAGTATCAAGCTTGTAGGACATCCTGCACGTCCCTCCGTTGGGAAGACTTTACCCTTGAAGACTCCAACACCACCCTCCTCTGTGACGTCAGTACTGGTAGACCGCGACCTTGGATTCCTGCTCCCATGCGCCGACAGGTGTTTGATTTCATTCACGGCCTTTCACATTCCTCGTGCCGTTCTACTGCACAGCTGCTGAAGGCAAAGTTCATTTGGCACGGCATTTCTAAGGATGCTAAGGATTGGGTCCGCGCCTGTACTTCTTGCCAAACTTCCAAAGTACATCGACACACGGATTCAGGAGTGGGCACCTTTCCTCAACCTCAGCGTCATTTCGCACACATTCACGTCGACGTAGTAGGCCCACATCACAAGGGCATCGTTACCTGTTTACCGTCATCGACCGCTGCACTCGTTGGCCTGAAGCCATTCCCATGGAAACTGCAACGTCCACCTCAAGTACATCTGCCTTACTCTCTGGATGGATTTCAAGATTTGGTATCCCTGAGCATATTACTTCTGACAGGGGAACCACTTTCACCTCTCAATTGTGGACATCATTAGCGAATCTCCTGGGCATCACCCTACATCAGACAACGGCCTACAACCCCGCTGCCAATGGAATGGTTGAACGTTTTCATCGCACCCTCAAAGCAGCTTTGATGTCCCGCTGCAAGGATTGCAACTGGTTTACTCAGCTTCCCTGAGTCCTCCTGGGACTAAGGACCACTCCTAAAGACGCCCTCGACGTCTCGGCAGCTGAAATGGTGTATGGCCACCCGTTGGTCGTCCCTGCCGAATTTTTTCCTTCTACAACCTCCTCCGACGATCTCCAGCGCATACGTCACGTCGTGGGAAAATTTACTCCGTGCCGCCAGACTTACAAGCTCCCAGCGAAGCATCACATACCAACGGACTTGCACTCTGCAACGCACGTCTTCCTGCGCAACGACACCAGCAAGCCACCACTAACGCCCCCTTACACGGGCCCTTTCCTTGTGATCCGACGCAATCCGAAAGCATTCCTCCTAAACATTCGGGGCAAAGAAGACTGGGTCTCCATTGATCGTCTAAAACCTGCTTATCTTCTGCCAGATGACCTGCCTACAGTTCGCCTCTCTAGATCAGGGCGCCCTATTTAACATGTATAGTATGTCATTTTTAGGGGGGGAGCCATGTACCAACCGTGTTTCACACAATTGTACATAATTCCTTTTGTATATATTATGCTTGTATCTTCGCTCTTCCCTCGCACTAAAACGAACATGAAAATTCATGTCTGGTTTTTCCTCCGTAATAATGTCTGTCTTGTGAACTTGTTATGTCCTGTTGCCTTGAGGTTTTGTATATAAGGAGAGAGTTCTACAATAATATAACTCAGTCGTTTCCAACCTGCCTTTGATTTCACAACCTTACTCGGCGCCGTCACAAGAGCGATAAACGTAAACTGGCCTTATGGAAACAGATTTTACAAAAAGTTTCACAAGTTACAGTATGCTCTTATGTGAATAGAATGTGATAAAATGCTCATTATTTTAATAAGTTTTGCTCTGTTGATTATATACACTGGTTTACAAAGAAATTGAGGCAAGCACAAAAATACCCGTTTTTACCTAATTTGTGGGTGCTAAATTCAAATTTGAAATCCGTTTTTACTCATCACCTTTAGTTTTTTTTTTTTTAGATATGCATAGTGTGCATTTGGTGCATATAGGGTAAAGTAAGGCATTTATGCATTCAGGGTTAATTCTAATATTGTGAGACTTATGGCTTATTTTTTAGTTATTATGCACTAAATGTAAGTGATTTCATTACATTACATATATAATTATATATCAAGACGGATTTTGGCAGTTAGGGCAGCAGGTCTCAATCCACACTCAGTAGTGCTCTGGCTGTCATTGGAAGAGGTTGTCTCGCAGGTGGCGCAGGAGGTTGGTGTCTCTCAACTATCGTGTCACACATCTTCTGGGTAGCTAAATATTGGTATTACATTTTCCAATGCACATTTTATTGCCTTGCATATGATTTAGTTTTACTTTGTTATATTTTCAGATTTTCCAATGGCTTCAAGCACGTCAAAACATCGAGGATGCCTCAACAAGGCCAATTCTTTCTGTTACGTGTGTGGGGACTTCACAACAGTTGCACAGCGTCGAACCATCACTTCCCTCCTCAGAACCGCCTACTTTCACTATTTTGACTGTAAAATTGGTGAACAGGACAAGTCTTGGGCTCCACACATCTGTTGTAAATCCTGTTACAATGGACTAATTGCATGGCTTAATGGCAAGAAAGCGGCTTTCAACTTTGCAGTCACGATGGTTTGGAGATATCCACGAAGCCACCGCAGATAATTGTTATTTTTGTTTAACTACTATAACTGGTTTCAAGGCATCTTCTAGGAAAAAGATCAAATATCCCAACCTTCCATCTGCTATGAGACCCGTTCCCCTTTCAGATGATCTTCCTGTACCCACACCTCCAGTAAATAAGGATCTTCTTTCCTCATCAGATGAAGAAATGCCTTCAAGGGAGGATTCTGCCGAGTCAATATCTTTGGAAGATATTGAGTCTACATATTCAGGAACAAGTGGCGATGAGCCACACTGGATCATGCAAGAAGACCTGAATGATCTTGTTCGTGATTTATATCTGTCAAAACTGCAGTCAGAGCTCTTGGCTTCTCGGCTTAAACAGTGGAACCTAGTCCAGGGAGATGTAAGGATCACCAGTTTCAGGAATCGGAACAAAGACCTTGCTTCCTTTTTTGACATGGAAAACAAGTTGTGTTACTGCACAAACATACCTGGCTTGTTCACGACCCTTGGTTTGCCACATAATCCTTCAGACTGGCGTCTTTTCATAGACTCTTCCAAGCGAAGTCTCAAGGCTGTGCTTCTGCACAACGGGAATAAATATCCCAGCATTCCCATTGCACACTTTGTCCATCTAAAGGAGTCCTATGACAATATGGAGCTTCTTTTAGAAGCTATTAAGTACAGCGAGTACTAATGGAGTCTGTGTGGGGACCTCAAGGTCGTTGGTCTTCTTATGGGTATGCAAGCGGGCTTCACAAAGTACTGTTGTTTTCTCTGTCTCTGTGATAGTTGAGCTGTATCCCAGCATTACAAGCAGAAAGACTGGGGGTCTAGAATCACTTTTGCTCCTGGCGAACACAGCGTCAAGGGGAATCCTCTGGTAGACAGGAATAAGGTGCTTCTTCCTCCTCTTCACATCAAGCTTGGTTTGATGAAGAATTTCGTGAAGGCGTTGGACAAAAAATGGTGCTGCCTTCCAACACTTGTCTACTGTGTTCCCAGGTGTTAATGGTGCCAAGCTCAAAGAGGGCATCTTTGTCGGACCTCAGATCCGAGAAGTGCTGAAGGATACTGATTTTGAGGAGCTTCTTAATTAAAGGAACTGAGAGCATGGGAAGCATTCAAGTCAGTCTGTAGTGGCTTCCTTAGTAACACACACGTACCAGATTACCAAGCCTGTATTGAAAAGTTGCTAAAGTCTTACGAGGATATGGGGTGCCGAATGTCACTCAAGATTCATTCCCACCTCAACTTCTTATCGCCAAACCTTGGAGCAATGAGTGATGAGCATGGAGAAAGATTCCACCAAGACATTACGAAGATGGAGAGCAACTATCAAGGAAAATGGAACCCCGGCATGATGGGAGACTTTTGCTGGATGCTCTTGCGTGACATCCCGGAGGCAAAATACAACAGATCTTATAAGAAAACACACTTTTGACTGTCTGTGGTACTATCAATTGTGCAATTGTGTCATCCAAGTATATTGATTCAATCAGTGTTCTTTATCTATCCTGTTTTATCTGTCATAAGCTGCTGCAACTCTTGAAATGTGCACATATATTCTCTGTTTATACTAAAATGAGACTATTTAAAAGGCAGAAAACTAGAGGTGATAGAGCAAAACTATTTACAAATTTGAATTCAGCACACCCAAATTAGCAAAATACACCTATCCCCATTCTTGCCTCAGACCAATTTTTTTGTTTTTTCTTTTTTTTTGTAAACCAGTGAATTAATGTCAATATCAGCATATAATTCTTCAATATTGTTTGATTCTGACCATTTTTCCTTCATGAGGTAAATCATTAGTTTTTCTCGATTTCCAGTAACATTTTGAGTTGATTTTTACCTAATATAGGTACATGGTCCTATTACAATAATTACAATAATTTTAAAGGGAGATATGGGCATTTTTCTTTCAGGTACCCAGAGTTTACGGGTTGAAGTTATCGCACGATATGGCAAAATTAGGCCTAATTTTCTCACTTGTTGCTAGGTTTCAAAATGTCCATCTTGTCTGTTCTGAAGATTCCAGGTGTCTACTATAAAATCCCAGTGGATGAATTAGGGTAGCCTACATCCGATGCACACGGGAACCAACCTCAGTCCATGTATTATCTGGCAAACACTGAAGGCCCCCATTATCTTGATATGGTGGTAAATACCGTGCATGGTGCGAACTGTGGGTGTTTGGCAAAGTTCTGGAGGGAAGACTTCTGGTTATGATGTGAGGAGGTGGCCTTAGGCCTTCATGAATGTGGTGATAAGGAGTGCGAGATTGGCGGGGCCAGGTTGAAGAGGTGTCAACGAGTATGAGTCTGTGTTGAATATTCATTGATGTACTCCAGCAACCAGGAGATGGAAGTGGGCAAGGAAATCCACAACAAATAGTGGCAACATTAATTAAGCAACAAGGAATTTCCAATGGTATTTGGCACTCCCAAACGATAGCGTGAGTCTTTTTACCCATGGGTGGGCAACTCAGATACATATGCAGCTACCAGGAAGACGCCAGCGGGCTTTGAATGACTACGTCGTGTTCAGGAGATTGACTTAGGTAGAATCCTGGAGAGTGGCTTTCGTAAATGGGAACTGCAAGCACCAGTGTCTAACAAAAGCCACATACCCATACCTGCATCATGTAAAACCAAAACATTAGTGACAGGGGAGTACACCGTCACAAGTGATGGCCTACTTGCACGCTTTTTGGCCACTAATCAGCATCCGCACAATTCTTCGCAGCAGCCCCGAATCTGGAGTGGTAGTAGCAGAACTGTGGCCGATGAGCATCAATAAGTGGCTGGAGAGTTGGTTGGTAGGCGCGTCAGTGAGGGGAAGCAAAAGTGGGCAGTAAGCGGCTTTGTTGCCACTCCAGTATGTCATGGGGTGGGCATGTGTGTCTTACTGCATTCAAATCAGCTTCGGTCAGTGTTAAGAAGTTGTCCTCTCCGTCACGAGGGAGGCATTGACGGAGGTCTTCCAGGTGGTTGTCCATAGGGGCATCGACTTTGGTCAGCAGGTATTTCAAAGGCAAGGTATCGACATCAGGGATTATAGCGAATACAGATTCAGGTAAGCATTGTACCCAAAGGGTACGAAGTAGGCTCACTTCCCGAGAGAGACATTTGTGGCAGGATACGGTGAGTGATATTTGTCATTTCCCTGAAGGCGAGCTGAGAGAGCTGAAAAAGCTTAGCTATACGGCCAGTTGTAGATGGAGATGGATGTATGTTTTGAGGGTATCATACACTAATGGGGCATGCCCTTGGTTGCTAAGCCAATCAGAGATTTCTGGGAAAGTGTCCTCGGGGATCGCTGGGAGGACATAGTCTGTTTTGCTACTTGAGCGAGTCATACCCTTGATGGGAAATTCAACTTCGGCCTGCTGGAACCAACCCAATACTTCTTTGATGATGAATTGGCAGTTTGAACGATGCAGCGTGGACCACAGAGTCAGGATCAGCAGGTGGCATCGTAACAAGGGTATGGCGTAGCGGTGGGTGAAAAAAAGGCTGTGAGGAGCTGGTCACTCCGGGGTGCTAATTGAGATGCAAGGTGAATGCGAGTAAAAAAAAAATAGCATGGAGAGAGAGAGAGAGAGAGAGAGAGAGAGAGAGAGAGAGAGAGAGAGAGAAGATATGTGTTCTTATTAGTGACATCACTACTGCGGCGGTATTGGTGTTATTTTTAGCTGAATCCCTACCCAACAGCACCAGCAATGAGTGGTGGGTTGACCTGTTATATTTTTTTGCCCATGGTAGCAACCATATTGTCCTCAGGACTCACTACTAGACTCTCGAAGCTGGTAGCAACCATGTTCTTAGCATTTACTGAAAGGACAAGAAGGCCAACATCTAACAGGCATTGTTAAGGAGCTACTATTAGAAGGTAGAAGCTAAAAGAACCATGTCTTTAGGATTTGCTACCGGAAGGTAGAGACTCGTAACAAACATGTTTTCTTTGTTGTTCATTAATGGGATGTAAAGGTAAATAACTACTAGGTCTTGTTGAAGCGTTACTAACAGATACTAAAGATTTTTATGAAGATCTTTACTACGAGTCCAGGAAAGTAACTATCTAAAACTTGTCGAAAATGAAATTAGTGACACAAGTGACAAAATATAACATAAAACGTTAATTTAATGTTCTACCATTCGCCTATTTTAGAATAATTTATAGCTCTCTATTCTCTGCTCTGGTCCAGTGACTCTAAATGATATTGTTTACATTTATGCTTCCATATAGAGAGGAGTGAATCGTTTTGCGACACACGAGAAGGCTAAGCAAGCTTTAATTTTTTTTTTTTTTATCTGTGAATAGATTTACTCAACGTACATATTTTCGTTTTCCTGCAAGCCCACATCCTTGTTTTTATTTTGAAAAACAATTATTTATGATGGAAACTCATCATGGAATATAATACTCCCGAAAAAATGGATGGACACTCGAACTCATGCAGTTGTACACTCTATGCATTACGTATGTCGACTGAGAGTTCATGCTTATATTTACGAAAACATGTCTCTCAACACGTTGGTGCTCTGCTCAAAGTTTTCTCATTACTGAAACAATGTTGACAGTTTCAACCGGGTGTGGGAAGGACAACCAACCTTATTTTGGAATAATGGATTGTAATGAATTTTATACAGAGGGGAGAGTGGTTGGGGGAAGGCGGGGTAGGCATTCGGCCTTCTTTCAATATAGCTGTCAGTCGCTGAAATCAGCACTCCCACACGAAAGGCGGCAACAACAATAAAAACAAAAACAGAAAACAACCGTCGCTTCCGTGTACCTTGCTTCGTTAATTATATCGTGATGACTTATCAAAAAAGTTATGGGAAAAAAAAATTCAATTAGGAAAGAGTTGGTTGTCGTTCTGGAGGAGCATAAACGTATTTGTTACAGAAGCTGCTTTTAATCAAGATATTTTTGATATCGGTTCGACGGAATTGGACGTTTCATTAGGGTCGATTTTGTTTTCACGTGTTCCGGGTGAATATATAATTAACAAACTTCATTATGGAAGGTGTTACATTCTAATATCTCTCTCTCTCTCTCTCTCTCTCTCTCTCTCTCTCTCTCTCTCTCTCTCTCTCTCTCTCAAACATGCGGTTACAGGTTGTTTTTAACTACCTGTGTGCATGGCGTGCAGAAAATATATATATGTATGAAGTACAAATCTGTTCATCTATCAATTTCTATATCTACCAATACATGAAAGAAGGTAAATTTGAAATAAAATGACAGACGAGACTAGCTTGTAGAATTTGTTGAAAGAAACCACTTTTTTTTTTTAATAAAGAAAGGAACACGGGAAATGAACACGAAGAAACCCAAAGGTAGAATCGAAAAATCAAATAGATTCTATCCTCAGTAAAAAAAAGTTAATTTACCTAATAATAGACGGAGTAGATTTCGTGGTTATAAAACTCGCACAACTTTACACAAAATACTTGAAAAATTACTGTCCAATAACTTTACTCTCATTAATATATAAAATATTTAAAAGGATCATATTAGGCCGAATAGAAAGTGGGTTAGACATTAATCAATCAAGAGAGCAGGCATAATTTAGAAGTGAATTTTCAACAACTGACCATATCATTGAAATTAACCAACAAATGTAAATATCAACAGAGTATGACAAATCAACATTCAAGGCATTCATAGACTATGAGAAAGCTGTTTGATTGTGTCAAAACTTTGGCAGTAATGGAAGCATTTCAATGACATGGAATATATGAACACTTGAAGATATTTATATGGGAAATACAGAAATCCTAAAACTACATAAAGATAGTGTGAGAATTGAGATAGGAGTTAGACAGGGAGACCCGATATCTCCTAAATCATTCACAGTGTGCCTAGAAAAAGATTTCAAGAATGTAGATTGGGAAAAGATAGGAATTAACACTATTAGGGAATACCTTAACCACTTAAGTTTTGAATATAACAAAGTTCTATTTAGAGAATCATGGGAACAATGCAAAATATGATGGAAGATTTAAATAGAAAGCAGAAATGTATGACTAAAAATTAATATAAGTAAACCTAAGATAACTCCCAATGAAAACATAGAGAGACAACAAATAAGGATTATGGACGAACCTCTAGAGATTGTAAATTAATATACATACTTGGGACAAAAAGTATTTCCCAGGATATGACTCCGAAAACAAAGGAAGGACAAACGTGGGGTGGAGAGGTTTTGGTAAACAAATTGAGATTTGAAAAGTAAAATGCCCCCTTTTCTAAAAAGAAAAGTATTTAATCAGATAGTTCTACCAGTATTAACTTATGCATAAACACTTGAAACCATACTAAAGCCTTAGAACATAAGCTAGTTACAACTCAAAGAGCTATGGAAAGAATAATTATGCGAATACCACCAAGAGACAGAAAAAAGACCAACAAAGATACGAGAGTAAAATAAATTAGAGAATATTCTAACAACATATAAGAAAAGGAAACGGACATAGCCAGGACACATAAGAAGAGGATTGAAAAGCTAAGAAAATTAGTGGGTATAGACTGGTATAGAGACCCTAAACAGATGTGTGTGGAGGCCTTTCTCCCGCAATGAACTAGAAACGGCTGATGATCATGAATATCATACATATATATATATATATATATATATATTTATATATATATATATGTATATATATGTATATATATATATATATATATATGTGTGTGTGTGTGTGCGTGTGTTTATGCATTTATGAAGTTTATTACAACTTATCAAAAGAAAATTCTCTCTCTCTCTCTCTCTCTCTCTTTATTTGACCTACTAAATGAAATCAAATAAATCGTAAGTCATCAATTCTTTACTTTTCATTGTAATATATATATATATATATATATATACATATATATATATATACATATATATATATGTATATATATATATATATATATACATACATATATATATACATATATATATACATATATATATATATATATATATATACATATATATATATATATATATATGTATATACATATATATATACATATATATATATATATATATGTATATATATATATATATATATATAGATCAGGCGTACATAACACACTTCAGAGAGAGACGAGAGAGAGAGAGAGAGAGAGAGAGAGAGAGATAGTATTTTCTTCGGGTAAGTTGTAAGAAATTTTATCTTCAGAACGCCCTCGATAGATGAACATATAAGTAACTGAGAAGACAGAAGGATAGATAGAAAGATACATTGATAGATAGGCTATGACTTACTAAGTTATCTTACTTGGTTCTTTTTAAAGATTTAATTCTCTGATTGGGGTAATCGAACTGATGGAGTTTAAAGCATACATTACTTATTTTATAAAGGATTATATGAGTAAGGGAAGCCACCCTATTCAAGCATTTTTTTAAATGTATACAATCTTTATCTTTTTTTAAGTTCGAAGAAAAGAACGAATGGGTTTTTCTATACCTGACGACAACTGTCTGTGTCCTTTAATCTTTCTTGATTACCTACCTGTACCCCTACAAAGGAATAAAAACGAATAAAT
>NC_090727.1:191277960-191292960 GCF_036898095.1 Palaemon carinicauda
TTGGTCAGAAACATGGGAAAAGATGCAGACAAAGAAGTAGAAGAAGTAGGTCTATACACAGACTACATATAGATAGATAGACATAACTGAATCTCAATAATGAAAGATTCGTTGAAATAATGTGAGGAATCCTTGTATACAGATACGTCACTGTAAACTGGAAAACAAATACCATTTTATGCAAAACAATGATCAAAATAATTTCGTGATGTGGGAGAAATTAATTTCATTGATAAATGTTGGAGGTGGAGAGTAGTGAGCTTTCATTCGTACTTAAAAGGAGAAAAGGAAAAATAAAATAAGAAAAAAAAAACGTCCAAATTAAAAACAAAAATAGTAACTGTAACAAATAGCATTATACCTGTTTATGGAAAGGCATTGTTGTGAGCTATGATGGAGCTAATAATCTTTTTTTAATATCTCTATTCCCTTTTTGTTAAGTAAATCATAATCCGTACCAAATCTTAATACTGAAGTAAAAAACATATAAACATATAAAACACGGATTAAAAATAAAAATAAATGACCATATTTTCAGGTAACTCGCAATGCTTTCATTCAAAGGATACGTGCAGACCCGTCTCAGGATGTTAGTTGTATGAAAAGAAATCATGAAAGGTATATTTTTTTGGACGTACCCTGAGTGACCTGTCCTCAAACCCCGTTTTGTAATGGCTGGCATTCGTTCCGCAGATGCATGAGGGTATAAATAGACTACGAAGATATAAAAAAGATAAAATGTTTGGTTATGTTAACGACGATACTGGCGGAAGAAATGCATCAACATGGAAGTGTTTGGCAAAACTTCTCAAGACCCTTCCTCGAAATCGAAAAATGGTTTCAGGTAATGAGCCAGGTACCGATGTACAAAACAAGTAAATTCACAAACATAATACCAAAATGTATATATATATATTTATATATATATATATATATATATATGTATGTATATATATACATACATACATATATTTATATATACACACAGACACACACACATATGTATATACAGTATATATATATATATATATATATATAGCCATTAATTATATAAATATATATATACACATATATATATATATATATATAGATATATATATATACAGCATATATATCTACATATATATATATATATATATATATATATATATATGTGTGTGTGTGTGTGTGTGTGTGAGTGTGTGTGTGCGTGTATTCATACATGTATACGTTGTTCCATATACCTATTTATCTATCTATCTATATAATATATACATATATATATATATATGTATATATATATACATATATATATATATATATATATATATTTATATATACACACAAACATATATAAATATATATATATATATATATATATATATATATATATTTATATATAATGTATACTGTATATATGAAATAAATAATATACATATATATATATACTGTATATATATATATATATATATACTGTACATGTATATATATATATATATATATATATATACATATATATATATACAGTATATATGACTAAAAAGGTAGATAGATAGGCAGATAGTAAAATACATATGAGTGAATTATTTTTCAAGACATCTACATAATTCAGGAATTTTATTACGATGTATGTTATGAAAGGATATATGGTAAACTCCGTAATCAAATAAATTGTTAACATATTTACACTTTTCTAGATACAATTTAGTCTATATCCCAAGATTTTTCAGAATGTGAAGCCGTGCTACCTTACCTTTTTCAGACTCAAATCTTTTGGACTTAGCGAATGTTTGCTTTTGTTCAATACATAGTCGGTCTGTAGCCAATTAACTTCTGTTTACCCTCACGATTTATTCTATTTTCTTCGCATATATTGACTGTATTGTCTGTTATCTTCGTTATTATTGTTTCATATTCTTAATCGTTTTAATTACATCTTCTTTACCTGTCTCTTTTATCAACTGTCCTATTTCTATTGTATTTCTCCATTCCATCACTCTCGCATTCTATTTCACGGTTCATAATCTTCAGCCATGTAGGCCTGGGTCTTCCTATTCTTCTAGTACCCTGTGGAGTCCATTTGGAAGTTTGGTGAACTAATCTCTCCGGGAGTGCGAAGAATATGCCCAAACCTTCTCCATCTACCCCTCACTATGATTTCGATCTCATTTGGCACTCGAGTAATCTCTTATACGCTCATTGTTATCCTGTCATTCCATTTAGCACCCAATATTCTTCCATTTATTAATTAAATCGTTGATAATCAGTAGAGTAATTCTCTAATTATAAAGGGTTACCCGTTGATATTTTAGCGTAAGAACTCTACTATATTGCCAAGTCTGTGACATTGAAAATTATAACATAGTCCTTCCATTTTAGCCAAGAGATAACGTAAGCTAGTGCTCTCTATTTTCAATAGGATCCATGTCCGAAAATGAAAAATGTTTATGATGAAAAATGTAAACGACATTTGAAATACAAAGGGAACGGTGCTAATAATAATAATAATAATAATAATAATAATAATAATAATAATAATAATAATAATAATAATAATAATAATAATAATAATAATGAAAACCACGTACATTAATACTGCATTACAAATAATAAAAGTAAGGATAAAAAGGAATATGAGATAAAGCAAGGGAGCATTCTCTTTAACGCCCCTCCCCTCAAAAAAAAAAATACACGAAATACGATAAAAAGCAATAAACACAGATATGGAAAACATACAGAATGAAGGAATTCCTACAAAGATGCAAATAGTAATAAGAACTGAATGCAGAGTGAAACCGAACGAGAGACGTTATCTGAAGGGGTCTGTCTGGAATGACCCCATGGAAACGTTGTTAGTGACTGACTGTCATTGCCACTGGAATCGCATAACACTGGATTTCGCTCAGTCTTTGAGGCAAATAACATTTTTCAACTAAAGCTGCAGTGACTTTTTTTTTTTTTTTTTTTTTTTTTGCAACCTCTTTAGTTTGTTTATTAATTTGAATGGTGTCAATGGCATTACTATCAAAATGAGATTTGCCATCCCAATGAGTCAAGATCGTCTATTACAGTGCTGACTAAGGTGTTAATGTTAATTACGTGTTTTTCCTTGTCTATATACAACATTATAGTTTATTAAAAAAGATAGGGAATTATTTCATTTTTAGCGAATATATTCATTTAAAAGTGGATTGACATTATACTATAACAATAAAGCTTTACTATTTTCATGAAATAGTAGATATATTTCAGATTACATTGCAGCAGGAAAAATTGTCATCTAAAGGAAAAGACTTTGCATTAAAAATTAAATCAATAATCTTCTTCAAAGGTAATTATTCTTACGCAATAGTTAATGTTCTACTTTGATAAATATATTATGATACATTGTAACAGTAAATATTTTTATCCAATAATAGATACATTGTAAGGACACGTGTAAAACATATCTGATTGCATTGGTAAATATTTTCTATAAACTTCTTCACATGTTGGATTGAAAAATGTAGCACAATCAATTACAAATAGTTTGCTTATAATATCTGTTCCAGTCAAATCGGGTATTCCTATCATGTCATATTCTACCTTTTTTCTGCATACACATTAAGACAACCTTTATTTTAAAAGCAATCGGAATTTCTATCAATCATTTTTAATGTTGCGGCAATGTTATTTTCAACATTCGGTTTCAAAAGTTTGGATTTTACTTCATCAGGTAATCTAAAAAATTAATACTACATAGTAATAACAAGGTTTTAGCCTTTATTTGAAGGGATATTGATAATCAAATGATCAAGTTTATATCTTTTTATATGGATATTCTTATACAGAATATAGAGAGATCTTTTTTATTAAAAGTATTTTGAAATTTTGTGTAATTTTGTAAATAAAATACTGTTCTTTCGAAGATGTTCAATGCAATATTTAAAACAATAAATAAATAAACTAAAGTAGAAAGAATAGTACTATCTAACTGTAGTTGATAGATACCAAAAAAAAGTCAAATAATAGAAATTTGTGATATAGTGATTCAATATATATAGACATATAAAAAAAGGGATTGAAAGAGATAAATATACGTATTCAGGTTCATTGAACAAAAATAGACTAGAAAGGCGACCTGAAACTTAAATGACAAAAAAAAAAAAAAAAAAAAAAATGCCGTTGTAGGTGAAATAATATGGTTATGTGAATCATATAATAAATCAAGATAATCCTATGTAAAGATAAATGAAAAATGTAGAAAATACAAATATATATAAAAAATGAGTAGCGTCCAGGTATTTTCTTTCATTTATTTTTTAAAACTCTTTCTACTGCCCCGCTGAAACGAAACCCAGTCGATAAGCATCTAATCCATTTCCCTGCCGATATCGTAAATTCAAATTTCTTCGTTCTGTCCAAATAGCTGTCCAATACATTGTCAAAAACTATCGGTCAAAGTTATTTAGTGACGGAGCGATACGGACATTTTTCTCTATTTTTTTCGCAGCTTTGACGAAAAAACTTTTTATTTTTATTTTTTTTAGTGTGAATCCCTGTATTCAGAGGTAGTTGAAATACCGTTTCTTCAAATATCAACTTTTGAAATTGTGTTGCATTGATATATATCCTGCCGACTGCCTATCTACTGTACTTTATTATAAAAGAATTATTATTTTCAATAGACAAATCCATGATAACCTCTCTCTCTCTCTCTCTCTCTCTCTCTCTCTCTCTCTCTCTCTCTCTCTCTCATATAGACACACACACACATCAAATATGCAAGTTAATGTTTCTTAAAGTAATATTATGTTTACATTTACTTCTGCAACATCGATAACATCCATTAGTATGTATGTAGGTATATACTGTGTAAACACGATATATATATATATATATATATACATACATACATACATGCATACATACATACATATATATATATATATATATATATGTATATATATATATATATATATACATATATATGTATGTATATATATATATATATATATATACTGTATGTAATTGTGTATATATATATATATATATAGATATATATACATATATACATACATACATACATACATACATATATATATATATATATATATACGTATATATATATATATATATATACGTATATATATATATATATATATACGTATATATATATATATATATAACAGAAGGTGTGTATGTGTGAGATAGAAACACGAGTAGAACAGCCAATTATATCCCATACGTTTGATGCCAATAACTAATATGTAACTGGACCACCCATTAACATCCTAAGCTCACAGGCTTATTGGGTTAGACGTGTGGAAGGTGATAATTATTACCACCTCTACATTCATAAACGTTTAGGCCTAAGGTATTACTCGCTTACAGCACGATTACAGAAAAAAAAACCCGATTGGATAGACTAGTTAATGTGGTATTTTTGGTTCAGGTTATTTTCTTCTCTCTATCATGTTTATTTGGGTTAAACTTCGTTAGAATTCAGCCCCACACTTTTGTTGCAGTTATACTTCTTTCTCGGGTAAAACATGTGAAAATTTAAAAAAAAAAATTTCGATACATTAATGGGGCAAAAGCATAATAAGAGACAAAAAACAATGAACTTAAGGTAGGTTATGATATTTTCCTTGTTCTGCGTTATTGTTCACACTACTAGGCATAGTAGCCCCGTTACTTTGTATATTTGTTCCTATTCTTTTACACTCCACCTCTTTGTGTAATGTGCTAATTTTCGCCTGAATTTGCATTAGGTCCATCCGCTGATGTCGGGGCTCCAATGTAAACAGTGTAGCTTCTCTTAATGTAGCATATCATGAAACAAAACGGATTATTAAAATTAAAAAAAAATGTAAAAAAAATACGCAAATATATATATAAAAAAAATTCAAAAATACTTCATAAGATTATAGGGCCCTTAGTTCACTTGTAATAATACCTTTCTCTCCCGTTTTCATGAACTTTACTTTGAAATGGCTAATCAAAATGTACACATATTTTGATCACTCCTTTAAATTGGGTCCTCATCAAAATCGTAAAAAAATGTGGTTCAGTAGTTGATTTTCAGACTGGAAAATCTGACTTAGTTGAGACATGGGTACCGAACAGGAGAGATCAGAACATACTCCAGACGAAACACTCTAATAACGTAGAACGTTTGATCTTCAATCAGAAATAAACCGTTCCAAGCAATGCATGATTGTATTTTACGTACTGGTGATTGATCAATATCACAGGCATTGTCAGGATAAAGCGAAAATGAAGAAACTAAGCAGCACGTCCAGTGCATTTTCTGTGTGAGCGATTACCAGTCTAGACATGTGGACAATATATAATCTTTAATCGAAACCGTCGCCCTTGTTTTACACGTGATTCTCGTAATTCAAACTCCGACCATGAAAGTAAGTCATTGCAGATTTAGTCTCATCCTAAACTAGTCATTGCAGACCTAGTCTCAGTCTAAGTAAGGATAGTGGGTAGGTGGTTGGGTTACAGATTTTTTGTTCGGCAAAATACTCGCCCATTCGGCTTACACACTTAGCCCAGCAAGCACCACTTCCAAGAACAGAGAAGTAATGATATGGTAAATTGCGACCGAAGTGAACCACGGCAGAGCAAAGACCGGTAAGTGAATAATTAGTTTTAGTTCATTAATCAACATATTGGGACCCAAGGGAGAATGGTGTTTGGAGAGATAACTGCAGATGTTAGCCTATGAGTGTTGTTTCACCCTCTTATTTTTAATGAAAATAACTTATTTCTACTACTTTTCGTGGGGTTTTGTTGGTTTCTGCGGTCATTCCCTTCTATATTTCCTTAGTTTTCATTTCATCCCAAACAAAACCATGATTCCCACATGGGGTCCCCCCCACTCCGGGGAGGGGGTCATTTACCCATTTATAAATTTACATATACAAAACTGCACATGAAAACTGTATATATATATATATATATATATATATATATATATATATATATATATATATATATATATATATATATATATATATATATATATGTATATATATATATATATATATACATATATATATATATATATATATATATATATATATATATATATATACATACATACATATAATTTACAGATATTTATATAATTCATTATCAAAAATGAAGAAATAAGGGACATGGTAAATAACTGGCCAATAAGTTTACTCTCAGTGATATATAAAATATTTACAAAGATCATATTAGGCCGAACAGAAGAATACTAGACTTTAATCAACCAAGAAAGCAGGCAGGTTTTAGAACCCAGTGTTTAACAAATCACCGTATACCAGCTAATGGAGAAATCCACAGAGTTTGACAAATTATAATGTATGACCTTTATAGACTATGAAAAAGCTTTTCTTTCTGTCAAAACTTTGGCAGTAATGAAAGCCCTTCAAAGGCAAAGTATAGATGAAATTTATCTTAGAATACTTGACGATATCTATACAGGCAGTACAGCAACCCTAAAACTACACAGATAAAGTGGGAAAATTCCGATTGAGAAATTATTTACACCATGTTTAGAAGAAATTCTAGAAAATTTAGATTGGAAAAATCTAGGATTTAACTTTATTGGGGAATACCTCAACACATTAAAATTTGCATATGACTTAGTTCTATTTAGTGAATCATGGGAGGAATTGGAAAGATGATAGAAGAATTAAAGAGAATACATAAATATAGGACTGATTATGAATATGAGTAAAACTAAGATAAATTTCAAAGAAAATCGTGAGACAACAAATAAGTGTTATGGATGAACCTTTAGAGATTCTTAACGACTTTACATACTTAGGACAGACGGTAAGTATTTCCCCAGAACATGAGACAAAAATTAAAAGAAGGATAAGTATGAGATAAAGAGATTTTGGTAAACAAGATAGATTTATGAAAAGTAAAATGCCAATTGCTCTAAGAAAAAGTATTTAATCAGATGGCCCTACTAGTATTTTATTGTGCATCAGAAACTTGGAGCCTTAATAAAGCCTTACTCAGAACACAAAATGGTAAAGCTATACTAGTAAGGGACACTTTATACGGTCAGGTTGCTGTGACCGATCGTACTAAAGTCTCCCACCATCACCAATCCTATATATATATATATATATATATATATATATATATATATATATATATATATATATATATATATATATATATATATAGATAATGTGACTTAATGATGATAATTGTTTTTACATCAGTCTGAACCACCGATATTTTCATAACCAACTACATATCATTTAATGCCTAAAAAGATAAATACCTTTTTTATTTACAATGTACGTAGATAGGTAAAGAAATCGGATGATATTAATAAAATAAATTATAAAATTGAAAGCCATCAAAACCTTCAGGGTTTATTGAAAGAAGAAAAAAAGTAATTGAAATAAAGAATTTATAAATATTGAGATGAAGTTTTAATTCTGCGTGATTCAAAGGTCTTTTGATGGCCAACAGACGAGCTATCAAGGTGTGTTTCAGAAAAATTAACTATTTAATCCTATAGGTATCGATGACGTAGCGTAGAAAGAATCACGGATCAGAGTAACTGGAATTAGTGTCTTATAGATGAAAGAGTTCAAGGCTTGGCTTTAGAGATATAAAACTGTTGAATACATGGAATTAAACGTTAGTATTTTAGGAAATAGTCTCTCCATTGTATGGAATTAATGTCCACATTTTATGGAATGACTGTCTATGGAATTGAATCAAAGGTTTGAAGCTGCAAAAATTCTTCGTAATGATTTAGCTTCCACTTTGAAAGCCACGGAATAATCATCTCGATGTTTTGGGTTTGTTTAGTGAATGTAATTCTTATTTTTTACAGAAAATACGAAAAGTGAAATGTATTCAGATCTTAATTCAAGATCTCAGAGAAAAATTTGTATGGATATTGAAATAGCTCCGTAAAAAAAAAAGAAAAAAAAATTAC
The DNA here is from genome assembly GCF_036898095.1 of Palaemon carinicauda. Taxonomy (NCBI): domain Eukaryota; kingdom Metazoa; phylum Arthropoda; class Malacostraca; order Decapoda; family Palaemonidae; genus Palaemon; species Palaemon carinicauda. The sequence continues at coordinate 191,286,890 of NC_090727.1, forward strand.
TCCAATAACAGACGGAAGAAATCTATATCTATAACCTATTCTGATCCGTCATAAACAGTTACAGGCCTTTTTTCATAAGCCTCATGTGAAATCAACGGGTTTCGGGAATTCGTAAGAGAACTTAAACAAAATTATGAAAAAACATCCCTCTCGGAATCCGATCCACAATTATTAGCCTCAGTTCATGAAACTTTTCGAAAGAATAGACGAAGTCATTATTTATTTACATTGCTTAAAACAAGATTATATCGCAATGGATGTGGACATTCATTTACTACATGATAGTTGATGAAATCAATATTAATTCATCTCTCTCTCTCTCTCTCTCTCTCTCTCTCTCTCTCTCTCTCTGTATGTATATATATATATATATATATATATGTCTGTATGTGTCTAAGCGTATGTGTCTTTACATACATATGTGTGTATGCACGTTCCAGTCAGGAAATATCTCTTCAAATCCTTGAAGTGTAATATTCTCTTAGGAAGATCTTCCTTTCTTCCTTTTCTGCACTAAACGGGAGAAAGCACGGAATGGCAGCCTAATAATATCAACTGAACGCAGGGAAAGGCTTTTTTTTCCAATATGTATTAAGTATTAAGACCGAAGCATTCTCTTATGTATCAGAAACTGGAAATTTCTGTCAAGATTTACGTCTTTTATATTAAAGTAAAAATACCTTTGGGGGGAAAATCCCGTTAAGAACGAGATAAAAAAACAGATTTATAGATCACTTTTGATTAAAAAATTCATCTGATGATAATCCAAAACTGTCTGTAATATATTGAATATCTATTTAAAATTGACCCTTCCATACAGACTGCTTGATCATATATGAATATCAATTGGTTTTGTTTATAATTAATGTGATACTATTATATAGACCGAAAGCCGAAATATAAACGACCCTAGATACAAGCAAGTACAGAGCATTGGGGTTTAGCATTCTGTCTTGAAGCACGGACTGGCCCTGGGTTGGAAGATATCCAGTCAAAACGATTTTTATTGCAATAGGATATTGTTGCTACACAAAGAAACATATTTCTCTTTAAATTAATGGAATATTCTCTTTTAATTTAGTCTTGTTTTGTAATTGTTTTTTCTTTGAAACAAATAAGGTTATAAAATTAAACCCTGTATCTACTCTACAGGAATGTGGCCAGACCCCTGAAACTTCAGGTCGAATTCGAACCTGGTCTTATATGTAGATTAAAAATATGTATTTTATGTAATATGGCCTTTAAAAAGGTTTATTTTGAAATATTACATGTTAATGTTAGGATTAAAATATTGTAATGATTTGTAAATCAAAGACGTCGCTGTATTCTTGAAGAACAAGTGGTCCTGGTAATTTCGTGGAATTGCCGACGTCTCCAGTTTTAATTATTGCGTGATATAGAATCCCATAAAATTTATCGATTCTTATAGAAAACATCCGTTGCGTATATAAAAGAAAATGACCGATGCGTTAGGGACAGACACTTCCTTCGGCCATCTCTGAGTTAAGATCTGGGGAGCCATTTCAGTGACACAATTGATGTGACCCAGCATATTTGCTTTTTTCACAACGCTACAAATTTTTCAGAGAAAAAAAAGGAAATCTCGGGAGACCTGATATCATAAGCCGTGTGCCTGATTACCATCTTTCACTTTTGAACTGCGTTCTGGAAATTTGACGTTGACCTTCGGAATTAGTCGCAATTCTCGTCGTTTGAGACATAAATCATACAAACTTATGAACCACAAGCCTGAGTTACCTTACGAATTTACGTAAATTGTTATAAATCTTGCAACATATTGTAAATAGTTTCATTAACCTTAAATATAGCAATTCTTTGCTGGATAGTATTTTCTTTCTCTGTTACTATTTTGCTATGTTGTATGTTAAATTATTTAATAAGAGAATAAGACATTGAAGTACATTCCATATAATCTACGTTTTGATATAGCTGACCATAAAAGCTGGTATCCCCAATTATTATTATTATTATTATTATTATTATTATTATTATTATTATTATTATTATTATTATTATTATTATTATTATTATTAGCTAAGCTACAACCTTAGTTGAAAAAGCAAGATGCTATAAGCCCAAGGGCTCCAAACAGGGAAAAATAGCCCAGTGAGGAAAGGAAATAAGGAAATCAATAAATGATATAAGAAGTAATGAAAATTAAAATAAAATATTTTAAAAACATTAACTATATTAAAACAGATATTTCATATATAAACTATCAAAGGACTTATGTAAGCCTGTTCAATATAAAAACATTTGCTATGAGTTTGAAGTTTTGAAGTTGTACCAACTGTGTCACACGATCGTACATAGTAATGACATTTCATTTTGTGTATATATTATGCTTGTATCTTCGCTCTCCCCTCGCACTAAAAAGAACCTGAAATAACATGTATGTTTTTCTCACCGTTAACTGTTAACTAGTGCGGTGTCAGTTGAACAGAAAATTTCCTGTTGCATTGAGTTTTTGTATATAAAGGAGTGTGTTCTGTAATAAAGTTACTCAGTTGCTTTCATCCTGTCTTTGAGTCACAACCTTCTCTCGGCTCGTCACATTGGTAACCCGGGAAGTCGATTCGCATCTTCCGCCTTCCACACCCCCTCGCCCCTCCGTCGTTGGTACTATGGCGGACTCTAAGGAAGTTGGTGCTACGGCTGCCCCATTGAAACTTTCGTCATTCGCCAGCAGCGAGGCGTTTGCTTGGTTTCAGCGTGCAGAAGTCCAGTCTCGCATCAAGGGCGTGACTCGTTCAACCACCAAATCAGATTATGTTCTCGCAGTGATACCCAAGGACACCTTCCCAGAAATATCCGACTGGCTTTTTGAACAAGGATACACTACAATAGCGTATGAGGCCCTCAAAACATACCTTCTGCAGCAGTACTCGCTGTCGCCAGCCGCCCGTATAGCAAAGCTTTCTCAGCTCTCTCAACAACCGTTGGGGGACCAAAGGGCTTCGCTCGCCCTCAGGGAAATGACCAGTATCGCTCGCCTGCAACCTGCCACATACGGCTCTCCTCGTGAGGGGAACCTACTTCATACCCTTTGGATACGCCGTTTACCCAAACCTGTACGCGCTGCCATACCCGATGTCGATAGTTCACCCATAAAGTACTTGATGACCAAAGCCGACGCCCTTATGGACAGCCACTTCAAGAACTCCATCAACGCCTCTACTCCTGACGAAGAGGACTTCCCCGCGCCCTCATCAGTCAAAGCTCTGCAGGAATTCTTGAGCATGATCAACTATTATCAGTTTTTTCTGACAGCCATTGCCGCCACTCTTGCTCCCTTCTGCGCCTCCCTCACGGGCAAGCCAAAGGACCTGAAGTGGGGTCCCCTTCAAGAAGCGGCCTTCTGCAATTCAAAGAAGGCCCTATCAACTGCTGCGGCTCTCACTTTTCCTATCCCACATGCCCCTTTCCTTCTCTCCACCTATGCCAGCGACGTCGCAATTGGTGCAGTACTAGAGCAGGTGGTCAACGGCTCGCCCTGCCCATTGGTTATTCTACCTTCAATCGCGAATTGCTGGCGGTGCACTTATCTGTCCGTCACTTTCGCCATTTCTTAGAACAGGGGTTCTTAACCGGGGGGGTGTGAGCACCCCCGGTTTTAATTTATTTTTATCGATACATATAAAGTACTATGGAAGATTGGATTTGTTCAGTTTTATTTCTGTATTTTCTGCTTTCTTTACAATACATATTTCAACGGGTGATAGGTTGTACGTAATGTTGATCATCACTACAGCAGTGTAGTCACTGCAATATTTTCATGGAATGTATTGTGATGCCTACATTTTAATTAGTGCATCGTAAATGCTGAAAAGAAGGCGTTACACACACATTATATATATATATATATATATATATATATACATCACTCACTCACTAAATCCCGTCCGGAATTCTCCGGGTTGGGTCCTGCATCTGATATCGCCATTCTCTCCAAAGACTCCTATCCAATGCCATCTGTGCAAGCTGCTGAAATGTCTCGCCTCTATTTGCTTTCTTGAAGGTTTTCACCCATGTATCTCTTGGTCGTCCCCTCGGTCTATTTCCGGCCACTTGACCATGAAGCACTATCTTTGGCCATATGTCCTGTTCCATCCTCTGTACATGCCCAAACTATCTCCTCTGAATATCTATATATACAAAGCTCTGGATGTTTGTGTTAAAGCTGTGAACTTGATTTGCAGCCGGGCTTTGAATCATCGATTGTTTCAGTCACTTTGTGAGGAAGTAGGCCAGGAACACACTGTGCTTTTGTACCATACTGAAGTGAGGTGGCTGTCACGTGGTCGTGTGCTATCTCGTGTGTTTGAACTGAGAGGAGAAATTCACCATTTTCTCCATGAACAGGTACAAGAACTGGCCATACATTTCAATGACCCTAGTTTTGTTTAGATGTTTGCCTACTTGGCTGATGTGTTGTCAGCACTCAATGAACTCAATCTCCCGCTGCAGGGAAGGGGACTTAACATTGTGACTGCAAGCGAGAAATTGGCTGCATTCAAGGAAAAACTAGTCTTGTGGATAAAGCGTGTGAAAATGGGGAATTTGGTAAATTTCCCCTGCCTGGAAGAGACAGTCACAGAAAATTCTACCCGGCCTCCAAACTTTGTTGCAAAAATTGTTGAACATATGCAGATGCTGTGTACTTCCTTTGATCGTTACTTCTCATGTGGAGAGTTACAAGCCTGTAATAACTGGATCTTGAACCCTTTCATGCATAATTTGGAAGATGTTGATGATGACGGGAGCATAAAGGAAGATCTCATCGATATGAGACACAATCGTGGAATCCAAATGGAGTTCACCAATAGTCAGCTGGACCACTTCTGGGCTTCTCAGCTGGAAGTGTACCCTGCACTAGCAACGAAAGCACTCGAAGTGCTGGTACCTTTTGCAACTACTTACTTGTGTGGGCAAGGATTTTCTTGTCTACTTCACATCAAAACGAAAAGCAGAAATTGGCTGAATTCTGAACAAGACATGCGAGTAGTTATCAGTACTAACACACCAAGATTTGATGCCATTATGGAGAAATATCAGTAACAACGAAGTATTTAGGTTTAAAGTGCAGTACAGGCAAAAAATAATGTAATTTTGAACCAAATAAAAAAAAATATTCTTGTTGATACATACTCATATTTTTTTTTCTTGAAAGAACTTTAAGCTGTATGAATGAATATTGAATAAAAAAAAAGTTTTTATTATTACATCAAATTTTTAGCTTTTTCATTTATTCAGAATCCAGGGGGTGCAAGAACTGACTGCTGATTTGAAAAGGGTGCGAACACTGAATAAGGTTAAGAACCACTGTCTTAGAAGGTACGCCCTTTGTCATTCGCACAGATCACATGCCTCTGGTGCACGCCTTCACTCGACAGTCTGACGCCTGGTCCGACTGTCAACGCCGACATCTCTCCGCCGTGGCTGAATACAATTGCACCCTTCAATAAGTCCCTGGGAAAATGAATCCTGTTGCCGATGTCCTGTCAAGAAACACGTTGGCTGCCGTTCAACTGGGATTGGATTACAACGCCTTGGCTGAAGCCCAATGACAGGATCCAGAGTATCAAGCATGTAGGACAGCCTGCACGTCCCTCCGTTGGAAGACTTCCCCCTCGAAGACTCCAAAACCACCCTCCTCTGTGACGTCAGTACAGGCAGACCGCTACCTTGGATTCCTGCTACCATGTGTCGGTAAGTGTTTGATTTCATTCACGGCCTTTCACATCTCTCGTGCTGTTCTACTGTACAGCTGCTGAAGACGAAGTTCATTTGGCACGGCATTTCTAAGGATGCTAAGGATTGGGTCCGCGCCTGTACTTCTTGTCAAACTTCCAAAGTACATCGACATGCGGATTCAGGAGTGGGCATCTTTCCTCAACCTCGGCGTCGTTTCGCACACATTCACGTCGACGTTGTAGGCCCCCTACCCACATCACAAGGACATTGTTACCTGTTTACCGTCATCGACCTCTCCATTCGATGGCCTGAAGCCATTCCCATGGAAACTGCAATGTCCGCCTCATGTACATCGG
>NC_090727.1:191297960-191305460 GCF_036898095.1 Palaemon carinicauda
GCCCAGTCAGTTCATTGCTACGACCTGCTAACAGTCGTACTGTGACAGCATCCGACTAGCTTTCTACTCACTAACCAGCTGCGAAGCCGTGCTAACCACCCAAGAACCATGTAGCCTAGGCAGCCACCTAATATACTGTAGTTAGCTCAGTCAGCTCACAATGATGACCCACCAACAGTCATGCCAACACGGCCGCCGACTAGGGCTCTACTCTCCAACTAGCTGCTAAGCCGCGTTGACCTCACAATGGCCATGCTGCCTGAGCGGTCCCCTAATCACCTGAACTCAGATAAGTCACCTCACAATGCTGGCCCACCAACAGTCATACCACCATGGCTGCCGGCCAGCTCTCTACTCTCTAACCAACAGCCAAGCTGTGTTAACCACCCGACGGCCACGCTGCCTGAATGGCCACCTAATGCGTTGAAGCTCAAAGCGCTGATCTGCCAATAGTCATGCCGTCACGGCCACCGACTAGCTCTCTACTCTCTAACCAACTGTCAAGCTGCGTGACCTCCTCATGGCCATCTAAATATCCGAACTCAGCTTAGTCAGCACACAGCCTTGATCCACTAACAGTAGCGCCGCCTTACCCGCCGACCAGCCCTCTACTCTAAGGCCAGCTACCACACTATGTTGACCGCCCTGTGGCCAAGCCACCTGAGCCAAAACTTAGCCCCCAAAACCCCAACAGATTGCTTTGCTGCTCTGACCCTCTAGGCTACCACGGTGGGCCAGCCAGCCTTCTATCGCACCTAACCCCCACGCAGCTTTGCAAGCTCAGATCTTCCGACAGGAGGCCAACTCCTTTGAGGAAAATGGCTAGGATCTACAACTCGCCCTACCCTTGCCTGTAGTCACCTCTTCCAGTTGGCAAGATGTTCGAAATCTTATAGAGATTTTGAACAAAATCTAAAATTTATAACCCACATGATAAGTATTGAATTAATTAACATTAGAATAAGTGTGCTACTAACAAAATTATATATATTTAATCAGGATATTATTTGGTTTAAAAAAAAATGCATATCTATAATCCTTAGCCCTATATATCAGCGTTTGGTATCACAATGAAGAAATTTTCAACCCCTCTCTCTTTAAACATGTTGCACTTTGATATCAATATTCGTATTGCTAATTGCCAGGTTAACTGTCACCCACGCCCCCCGATCACATAAGATTGCTTTCTCGAATGACACCTGAATTTTAAAATCCAAAAGGAGATTAATGCGACGAGTTGTCTAATAAAAGGACCTTTCCTCAAACATGTTGGAATGCCAGACTTCCAGGAAAAACCCATGTGGGCGTGTTTTGTCTCTGGCATATACCATCAAACTTACTTGAAGAGACAAGTGTTGATGAGCCGTTTGCCTTCTGAAGACCGTCCGCTAATATTTCAATTAAATCTCTACCCTTTCCGAAAGACAAATCCATTGACATAGTTTATCCCTTATAAATATTTACCTGATCTTTGACCATACAGGATTAGCCACTTGTATACGAGTCCACCTGCTAATAATTAAATTGAATTACTATGCTTTTCGAGGGCTAAACCCTTTGACACAATTCATCACCTGTAAATTTTCACGTGATCCATGACCATACCAGATTAGCAAGAGCTTATCCAGTCTTCTCAAGTAAAAGATTATAAACATCTGCTTTAACACTTCCTCCAATGTAATTGCATCAACATTTCTTTAAGAGCTGCATCCCCTGATGCTTAATTTCCCAATCTTTAGTTTTGAATCTTAAGACCACCTTCTCTTGGCATTTATACTCAAATGTGTTCACTCATCACAGACAGGTCACCATTTTGTTTGCCATAAAAGATTATAAACATTTGCTTTAATACTTTCTTCATTAAAATTGGATTAACAATCCTTTGAGAGCTGCATCCCCTCACTCTAAATTTCTTAATCTTTAGTTTTGAATCTTAAGACCACCCTCTCTTGGCATTTCTACCCCATTGTGTTCACTCAGTCCAGACAGGACGCCATTTTGTACGCCATGCCCAATGAACGCATACATGGGTGGACTTCACAACTTCATCCTGTCGAAAATGAGACAGAAAACACCGACTAGAAAGATGCCCGCTTTCTTCCCTACTAAAGTCGAACCTTACCTGGGACTATGAAGGCAGCAACCGTTCAACACTCAAGAAGAAAGAACCAAAATTACCATAACTATTTGTAATCTTGATTGAGTTTAATAAGAAAGAGTCAACCATTCGTTCAACATCACTGCAAAACTTTATTTACTCTTTGTGAACTTGACTGTGCCTCTGTGAATGAGCTAATGTTTCTGTGCGTATTTCTGCCCTCTTGTTTAGTGATCCATCAAAGTTAAAAGGTACCCAGTTATTAACGGGTCATTGTATCTAGTGTCTACTTTTTAATAGTGGGGTAAAAAATTTACCACCTTTCTATACGCCCCAGTGCCAGTCCCCAAGGAAGTGATGCCTGAACTATTCCATCAAAATTAGAGTGTATTTCTTTCAGAAATATTGCACTTAGTGACTTGTCTAAGACTACGATGATCAATTGTATGCACTAAGCAACTTCATTGTTACATCGATACTTTTTTCCATCTTCAGAGAACGAAAAAAATTACATAAGTAATCTCTAACCAAATGATGCACAATTATTCAACAAATTTAGGCCAAAAATAACCTTGAAGACGCGTGATATATATATATATATATATATATATATATATATATATATATATATATATATATATATATATATATATATATATATATATATATATATATATATACAGAGAGAGAGAGAGAGAGAGAGAGAGAGAGAGAGAGAGAGAGAGAGAGAGAGAGAGAGAGAGAGAGAGAGAGAATTTGCTTTTCATTCCTACTAAGACAGCTGAACGTATTTTAATTTCTCCCTTAGAGAGAGAGAGAGAGAGAGAGAGAGAGAGAGAGAGAGAGAGAGAGAGAGAGAGAGAGAGAGAGAGAGAATCTGCTCTCCACTCCCACAAAGACAACTGAAAGTATCTTTATTTGTTCATTGAGATAGTTACAAGGAGTTACAAAGATTTTAGATGTCTCAAAGACTTTTTATCCATCCACAGACTCTATTTGCTCTTTAGTAGAGGGATTTAGTCAAGGCATTTAGAGAGTTCTCATAATCTTTTCTAACTGTTACGGTTTACTACATCTGCTAGAAGTCTATTCCAAGTATTTTCTATTTTGTAAGAAAAAATTACCACACTGAGTGGCGTTGTTTCTTTTTAATTCCAGTTTGTATCCGTTATCTCTGGACTGATTTGTGTTAAGCGTGATTAGATTGTTGTAATTTACATTTATTATTCCTTTAAGAATTTTGAATGCCTCTATTAACTGTCCCCTTAGTCGTCGAGTTTGTATATCAAAGAAGTTCAAACGTTCCATCCTTCGTCTACATCCAAATTGCCTTAGTGTTGGAATTAGTTTGTTAGCCCTAGCTTGTACTGCTTCCAGCCTATCTATATCCTTCTGAATACTTTGACTCGGAGCTCAGAATTGGACTCCGTATTCTAGATAGTGCAGTGTCTTTGTTTCTCCATTTGAATTGCCTCTTTATGTAGCCTATTACTTTTTGTGCTTTCTTTTCAGCTTTTATGCTCTGTTTGGTGTAATTCAAATTTTTGCTGATGATAGTAACGAGATTTTCCTCCTGTTTCACACTTTCTACTTCATTACTAAGCAGTGAGTAATCTCATTGTGGGTTACTAAAACCTATGTGCATGACAACATTTCCCACAGATGAAAGGCGTTTCCCATTTTCTGGACCATTCTCCTAGCTTCATTAGATCCTCTCTTAAGGCTTCTATATCTCCGGCAAATTTGGCATATTTGGCTATTTTACTAGTTAATGCTAAATTTATGTCGTTAATATAGATCAGAAATGGTAATGAGCAAATGACGGATCCTTGAGGTACTTCGCTTGTATCAGCTGCCTACTCTGAAGCTTCTCCATTGATTACAAGTCTGTTTTCTGTTTGTTAGCCAATCTTCGATCCATTCAGCTGGCTCGTCAATAATGCCTAGTGCTTTAATTTTGACCATTAATCTTTTTGAGGAACTTTGTCAAAAGTCTTTTGAAAATCTAGGTATATGATGTCTATAGCCCTGATTTTGTCATAAATGCTAAGCATGTTGTAGAAAAATTCCAAAAGATTTGTCAGACATGATCTTTTTTGTCTAATATCATGTTGGCTGTCTATCAGAACATTGTTTTTGTCTACATGTTTTACTATGGAATCTTCTATAATTGATTAAAAAATTTTGCAAGGTACCGAAGTTCTTCTTCTGGTCCTTTTCTGTAGATTGGAGGAACATTACCTAGTTTCCATCCTTGAGATGCTTTAATTTCGTTGGCTGTCTTTCGAAACATTTTGTAAATGTGACGGGTTATCTCTATCCAATGGTTGAGATCCATCATATTTGATAGCTTTTTCAGGGAGTGTCGTTGATTCTTCCCTCATGAATACAGTTATGAAATAAGCATTCATCAGTTCGGCTTTTTCCAAATAATTGGTAATAAGATTACCGTCTGAGTCTCTGAATGGGCTAATGTTGTTTTTTATTGGTTTTCTGCTGTTTATATATGCAAAAAATACTTTTGGGTTTTCTTTACTAGCTGAAGCCACTCTTTCCTCTTCACTGATCTTGGCCTTTTTAACTAGTTTATGTACTTCTCGGCTTAACTTCTTGTGCTCGGAAATTTCATGTATTGAAGGATGTTGACCCACTGATTTATGTATCCTTTCTCTACTTGTTATTGAATTGACTATTTCTCTGTTGAACCACTTAGATTGTGGAGTTCCATATTTGGTAAAATTATATATATATATATACACACACCCTATATATATATATATATATATATATATATATATATATATACACACACACACACACACACACACATATATATATATATATATATATATATATATATATATATATATATATATATATATATATACAAAGGAGTCCCAATGTGTATCTATGTTCCCTGTTTCGTCGTATTCTAAATTCTTGGTGTATTCCTTCAGCTCTATCCAGTTACGTCTGTATTCTAGCTTTTTTATAATTTCCCTTTCTTGTAGATGAGGACTATTTACCTGAAACCTAACTATTTTGTGGTCACTTTTTCCAATATTTTCGCATACTGAAACATTGGATACTAAATTTTTGTCTGTTGTTAGCACAATATCTAGTATGTTGTTTCCCCTTCTCAGTTTATCGACCCACTGATGGAGGAATTCATTGTTTACAAATTCTAGTAGCATAGGGCCCTCTGTGTTTGATGTAGAATTCATAGTGTCCCAGTTTACTGTTGCATTGAAGTCTCCCATTAAAACAGCTAGCATATCGTTAACTTCTTTCCTAAGTTTTCTATACAGCTCTTCGTCTTGTTCTTGTGTTTACTTTCATCTTTATAACAAAGTTTTCAGCCGTATTTCCTCTACTTCTTCTTGGAGGATTTTCTAAGGGTTTAGCTTGTTCTTGATCTACTGCATTTAAGTAATTGTACAGGCTGAGATTAAGTTGGTTTCCATATACTCTCTTGCCTTCTTCACTAAAGTGCATTCATTCTCTTTTGTATAATTTTCTCTTGCCGTAAAAAGTGTCCAAAAGATCTATAAATTTAACATTCTTTTTCTGGCACGTGGTCCAAAGCCTTTCGTTTATCCCTATGGCGTTACTGAGGGTGAAGTGGCTGACATTGAGTCTTGGGAGGGTACCTATAACTATAGTATTATTGGTCTTGTTTCTAGCTGTTTCAACGTTTTTTTTTTTTTTTTTCCAGGTGTTTAACCAAAGGTTCTGTTTGGCCAGTGGTATCCTTTCTTAGAAATAAGTCATTTCCAGTTGCCTGAACAATAATAGTGGTCTTCTTGTTCTCTGTTATATTTTAACTAACTACTTCTATCTTCTATGCGTTGACACCTGGATAGGACCTGGCCTTTCTCCTCTTTTTGATGTCGATGTACTCCCCTTGGTACTTTACTATAGTCTCCAATTAACAACGTCTTGTGATCATCTTCCTTTGCTATGGGGGTGAATCTGTTTTTGGTGGTAGTTACATTTCTAAGCTGTTGTTTAGCCTTCCTGGCCTTAGCTACTCTTCCTCTAGTAGGTTTCATTAACTATCTGCTTTTATTGGTTATTTCCTCTCTAGGTTCTGGCCCTGATTTTACTTTATTTTGCATTTCTTGGATACTAATCCCATTTTCTACCACTTCATCTATGACTTCTTTGCTCCTTATTTTTAATTGTTGGAACTTGGATATGATCTCTATCAATTGTCTTCTTAGTTCTTGGTTTTCATTTTTCAATTTTTCTATTTCCTGTTTCTGCTGACAGAACAGGCATATACTATTATGGTGGAGGTTTGCAGAGCACCCTTCCTTGAAGTCTATGCACCATTTGATAATTTGGCATTTGCATATTTGTGCTTCAACCTCAGTTTCTCACTTATGATTAACTTCTCTGTGATATTGTCAAATGCATATATTTGGAAATCTCATCTAATAACTTCTATAATTATTAGTTTTGTGACCACTAGTATAAAAAAAAAGTGGGGGGGGGGGGGGGGGGGCTGGTAGTTACCCATCTGCTGCCACTTCCGCTTAATCCTGGGTGACTTTCCAACATTTCTGTCCCTAACCTCCCATAACTGCTCACAAACCAACAGTTAAGTCTCCTCAAAGTTGGTCTGTCCTCAATGTGCCGCAGCTCCCAACTGAGCAGCACAAGGCAGACGACAGCGGAAGGCTAGTGCTTACTGGAATTTCCGGACATCCAAGAACAGCCAGACTGGTAGGTAATACTGAGTATTACCAAGAAGCAGCAACTGGGTTTTTTAGTAAGCCAGGACTCCAACAAGGCACATAAGCCATGTCAACCTTATGAGCAGTTGAACCTATTTCACTAGGGGTCGATCACAGGGAGTGGTCAGCTATTACACGTTAGGAATGTGTTTTGAGAGGCACTAATATTATTATTATTATTATTATTATTATTATTATTATTATTATTAAATGCTAAGCTACAACCCTAGTTGGAAAAGCAGGATGCTATAAGCCTAGGGGCTCCAACAGGGAAAATAGCCCAGTGAGGAAAGGAAATAAAGAAAAATAAAATATTTAAAGTATTGTAACATTGAAATATATATTTCCTATAAAAACTATAAAAACTTTAACAAAACAAGAGGAAGAGAAACTAGATAGAAGTGTGCCCGAGTGTACCCTCAAGCAAGAGAACTCTAACCCAAGAGAGTGGAAGGCCATGGTACAGAGGTTATGGCACTACCTAAGACTAGAGAACAATGGTTTGATTTTGGAGTGTCCTTCTCCTAGAAGAGCTGCTTACCATAGCTGAAGAGTCTCTGCTACCCTTACCAAGAGGAAAGTAGCCACTGAACAATTACAGTGCAGTAGTTAACCCCTTGAGTGAAGAAGAATTGTTTGGCAACTTCAGTGTTGTCAGACAAA
>NC_090727.1:191310460-191320460 GCF_036898095.1 Palaemon carinicauda
AGATATTCAACAACTGATCATATTCATGTAATTATTCAACTAATGGAAAAAATAAAACCAATATGTTTGACATTTATACACTAGGAGAAAACTTTTGATTCTGTCAAAATCTCAGCAGTAACAAAAGCCCTTCAAAGTGAAGGAATAGATAAATCTTCTGTTAAAACACTTGAAGATAGCTATACAGGAAGTACAGCAATCTTTAAACTTCATAAAGATAGTGAGAAAATTCCAATTGGGAGAGGAGTTAGACAGGGAGACCCCATCTCTCCAAGACTATTCACAGCGTGGCTAGAAAAAGTTTTTAAAAATTTGGATTGGGAAAATGTAGGAATTATTATTAATGGGGAATTTGTAAAAAATTTCAGATATGCAGATGACATAGTTCTTTTCTATGAATAGGGGAGGAACTGCAAAAAGATGATAGAAGATTTGAATTGAAAAAACAAAAATGTAGGACTGAAAAGACATATGATTAAAAGTGAGATAATGTTCAATGAAAATGCAGAGACAAAACAAATAAGGGCTATAGAATAACCTCTAGAGCTTGTTAGTTAATATACATGCTTAGGACAGATAGTAAGCTTTTCCCCATGACACAAGACCAACATCAAAAGAAAGATATGAATGGGATGGTAAGCTTTTGGTAAACAAAATGAGATTAGGAAAATTTTCTCTAAAAAGAAAAGTATTTAATCAGATCGTCTTACCATTATTAACTTATGCATCAGAGTCTTGGAGCCTTACGGAAGCCTTAGAACTTAAGGTAATTACAACTTAAATAACAATAAAAAGAATAATGATAGATTTGAATAGAAAACAGCCAAAATGTAGGACTGAAACGGCATAAGATTAAAAGTAGGATAATGTTCAATGAAAGTGCAGAGAAAAAAAAATAAGAGTTTATAGACTAACCTCTAGAGATTGCTAATTAATATATATGTTTAGGAAGTTAGGACAGATAGTAAGCTTTCCCCCAGGATGCCAGACCAAATTCAAAAGAAAAATAAGAATGGGATGGTGAGCTTTGGTGAACAAAATGAGATTATTAAAACTATAATGCCACTTTCTCTAAAAAAGAAAAATATTTAATCAGATCATCTTACCATTATTAACTTATGCATCAGAATCTAGGAGCCTTATGAAAGCCTTAGAGTATAAGGTAATTACAACTTAAAGATCACTAAAAACAATAATGAAGGGAATAATACTGAGACATAAAAAAGGTAACATTGATACGAGGGCATACTAAAGTAAAGGATATTCTAAAGGAAATATAATGAGAATGACAGATAATAGATAGACATTCAGAACAACAGAATGGGCCCCTAAAGATTGTAAAAGAAATAGGTTAAGGGAAAGAAGATGATGCTGTACTGAGGCGCCAATTAGGAGATAACTGATAAGTGAGGTGAATGCAACTGAACTTTATTAAGCAATCATCAAGTTTTCAAACAGCTTCTTGTGAGCAAGAACGTCACAAAATTTCAAACATGAAAAAGCTTGAGCTAGCATGAAAAGTGTACGAGTATGTATGAAATATGTTCGTTACATGACTCCCACCTATAAAAGACATACATGTGAAATAAGGCGGCCTGCTTTAGAGAGGCATACTGTAGGTGGGTCATCTAGCAGGATATATACAGGTTTTAGGCAGTCAATAGAGACCCAGTCTTCTTTGTCACGAATCTTCATGCAAAAAGCCTAAGGCATACGACGGATCATGAGGAAAGGCCCGTGTAAGGGAGCGTTAGCGGTGGCTTGCTAGTGTTATTACACTGAATGCAGATCTGTTGGTATGTGTTGTTTGGCTGAAGGTTTGTAAGTCTGGCATCATGTAGTAAATTTTCCCGCAACATTACGTAAGCACTTTTAGATTATGAGGATGAGGTTGCAGACTGAAAAAAATTGGCAGGGCTGACCAAATGGTATATGGGGAACCGCCATATACCATTTCAGCCAACAAGACATTTACAGCGTCCTAAGGAGTGGTCTTTAGTCAAAGGAGGATAGAGGGGAACTGGGTAATCCAGTTGGAGTCCTTCAAGCAGGGCACAAAAGCTGCTTTGAGGGTGCAGTGAAAACGTTCAACCATTCCCTTGGCAGCAGGGTTGTATGCAGTTGTCTGATGTAAGGTGATTACTAGGAATTTTATTAATGATATCCACAATTGAGAGACGAAAGTGGTATCCCTGTCATATGTAATATGGACAAGAATACCAAATCTCGCTATACATCCTAAGAGTAAGGCAGATGTACATGAGGTGAATGTAGCAGTTTCCATGGGAATGGCTTCAGGCAAATGAGTGGAGCGGTCGATGCTCCATGGGTAGCAATGTCCTTGTGATGTGGGTAGGGGACCTGAAACATTGACATGAATGTGGGCATAGCACCACTGAGGTTAAGAAAGGCAGCAATTCATGGGGCATTGTTTGCGTTGCAGAAGGCCGCTTCTTGAAGAGGACACCACTTCAGGTCTTTTAGCTTGCCCTTGGGTGAGGCGTAGATGGGGAAAGAGTGGCGGCGATAGCTGGCTGGAAACAGTGATAATAATTGATCATGCCCAAGAATTCTTGCAGTGCTTTGACGGTCAAGGGTGTGGGGAAGTTCTGAATGGCTTCTACCTTCTCCAGAAAGGTATGAACTCCTTCATGAGTGATGCGGTGCCTGAAAAACAATACTTTGTTGGAACCTTAGGTATACTTGTCATACTGGACAACAAGGCCATTCTGTTGTAGGCAGTCGAGCACGCTGTGCAGATGACAGAGGTGTTTCTCTTTGGAGGCAGAGAACAAGTATGTCGTCCATGTAACATACACAGCAGGGGAGGTCCCATGAGATGCCCTTTATGAAACCCTGAAAAGCAGCCCCAGCATTACGAAGGCCAAAACATGAGTAATTGAAGGTGTATGTAACAGTCTTAGAGATGTTTTCTGGGTTCATGGGCACCTGCTAATACCCCTTCAGGAGGTTGAGCGTGAAGAGAACCTTCACGCTGTGCTAGTAGGATGTAACGTCTGTAATGTTTAGGAGTGGGTACGGATCCAGTTCTGCATTCATGTTCAGGTGCCTATAATCCCACATAGCCTAAAGAGCCATCTTTGTTCAGAACGATGTGTAAGGGTGGCGACCATGGGCTTGAGGACTTTTGGCAAAGGCCCATATCCTCCATTTCGGCGAACATTTGCTTAACAGCTGCTCAACAATATGGTGCCAGACACCTGAATCTGGCAAATACTGGGGGCCTTGCTGTCTTGATATGGTGAAAAACACTGTGTTTGGCGTGAACCGGGGGCATTTGATGAAGTTCTGTATGAAAAAAACCCGGGTATGACGTGAGGAGGTGAGCGTAGAAATCCGTGGATGTGCTGAAGTGGAGAGCGAGGTCAGAGAGGGCGGGTTGGAGAGGTGTTGAGCAGTACGAATCAGCGTTGACAAACCGTGGTGAGCTACATCAACCAGGATGTGGAAATGTGATAGGAAATCTGCACCGGGCATTGGCAAGGTAACCTTCAGCAATGAGAAACTTCCAAATATATTTGGTGCTTCCAAACGATAAAGTAAGGGTTTAATAACCGTGTGGGGCATAGCAGATCTGTTGGCAGCTACCAGGCGGACGTTGGAACACTTAGACAGACTACGTCATGTCGTGGAGAGTGGGCTTGGCAGAAGAAAATGGCAAGCACCTGTGTCTACCAGAAATTGCAGGCCCATACCTGCATCATGTAAAAACAAAAGATTAGCGACAGGGGAGGCTACCGCTGCAAGTGATGGCTTACTTACATGTTTATTAACCACTGACAACCATTCGCACATTTCTTCGCAGCAGCCCCAAATTTGGAGTAGTAGTAGCATAAATGTGGCCAATGGGCATCAGTAAGTGGCTGGAGAGATCGTTGGTTGAGGCGTAAGTGATGGGTGGTATATGTGGGTGGTGGGTGGGTTTGCTGCCGTGCTGGTACGTCACTTTGTGGGCACCTGTTTCCTACCGCATTCACGTCATCTTAGGTCTTGAAGGTGGTGAGGTGGCTATCCAGAAGGGCGTTGACTTAATTCATCAGGTCCTTCATGGGGAAAATATCGACATCGGGGATGGAAGCACATACAGCTTCTAGTAGGCCTTGTACCTTTAGGCACAAAGGAGGTTCATCTCCCGAGGAGAGCCGTCGCAGCAGGTTGCAGACGAGCGATACTGGTAATTTTCTTGAGGGTGAACAAAGCCTTCAAGTACCCCAACGGTTGTTAGGAGAGCTGAAAAAGTTTAGGTATGCGGGCCCGTGCAATAGCGAGTACTGCTCCAGTAGGTATTTTTTGAGGGGGTCATAGGCTATAGGTTCGCAAACCCAATCGGATATTTCCGAGAAAGTGTCCTCGTATATCGCAGCGAGAACATAATCTGATTTGGTGCTTGACTGAGTTACACCCTTGATACAAAACTGGAATTCATCACGCTGGAACCAGGCGAACGCTTCTCTGCTTGCGAAGGACAGTAGTTTCACTGAGGTGGCGCGTGCCGAAGAGGCAGGTTTGGTGGGTGGCATCTTCAAACAGTAGGCCACAAAAGTGTGGGAGCAGACAGAAAGGAGCAAACACTCTGATGGTAACCAATGAGCAGACGCGCCAGTTAATTGACAACTGAGAGGCCAGTTAAATGCAAATTAATTTCATTAAACAATTTTGCAGTTTTTATACAGTGACTTGCGAGCAAGAACGTTACAAAAATTCAAACATGAAAAAGCTTGTGCTAGCATGAAAAGATAGGACGGTTTATTGATAGTGCATGGAAGAGCAAGTGATAAGATAAAAAATCAAAACCGTTACAGTATTCGAGCGTGTAAGAAACACAAGCGGTACGATGTATTGACAAACTAAGATAATTCACAAGTATAGACTGGCATAGAAATACCATAAACAGACAAGAGTGGAAAAACATGCCTGAAGCCTTTGTCCTACAGTGGACTAGTTACAGATGATGATGAGGATGATGATGATGATATATGTGTATTTCCATATACGTGTGCAAACGTATAGCTATGAAAGCATACTTAAAATTAATATTTCCTAGAATATAAAAGGGAAAATTACAACACAATAGTAAAAACACATAGGCCTATCACAAAAACGATGAAGTACAAACAGGGAAAATTAGGCTTTCCAAAGCACTTCTACCAATATCCCAAACCACATCTTTAGCTAACCAAGCTAAAATTATTCATTTCTTACCGTAATGTATCAGCTATTTCCTTTTCAATCATTTCAGGGGTACTATATAAGCGATTCTCCTTATATCTTTATTAAGATGTCAAATTCAACATCTGGTTGGGTTGGTTGGATTAAGCTGGCGATAAGTACCGGAGGTGTGAAAGAGAGCATGAGGCTTGTGTAGACCCGTTAGACGTCAAGGGTATGCACCAGAATTATCAGCAAGTCACTCTACCCTAGATTCAGTTAAAGGCTGTAATTTTATCATGAGTTTTTATGAATAAGAAATGATTAATTGGTTTAGCTTCCGAAAGACTATATAGCAATAATTACAAATAATCAAGGCCAGTCTCAGTCCTTCCATCACTCGGAAAGCTTTCCAGGTTACATGTTTCAGGTCCTTGGTTTTAATCTTATCAGGTTTAATTCCCCTTCCGGATACTACTAACTTCATGGAACCTAGTTCTTCGGCATGAAATTGATTTTCTCAGCGCTCGGGTCTTAATAAGATGGTGTCGTCTTTGGATCTCTTCCTTTAGTATATTTCTCATGAGCCAACCATTATTTCGGTCGATTGATTCACATTGCTTGATTTTACAAAATGTTGATGCTGCAATTCTTATTGTTATCGAGAGCTAATTGGATGTTCAAGCTATGATGTAGCTATTTATTGGCTATCTTTTTTTTTTGCGGTACAATTTGCTAATTTCATTTTAATTCAAATACTTTTCACTTATTATTATTATTATTATTATTATTATTATTATTATTATTATTATTATTATTATTATTATTATTATTATTATTAATATTGTTTTCATTATTATGAATTTCAATTATTATTATTATTATTATCATTACTATTATTATTATCATTATTATTATTATCATTATTATTATTATTATTATTATTATTATTAGTAAAACAATCAACAACAAAGCTGGAAAAGCCGAAATCTACAAACACAGGGACCTCTGTGACAGCGCCGAGTAAGGGTGTGAACTCAAAGGCAGATTAGAAACGACTGAGTTATATTATTGCGGAACACTCTCCTTATATACAAAACCTCAAGGCAACAGGACATAACAAGTTCACGAGCCAGACAATATTACAGAGGAAAAACCAGACATGAATTTTCATGTTCGTTTTAGTGCGAGGGAAGAGCGAAGATACAAGCATAATATATACAAAAGGAATTATGTACAATTGTGTGAAACACGGTTGGTTTGTTGGCTCCCCCCTAAAAATGACATACTGTACATGTTAAATAAGGCGCCCTGCTCTAGAGAGGCGAACTGTAGGCGGGTCATCTGGCAGAAGATAAGCAGGTTTTAGACGATCAATGGAGACCCAGTCTTCTTTGCCCCGAATGTTTAGGAGGAATACTTTCGGACTGCGTCGGATCACAAGGAAAGTGCCCGTGTAAGGGGGCGTTAGTGGTGGCTTGCTGGTGTTGTTGCGCAGGAAGACGTGCGTTGCAGAGTGCAAGTCCGTTGATATGTGATACTTCGCTGGGGGCTTGTAAGTCTGGCGGCACGGAGTAAATTTTCCCACGACGTGACGTATGCGCTGGAGATCGTCGGAGGAGGTTGTAGAAGGAAAATATTCGGCAGGGACGACCAAAGGGTCGCCATACACCATTTCGGCTGCCGAGACGTCGAGGGCGTCTTTAGGAGTGGTCCTTAGTCCAAGGAGGACCCAGGGAAGCTGAGTAAACCAGTTGCAATCCTTGCAGCGGGACATCAAAGCTGCTTTGAGGGTGCGATGAAAACGTTCAACCATTCCATTGGCAGCGGGGTTGTAGGCCGTTGTCTGATGTAGGGTGATGCCCAGGAGATTCGCTAATGACGTCCACAATTGAGAGGTGAAAGTGCCTCCCTCTGTCAGAAGTAATATGCTCAGGGATACCGAATCTTGAAATCCATCCAGAGAGTAAGGCAGATGTACATGAGGCGGACGTTGCAGTTTCCATGGGAATGGCTTCAGGCCAACGAGTGGAGCGGTCGATGACGGTAAACAGGTAACGATGTCCTTGTGATGTGGGTAGGGGGCCTACAACGTCGACGTGAATGTGTGCAAAACGACGCTGAGGTTGAGGAAAGGTGCCCACTCCTGAATCCGTGTGTCGATGTACTTTGGAAGTTTGACAAGAAGTATAGGCGCGGACCCAATCCTTAGCATCCTTAGAAATGCTGTGCCAAATGAACTTTGCCTTCAGCAGCTGTGAAGTAGAATGGCACGAGGGATGTGAAAGGCCGTGGATGAAATCAAACACCTGTCGGCGCATGGGAGCAGGAATCAAAGGTCGCGGTCTACCAGTACTGACGTCACAGAGGAGGGTGGTGTTGGAGTCTTCCAGGGGAAAATCTTCCCAACGGAGGGACGTGCAGGATGTCCTACAAGCTTGATACTCTGGATCCTGTCGTTGGGCTTCAGCCAGGGCGTTGTAATCCAATCCCAGTTGAACGGCAGCCAACGTGTTTCTTGACAGGGCATCGGCAACGGGATTCATTTTCCCAGGGACGTATTGGAGGGTGCAATTGTATTCAGCCACTGCGGAGAGATGTCAGCGTTGACGGGCGGACCAGGCGTCAGTCTGTCGAGTGAAGGCGTGCACCAGAGGCATGTGGTCTGTGGGAATGACGAAGGGCGTACCTTCTAAGAAATGGTGAAAGTGACGGACAGCCAAGTGCACCGCCAGCAATTCTCGATCGAAGGTAGAATAACCCGATTCTGCCTTGGACAGTTTTCTGCTGAAGAAGGCCAATGGGCGAGGCGAGCCTTTGACCACATGCTCGAGTATTGCACCAATAGCGACGTCACTGGCATCGGTGGAGAGAAGGAGAGGGGCGTGTGGGATAGGAAAAGTGAGAGCCGCAGCAGTTGATAGGGCCTTCTTTGCATTGCAGAAGGCTGCTTCTTGAAGGGGACCCCACTTCAGGTCCTTTGGCTTGCCCTTGAGGGAGGCGTAGAGGGGAGCAAGAGTGGCAGCAATGGCTGGCAGAAAACGGTGATAATAGTTGATCATGCCCAAGAATTCCTGCAGAGCTTTGACGGTCGAGGGCGCGGGGAAATTCTGAACGGCTGCTACCTTCTCAGGGAGGGGATGGACTCCATCAGGAGTGATACGGTGCCCTAAGAACGACACTTCGTTGGCGCCAAAGGTACACTTGTCGTACCGGACTACAAGGCCGTTTTGTTGCAGGCGGTCGAGCACGATGCGCAGGTGACGGAGGTGTTCCTCTTTTGAGGAGGAGAACACAAGTATGTCGTCCACATAACATACACAGAAAGGGAGGTCCCCTAAGATGCCATCCATGAGATGTTGAAACGTTGCCCCAGCATTACGAAGGCCAAAACAGGAGTAATTGAAGGTGTATGTGCCAAACGGAGTGGTGATGGCGGTCTTGGGGATGTCTTCTGGGTTCATAGGCACCTGATAATACCCCTTCAGGAGGTCGAGCGTAGAGAAAACCTTCGCTTTGTGCAGCTAGGAGGTTACATCGGCGATGTTTGGGAGGGGGTAGTGATCCGGTTCTGTTTGCATGTTCAGGCGCCTGTAATCCCCGCACGGACGGAGGGAGCCGTCTGTCTTCAGAACGATGTGTAAGGGTGACGACCATGGGCTGGAGGCCTTTTGGCAAAGACCCATTTTCTCCATTTCGGCGAACGTCTGTTTGGCGGCTGCCAATCAGTCCGGTGCCAGACGTCTGAATTTTGCGAAGACTGGGTTTCCCGTCGTCTTGATATGGTGATAAATACCGTGCTTGGCAGGAACCGTGGGCGTTTGGCAAAGTTCTGGACGGACAACTTCCGGGTACGACGTGAAGAGGTGGGCGTAGGCATCCGTGGGTGCGCTGATGTGGAGAGCGAGGTTAGAGGGGGCGGGTTGAAGAGGTGTCGACAAGTACGAGTCTGCGTTGACCAATCGTCGGAGGGCGACATCGACCAGAAGGTGGAAATGAGAGAGGAATTCCGCACCGAGGATTGGCATTGTGACGTCAGCAACGAGAAACTTCCAATTGAATTTACCGTTTCCGAACGATAATGTGAGGTTCTCGTAACCGTAGGTGGGTATCGCAGATCCGTTGGCAGCTACTAAGCGGACGTCGGCAGATGTAGATAGACTACGTTGTGCCTTGAAGAGTTTCCTTGGCAAAAGAGAACGACAAGCACCCGTGTCTACCAAAAATCGCACGTCCGTTCCTGCATCCTGTAAAAAGAAAAGATTAGAAACATGGGAGGCCACCGCCACAAGCGATGGCCTACTTACACGTTTTTTGGCCACTGACAATCCTTGGCACATTTCTTCGCAGTTGCCCCGAATCTGAAGTGGTAGTAGCAAAACTGCGGCGGATGGGAGGTAGTAAGTGGCTGTAGAAGTCGTTCGTTGGGGCGCGAGCGATTGGTGGGTGGTGGGCAGCTTTGTCGCCGCTTCGGCACGTCACGGGGTAGGCGTGTATGTCCTACGGCATTCATGTCAGCTTCGGTTGACGTTGAATAGGCATCCTCGTCGTCAGAGGTGGAGGCGTTGATGGAGGTCTTGAAGTGGCTGTCCATAAGGGCGTCGGCTTTGGTCATCAAGTCCTTTATAGGTAAACTATCGACATCGGGTATGGCAGCGCGTACAGGTTCGGGTAAACGGCGTATCCAAAGGGCACGGAGTAGGTTCACCTCACGAGGAGAGCCGTCTGCGGCAGGTTGAAGGCGAGCGATACTGGTCATTTCCCGGAGGGCAAGCGAAGCCCTTTGGTCCCCCAACGGTTGTTGCGAGAGCTGAAAAAGCTTTGCTATACG
>NC_090727.1:191325460-191332960 GCF_036898095.1 Palaemon carinicauda
GAGCCTCCTGCCACTGGTGCCCAATGCAAGAAGCGTTACGAGAACTTGAGGACCAGGGTGGGGAAGGAGAAGAAGAGTGGAGCTGGCCAGGCCCAAAGGAGTGCCCGTGAGCACCACATCATGGAAACGTGGGCTTTCCTCACACAACACATCGTCCGGGGAGAGACAGTCTCCAGTGAGCAGTTTCCTGGCTCAGAATCAGGTGCAGTGACGGTCAGCGACAGAGACGATGATGAAGTGAGGTCCACAGGTTCCCACAGCCAAGCATCTACCAGCACCTGGAAAGACAAGGGCAAGGGGAAGTGGTCCACCCCAGCAACAATAAACACCACACCCAGCGACACCTGGGTGTCCGACAAAGACATCAGTACTCTAGTGAAAAATGTGAGAATCCAAATGTCTACATGTAGATTGCATTCCAGTTTCATCCATTGTTTTTGACATAGTATGTGCAATCTGTTGCATTAAAATGCTGTACTAAATTGTTACAATGTTTGTATGTTTCTGATCATGTCCAAAGCAGAATCCTTGGCGACCTCGTTCACCGGCCAGCACAAGATAGATCACGATTTTGCGTGCCTGCTGGAAGGCCACATGCGTGCCATCCCAGAGGACTAATGGCATGAGCTCCAGATAGAGTGCCTTAAACTTGTACACCGCTACAGGCAGCGGCATCAAGTCTTCCAGCAGCCACATCAACAACCAATGATGATGACCTGGCCAGCCCCACAGCAGCAGCAACCTTGGCAGCCCCCTCAGCAGCAGCAGTTCTGGCATCCACCTCAACCAGCAACCTCGCAGGCACAGCCAGAGCAGCAGCAGCAGCATCGTCCAGCCAGTCATAGCTGGATGCCGCCCCAGTCACCACAGTATTCAGGCCAGTCTTCCTGGCCCCGTAACACGGAGTGGCAACCAGGGATGCAACCTCCACCGTCAGCCACCCTTGTCCAGGGTCCTTCACCATCAACCTCATTATTGTCAGCCACCCTTGTCCAGGGTCCTTCACCATCAACCTCATTATCGTCACCCACCCTTGTCAAGGCTCCTTCACCAACACCTTCATTGTCGTCGCTGTCATCCACATTCAAGACACCTCTGACACCACTCAGCTTCCCTGTCCTGACCCCGGGGTCCCTCGAGAGCAACCTAGAAGAGGCCATGTCACCCTCACCCCTCTACACCTCCAAGGAACTCAACACCCCACCAGTCCAGCAGGCATCCCCACGCAGCGGTACCACAACCACCAAGGACAAGTACACTGACTGATGAGACACTTGTAAATATTTGTAAATAATTGGACTGTGATATTTGTACATATTTGATGTTTGCTCTTTTAATGTAAATAAAATATTTTTTTTATTTCAAAACACTTAATTTTCTCTATAACCTTAAAGAGAAAGAAAATGGAAACGAAAAAATAATAAAATGGAAGGAAAAATAAACCAAAAAAATTTTTATGTTTGCTGTTTTAATGTAAATAAAATTATTTCTTATTTCAAAACACTTATTTTTCTCTATTACCTTAAAATAAAAAGAAAAAAAATAGAAACGAACAAATAATAAGAAGGGAATAAAAATAAACCAAAAAATTTTTGATGTTTGCTGTTTTAATGTAAATAAAATGATTTTTTATTTCAAAACACTTCTATAACCTTAAAATACAGAGAAAGAAAATGGAAACGAAAAAATAATAAAAAAGAAAGAAAAATGAACCAAAAATTTTTTGATGTTTGCTGTTTTAATGTAAATAAAATTATTTCTTATTTCAAAACATTTCTATAACCTTAAAATAAAGAGAAAGAAATTAGAAACGAAAAAATAATTAAAAGGAAAGAAAAATATATCAAAAATTTTTTGATGTTTGTTGTTTTAATATAAATAAAAATGCTTTTTTATTTCAAAACACTTATTTTTCTGCATAACCTTTAAATAAAGTGAAAAAACGTAAACGAAAAAAAAAATAAATAAAAAGGAAAGAGAAATAAACCAAAAACTAAGGGAAAAAAAATACCAGCAAGGACACTGTCTGAGATGAGATGAGACACTTGTAAATATTTGTAAATAATTGGAATGTTATACTTGTACATATTTGATGTCTGCTGTTTATATGTAAATAAAATGCTTTCTTATTTAAAAAAAAACAAAGGGCAACAAAAAATACACACAAAAAAGATACGTTTCTTTTATTTAAAAAAAAATGGAACAACTATGCAGCTCATGGAGGTAATACAATTTTTTCTTGCCAAGGGACAGCACCAGCAGGGGACATGTAGTAATGTGAAAGGTAGTCTCGCTGATCCGTTGCATCCTTCTGGGTATGATGGCCGGTTAGAGGCACCAGCCCATGCAGGTGTTGCTCAGTCCTCCATCCACCAGGGATCAGAACATGTGTGTCCGGATCTTCGTAGTCCACTTCTTACAAAGCACCTGGGTATTTGATGAGGACGAGGTTGTGCAGGACACAGGCACACATGGTGATCAGGTTGATGGTGTCGGAGTTCTGCTGCATCGTCGTCAAGAAGCAACAGAACCTTTGACTTAAAATTCCAAAGGCATTCTCCACGACACGTCGGGCACGAGACAACCTGTAGCTATATATGTGTTCTCGTAGGACTTGTGACCGATGGGAGAATGGTTTCATCATCCAGGTTCCGAGAGCAAAGGCATCATCCCCTACGAAGTGATAGGGCACTGGGTGGCCATCATTAGGGAGTGGTTCTGGTTGAGGCACTCCAGGTCTGTTGTCTTCTACAGCATCATACAGAGAACAGTTGCTCCATGTTCCTCCATACGACGCACCACCCTCTGTCCCAACATCCACAGAGAGGAACTTGTAGGTAGCATCTGCCACTGCCATCAGTACAATGCTGTGGAAGCCCTTGTAATTGTAGTAGTAAGATCCAGCATTGCGTGGCTTCTTTATGGCGATGTGCTTTCCGTCCACAGCCCCCAGACAGTTGTGGTAATTCCATCTGGAGCTGAACCTGGCAGCAACTTCCTTCCAGTCCTCTTCAGTTTTGGGGCAGCGCAGCACTTCTTCCTTTTAGACCGGCTTTACACACCTCGGGTATGAACTTGCAGATGGTACTGGATTCAACCCTGAAGCTGTACTGCAGACTTTGATAGGAATTTCCAGTGGCTAAAATGCGGAGGGTGACAGCAAGCTTGAGTCCAACTTGAAGAGGTTCCCTCATGAAGGTGGACTGCTTCTGGAGGTGCGGGGTTAACTTGTCAACCATCTCTTGAAACACGTCAGGTGTAATTCTGAGGTAATTTTTGTAGCCCCTTTGATCTTCCTTGTGGAGTTCAGTCAATAGACTGCCATACTGTCCAAACTCGTGCCTTCTGGTTAACCATTCCCTGACCCAAACTTTCCTTTGTATTTTTCTTCGAGGTGGGGTTGCCTTTTGTTTCTCTTCTTCCTCTGCCAGCCTTTTCTGCTGCTCTCCAACAAAGGCTAGAGCAGCTGCCAGGTATAGGTATCTTCTCCTCTTTGCAATGGTGTCTCTGACAGTAAGCATTGTTGTCTCTTCCGAAGCCAATCCAAGAATGTCCTCGGGTTGGAGAAGCCCCGTTTTTATATGGCTTGGCCAAGTCGGGATGACACCATCCGGATTGCGTGAACTCGTCGTGCCAATGCGGGAAGTGCGCAAACTATGCGTGAACTCATCGTGAACTAGTCGTGCCAGTTCATGCCAATGTGGGCACACATTCGTGAACTCATCGTGAACTCATCGTGAACTCATCGTGAACTATGCGTGAACTCGTCGTGAAAAGTGCTGGAACCTCCCAGTGCATGCCACAAAAATGTCACGACTTGCCACGACAAATGCGTGCCACAAATTCGTGCAAGTGTCAGCCAGGTATAAGAATGAAGATAAAGTCTGCGGAAAATGTTCAGGGAGACACTCCACCAGGGAGTGTAATTCTGAAGTGTCAAAATGTATAAACTGCACAAAGTTAAACAGACCAAGTGATCACACAGTAAATTCTAGAGACTGCAATGCTTTTGACTTGGAATTGAAAAGACTAGAGGAAAATACTGATCATGGTTACTAGGGATGTCATAAACTGTGGCTATGTAAAAACAATGTGTAGGTAATAAGGCTGTTCAATTTCGAGAATTGATAAACGATAAATACTTAGATATACTAGCATTATCTGGAACATGACACAACCACACACATGCCTTCTTTCACATATCGAGAGAAGGTAGGTCTGGTGGGGGTGTCGGACTCTTTATTCATAGAAGTTACTCAAATCTCAAAACGTTGAAAAGAATTAGTGTAACAAGCTTTGAATATATAGAAATAAAATTTATCTCCCCAAAAACAGAAGAATATCCTTTTCAACAATCTACAAACCTCCTAGAACAAACACTGAAATCTTTTTTGAAGAATTTGGTGCTCTCATTGAGATGATTATCATGGAGAAAAACGAATTACTTATCTGTGGGGACTTCAATTTTTGGATGGATGGCGCATCAAATGTTGACGCTTTGGCATTTAGTGAGTTACAAGAATCATATCGACTACTGAATAATGTCGACTCTACAACTACTGTAACTTGGCATACACTAGACTTTAATTTAAGTGATGACATGAATAATATTGTATCTGATATAAAAGTCGAAGAGAAATGTACTATTTCCTCAATACACAAACTTATTACGTTTAGTCTACCTCTACAGAAACATGCATTAGTAAAGAAAATAAACTTTATACTTAAATAAAATTTTTCTCCTACCGCATTTCTTGAAGAAGTTACAACGAAAATAAATGATGCTATCAACATTCCCTGTGATCATGATGACCAACGTCTGTTAGGAGCTAAGTGTGCTAACTGTCTTATGACCAATTATAATAAAATGAGTAAAAGTGAATATGATACCATGTGCCCACCGATGGAACAGACTATAACCGTAAAAGACAAATCTCCTTGATTCGATGGAGAGACTTTGGTAAAAAGAGAGGGAAAATGACGTAAAGAAAGAAAGTGGAATAGGTTAAAAACTGAAAGTACTTGGGTAGAATACAAAACTGAAAGTACTTGGGTAGAATACAAAACTGGTGCGTATCAATATAACTACCTACTAAGAAGGAAAAAAGTGAATACCATAAGAGAAAGATCCTCGAAGCAGCAACAGACATAAATAAGTTATATCGTCTCCTGAATGGTATAATGGGAAATGTAAAAGAAAAGAAGCTACCTGATGGATACAGTGACCAGGAACTAGCAAATAATTTTTAGTATTCTTTAAAAACAAAATTGAAAACATAACCAGGTCATTTGTAAATACTCAACATCAGATTAATGATACACCAGTCACACAGACAAAATTAATACGATTTAACAACGTAACACAAGATGGCATCACCAGAATTATTAAGAGAGCAAAGAAAACAAACTGCGCGATCGATTCTATGCCAATATCTGAAGTAATTGGAGAGAGAGACTTTTCTAGTCTAGCCGAAATAATAATGAGAATAGCAAATGCAAGCATTGATGAATGTAAGTTTCCTAAATCTGAGAAAACGGCTATAGTCACACCAGTGCTGAAAAAATGCACTGGATTACCAGGAATTAAGCTCATATAGACCTATTTCAAATATATCCTTTGTCTAAAAAGTGCTTGAATATATAATTCTTGAACAACTAGTCAGTCAAATAGAAGTAATAAATGCTTTGCCTGATAACCAATCTGCTTACAGAAAACTATACTCTACGGAGACAGCCATCTGCTCTGTTGTAAATGATATGCTAGAAATGATGGATGAAAATAAATGTGGTATCTTAATAATGCTCGATCTCAGTGCTGCTTTTGATACAGTTGTGCATGAACTGCTACTTAATGAACTACGGTCCATCGGCGCTAAAGATCAAGCCTTCGTATACCTAAAAGATTACCTAGTTGGTAGAAATTAATGTGTAAAATTGGAAACTCTTATTCATCATATGAACCCTTAAACAGAGAGGTACCCCAGAGGAGTGTACTTGGCCCAATCTTATTCTGCATCTATACTATTGGTCTATCCAAAATGCTACAAAGGCATGACGTGAAGTTCAAACTATTTGCAGATGACATACAATTTTACTTCTCCATAAATGATATACATGACATTACTGAAACTCTAAACCGAATCCTTGATAGTGTTAAGAGAATGGATGACATTTAAACAACTAAAATTAAATTAGAACAAAACTGAATTCATGGTGGTGGGTAAGAGAAACGGCGTGAAAAACTTAGGTGATATTAAAATGAACATAAATAATGACTCGGTGCCGATATCTAGTAAAGTTCGAGATCAAGGTGTATTTCTTAACAGTAACCTGTCTCTTTTTGCCAAAATAAATAGTGTAATAAATACTGTTGGCTATCATCTAAGAAATATTGCGTTTATAAAAAAAGTACCTGGACGAAAAATCTGTAAAGAAACTTGTGATAAACTGTTATTACGTGGATTAACTACTGCAACTCTATCCATTACAATATACCAAAAGTGCAACTTAAGAAATTACAAAACATAATAAACAGAGGAGCAAGACTGATAAAAGGGGACCCACCTAGAGAAAGGATCACCCTTATACTAATCGATTTACACTGGCAGCCGATTAAAGCGAGAATTGAATTTAAAATATGTACAATAAACCCACCAAGTTATGATTCTGAACCGGGTGTCCAAAATACTTAAGAGAATCGCTACATATTGCGCAGCCAACAAATCGTGTCGACACGAGAATAGTTACAGATGGCTTCAAACTGATGGAACCTAGATTTATGTCTACTGTAGGCTCCAGAGCCTTTAAATATGCGGACCCCCGACACTATATAATAATCTCCCACGTAACATTCCAATGATTGAAGACATTAAGGCTTTCAAGAGGAAACTGAAGACTTTCTTATTTTAACAGTCATACAACAATAACGATTTAACAGTAAATGAACAATACGTAATCTGAAACGATAAATACTCTTAACGAACAAGGTAAAGCGACAGTGGAGGTCCTGTAGAGAGTGGGGTTCCCCTGCTGTATGGGACCGGAAAAGCAGCCATCAAAGAAAGTAAGTAAAGTATTTCCTTGTATTAACTCTCTCTCTCTCTCTCTCTCTCTCTCTCTCTCTCTCTCTCTCTCTCTCTCTCTCTCTCGCTTGATTTCAAAGACAATGTAGTTATTCTGACCAATATTACTATTTATTTTTTATATCTTGTTTTATTTTCCTATTTCCTGGCATTAACTTCTCTCTCTCTCTCTCTCTCTCTCTCTCTCTCTCTCTCTCTCTCTCTCTCTCTCTCTCTCTCTCTCTCATGCTACGTTGGTGTACAAAAGACTGATTATTATCATTATTATTACTTGCTAAGCTACAACCCTAGTTGGAAAAGCAGGAATGCTATAAGCCTAGGGGCCCCAACAGGGAAAATAGCCCAACGAGGAAAGGAAACAACGAAAAATTCAATATTTTAAGAACAGCAACATCATCTAAATAAATATTTCCTAAAT
>NC_090727.1:191340460-191347960 GCF_036898095.1 Palaemon carinicauda
AATTCTTTGTGAGGAGCGCTATGATTTTCTAATGGAGCTGGCTTTGATAAAAGTTTTAATGTAAAATAGTTTTGGATTGGCGGTTAGGTCCTGTTGGTAAATTGTGTTCCAATGTTGATACATACTCTCTCTCTCTCTCTCTCTCTCTCTCTCTCTCTCTCTCTCTCTCTGTGTGTGTCTCACACACTTGCTTGTTTTCAATGATTATGTAATTATTCTGGACAACATTACTATTTACTCTTTTTTCTCTTGTTTCATTTTCCTATTTCCTAACATTAACCTCTCTCTCTCTCTCTCTCTCTCTCTCTCTCTCTCTCTCTCTCTCTCTCTGTGTATCTCACACACTTGCTTGTTTTCAATGATTATGTAATTATTCTGGACAACATTATGCTAGAAATGATGGATGAAAATAAATGTGATATCTTAATACTGCTCGATCTCAGTGCTGCTTTTGATACAGTTGTGCATGAACTGCTACTTAATGATCTACGGCCCATCGGCGATGAAGATCAAGCCTTCGAATACCTAAAAGACTACTTAGTTGGTAGAAATTCCAGTGTAAAATTGGAAATTCTTAGTTGGTAGAAATTACTGTGTAAAATTGGAAACTCTTATTCATCATATGAACCCTTAAACAGAGGGGTACCCCAGGGGAGTGTACTGGGCCAAATCTTATTCTGCATCTATACTATTGGTCTATCCAAAATGCTACAAAGGCATGGCGTGAAGTTCAAACTATTTTCAGATGACACACAATTTTACTTCTCCATAAATGATATACATGACACTACTGAAACTCTAAACCGAATCCTTGATAGTGTTAGAGAATGGAAGACATTTAAACAACTAAAATTAAATGAAAACAAAACTGAATTCACGGTGGTGAGTAAGAGAAACAGCATGAGAAACCTGGGTGATATTCAAATGAACATAAATAATGACTCGGTGCCGATTATTACATTTTAGGGGAGCCAGGAACTGAAGACAAACACGAAACTTAGAGGACAGGAAATCAACTACTTTATTAGCCGCTAGGTGGCGTACATAAAGTTATCAGTTAAGGTTTCACACATGTATTCTGCAAGGCATCATACAACATCCCCCTTCCTTGGAAAGGAACAAAAGTATCAAAACTTGGTCAATACCATAAAATGCAAAATCTCTGGGAGAGTATCATGTAAAGCACATAATAACCAAATGCAAAATT
Source organism: Palaemon carinicauda (assembly GCF_036898095.1). Lineage (NCBI taxonomy): Eukaryota > Metazoa > Arthropoda > Malacostraca > Decapoda > Palaemonidae > Palaemon > Palaemon carinicauda. The sequence continues at coordinate 191,341,668 of NC_090727.1, forward strand.
ATCCGGGGAATTATGTGGATAATACAAATTAACTGAATGTGGTTTACAGGGTTTCAATCCAAAATATTATCAGGAAGTATTTGTGTACCTTAGTTAATACTTTCTAGATTCATTTGACAGAGGAAAATTATTATGATATATGGGTAAGACATATTAAGGTCAAAAGTTCAATCAGTACGCAATTCTTATTTAGTAAAAAAAACATAGTATTTACTGGCTGGATGGGGTAGACTGCCCATGCCAGCTAACTGGCTATCAATGATGCTTTATTCTGCCATCAGTATAAAAAGCTCGGTGCCTACACATTTATATTTGTGTGATAAGTCATTGGGCAGGTTTCGTCAGTCTGTTAGAGTGGCGGGTTGGTTGTTGATTGGTTGCTGATGTTCAGCCTCGAGTTCAAGCTGGCGAAACCTTAGACGGTGTGGCGACATTTCCAGCGGGGATGGTCTGAGCTGCTGTTGTCTCGGGAAGAGTTTGCGGTTCCGTTGGCCATGCGTCATCCTCAGTGGTGTTTCCGAGCCAAGCAGGGCTACTCGGGGAATCGGAGAATGTGACATGACGCGGACGCAAGAGCACACGATTTCGACGTAGAGCTCTGCTGGTGTTGTCGCAAGTGATGGTGTAAGATCTTGGCTCTGGGCCATATCCAATGACGGTACCGGGAGACCACCTTTTGCGAGCGGCGTCCTGGTAGAAGATAGGTTGGTTTGGTAAGAGTTCAGGCAACTGTTACGATCCTCGTGGGGATCGAACCAGGTTCTGTTGAATTGATTAATGAAATGGGGACTCTTCGACTAAAAAACATAATGAAACAAAAGGAAATATAGAAAGAAAACTTGCAAAAGAAAACATAATTTTATTTACAACTAGTCAAAGGTAAATGTTTCTTGATTGAGTACTTAGGAAGCACCGAACTAAACAAAGAAAATCATTTGATTAAACTACACTCCAGCAAATAGGGGAACAGTCAAGATGGTAGATAAATAATACAAAAAGAATACTACTCTTCTCAGCAGCTCTCGACGGTTGACAGGGACGGAGATATTTCAGGTCCAGGCGTTTCGTCGTTGGTAATGAGGGCTGGTGGCAACTCGTTCTGACATCTCGGACAAAGCTGGTTACGTCTGCATTCTGGTCCTTAAGTCTTCTCTTCTTCTCTGAGCTTGTCCTCCCTCTCTCTCTCTCTTTCTTGTGCTTCCTCCACTTCTGTCTTTCGTAATCTCTCCTTCTCTCGTTCGCGTGGAAGTTTATATATCCCTGTATGGGAGGGGTTAACTATGGACAGTTCCATATAAGGAAATTTTCTCGTTTCTTCATCCTCATTGGTGTTCCTAAAAACCATGCCTCTGATAACACCTAGACGAACGCTCTGCTGGTGTAATCGAAATCCATATCGCCCTATAATTGAAGCGAGGCATCTGTTTACCTCCAACTAATGTATATTCTTCTGCAACAAACACTGTTCTTCTAGTCCTATGGTTTCCTTGGTCTGCTATAGACAGGGGATCGTTATGCTCAAAGACCGCCAGCCTAGGCACATATCTTGACGGTGACAGTTTTGTAAGCACTGACGGGATTCTGCTCTCTCTCTCTCTCTCTGCTTCTCTAAGAGTAGAAAAATCACATGTTTTAACATTCTTTTCTATATTATTCTATCTACCCATGACACATCCCCCTAAAAGAAAAAAAAAGGGAAAATCTACTGATTTTATCTTTTTTAAAAACAAAATTATCAAAGGAGAAAGTCACTTATCCCTAAACTGAGAGACAATTACTTCATTACTCTCGTATCATGTACCTAAAACCAAAACACACTCTTATGTGTTGATAAGAAAAAAAAAACAAAAACAGAAAGAAAACAAACGTCCATATTCTGAAAAGTCTCTAGAAAGACTGTCGGCTATTACATTATTCTTCCCCTTTATATGAACTATCTTTAAATCATAATCTTGTAATTCTAAACTCCAACGCATGAGACGTTTATTTTTATTCTTAAACCTATCTAAGTAAACTAATGGATTGTGATTAGTATACACAGTTAAAACATGACCACTACGTATATAAATCTCAAAATGTTGTAAAGTTGATACTAAACTAAACAATTCCTTCTCAATAGTTGAATAATTCTGCTGTGCTTTATTTAACTTCTTCGAATAATAAGCTACAGGATGCTTGGTCCCATTCACTTCTTGCAACAGAACTCCTCCTATGCCAATATCACTTGCATCTATCGCTAAATTAAATTCCTTGCTAAAATCGGGCAACATTAGTACGGGCTCGTGAATCATTATGGCCTTTAACTTATTGAAAGCTTCGATACATTCATTATCAAATACAAAAATTCGTAGTAGTAGTAGTAGTAGTAGTAGTAGTAGTAGTAAAACAATCAACAACAAAGCTGGAAAAGCCGAAATCTACAAACACAGGGACCTCATAGGAAAAGCACAGCATTACACAAAAAAAGTAATAAATAATAAAAAAAAAATAACATCATATGAAACAAAGCAACATTAGAAGGAGCAATAAGAGAGCTCTCGTTCGTGACATATACAGCTGAATTTCTAACATTCAATAATAGAGAAAAAATAAAATTTGGGCAGTAAAAACAATTTTCAATTTGCGAGTTAAGATCAAATCACTGAACTGCACAATACGTAAAGTACCAAAACAGAATTGGGAAAACTGAAAACTTTCCATCACTTCGAACGCGCCATTGTGTGATTAATATTCCAATTGCCATAACCGAACAGCGTCGATCCCAGAGTACTATTTGCTGGATTCAAATTTCGAGGCAATATTAGGAAAAGTCATTGGAATGTGCGATAGAATGGAGAAATTATTGACCAGACCGCTACGTCCTATGTGGGGGAGTCCCATCTTTGCAAAATTACGCATTCACTCTTATTTCTTTAGTTATAACATATATGAAATCTTATTTAATTTTACATAATTCGTTGACATTTCTTCACTGGGAAATAAAAAATATTATTTAGAACAAAAACCTGAAGATATATATATATATATATATATATACTGATATATATATATATATATATATATATTTATATATATATATATATATATATATTATATATATATATATATATATATGTATTTATTTGTGTATATATAATATATATATATATATATATATATATATATTTATATATATATATATACATTTATTTCTATATATATATATACATATATATGCATGTATTTATATGTGTGTATATATATATATATATATACCATTACATATATATATATATATATATATATACATATATATATATATATATATATATATTTAAACATGAACATCATATCTATGTATATATACATCTAACTAATATATATATATATATATATATATATTTATATATATATATATATATATATATGTGTGTGTAAAAATCACAGGAAAACGTGATGCTCAGATGCAGAAGAACCACAGGGAAAATGAAAATACAGAATATACACTTGAGTCCTGACTAGTTTCGTGATACTTCCTCAGAGGACTGATTTATTGAGAGAGGTTTCTTACATTTTATAGGGAAAGCAAAAGTACGAACATACATATAGAGATTTAGAGAACAATGACACTCCCTTACCCTCTACCTAGGCTTGACTCAGGTGTGCGTAGGAGGAGTCCGAAAGCTCGTTAGACACCCGCCACTAGAAATGACCCTTTTTAGCAGGTGTCTAACGAGCTTTCGGACTCCTCCTACGCACACCTGAGTCAAGCCCAGGTAGAGGGTAAGGGGAGTGTCATTGTTCTCTAAATCTCTATATGTATGTTCGTACTTTTGCTTTCCCTATAAAATGTAAGAAACCTCTCTCAATAAATCAGTCCTCTGAGGAAGTATCACGAAACTAGTCAGGACTCAAGTGTATATTCTGTATTTTCATTTTCCCTGTGGTTCTTCTGCATATATATATATATACACATTTATATATATACATATATATTTATATATATACACATATATATATGTATATATATATATATATATATATATAGGTAGTAAGTTGGCCAGAGCACAAGCCACCCATTGAGATACTACTGCTAGAGAGTCATGAGGTCCTTTGACTGGCCAGACTACTACATTTCATCTTTCCCTCTGGTTACGGTTCATTTTCCCTTTGCCTACACACACACAAACACACTGAACAGTATTGTCTATTCTTCACATATTTTCATCTGTCTTCATACACCTGACAATACTGAGATTACTAAACAATTCTTCTTCACCCATGGGGCTACTACACTGAAATTATTCTCTAGCTACTTTCCTCTTGGTAGGGTAGAAGACTCTAACTATGTTAAGCAGCTCTTCTAGGAGAAGGACACTCCAAAATCAAACCATTGTTCTCTAGTCTTGGGTAGTGACATAGCCTCTGTACCATGGTCTTACACACTCTTGGGATAGAGTTCTCATGCTTGAATGTACACTCGCGAAACCTATTCTATCTTATTATTCTTCCTCTTGATTTGTTAAAGTTTTTATAGTTTATAAAGGATATATTTATATTAATATTACTGTTCTTGAAAATATTTCATTTTTCCTATTTCCTTTCCTCTCTGGGCTACTTTCCGTGTTGGAGGCCCTGGGCATATAGCATTCTGCTTTTCCAACAAGGATTGTAGCTTAGCAGTTAATAATAATAATAATAATAATATATATATATATATATATATATATATATATAATATATATATATATATATATATATATACACTGTATATAATGACATTTTATCACTGACACACACGCTTTTTACTATTTAAAATAAGTCGCAAATACTCTTTAATATCAAATCCGCTCTGCCACGGGAACTCTATTTACTTTTGTGCGTGTCTGTGTGTGTATGATTATACAGCTTGTGTATGTTTATGTGTGTGTCTGTGTGTGCATGCATATACAGCTTAAGTATGATTAGAGGCGATAACTTCTTATAAAGGTGATCATTATAGAAAAAAGTTATACTTCGCTGCTAAATAACTATTTTTTCAGGGGGGGGGATATTATTTTTTTAATCTTTTGCAATGAAACTGTGGAAGAAAGGTAATCAAATATCCTTTTTTTTTTTAATTCTTTGTGAGGAGTGATATGATTTTCTAATGGAGCTGGCTTTGATACAAGTTTTCATGTAAAATAGTTTTGGATTGGCGGGTAGGTCCTGTTGGTGAATTGTGTTCCAATGTTAATACATACTCTCTCTCTCTCTCTCTCTCTCTCTCTCTCTCTCTCTCTCTCTCTTTTACTTGCTTGTTTCAATGATTATGTAATTATTCTGGACAACATTTCTATTTACTCTTTTTTTCTTGTTTTATTTTCCTATTTCCTAACATTAACTTCTCTCTCTCTCTCTCTCTCTCTCTCTCTCTCTCTCTCTCTCTCTTGCTTGTTTTCAATGATTATGTAATTATTCTGGACAATATTACTATTTACTCTTTTCTTCTTGTTTTATTTTCCTATTTCCTAACATTAACCTCTCTCTCTCTCTCTCTCTCTCTCTCTCTCTCTCTCTCTCTCTTGCTTGTTTCCAATGATTATATAATTATTCTAGACAACATTACTATTTACTCTCTTTTTCTTTTTTTATTTTCCTATTTCCTAACATTAACCTCTCTCTCTCTCTGTCTGTCTCTCTCTCTCTCTCTCTCTCTCTCTCTCTCTCTCTCTCTCTCTCTCTCTTGCTCTCTCTCTCTTGCTTGTTTTCAATGATCCTGTAGTTATTCTGTTCAATATTACTATTTATTTGTTTTTTATTGTTTTATTTGAAGGTTTGATGTGTGAGCGCTAGAGTGTGGACGTGTCGTGTCGAGCTCTGTTCTGTTATACACACCCTGAGTCATGTTTTAGCTTTGTGTTTCTCGCTTAGAATATCACTGAAAAGATATTAGTTAGTCTTATGGAGAAACCCAAGTGATAAGAAACAGAACACTATGTCTGCTCCTAACTATGTTTGCTTCATATGTAATGACACCAAGGGGTAACGGAAAAAATGGATAGTATATGAATTTAATAGACTGTACCATAAGAAATGTGTGCATATAGTGACAGCCATCAGTGAGAATGAAAGGAATAACCTAGACGGGTTATGCCCACAACGCGTATATGAAGCCAGACAAAACATCTTAGTAATATCAAAATTAAAGGAAGATTTGAACGTGAGAGATTTGGCCCTGAACGAACAAGATGCGAAAATAGATGACTTGGATAACAAACTGGGGGACCTTAAGGCAGACGCAGCAAATTCCACCCAGACCATCAACCTCACTG
>NC_090727.1:191352960-191407960 GCF_036898095.1 Palaemon carinicauda
GGGGTATTATCAGGTGCCTATAAACCCAGAAGACATCCCCAAGACCACCATCACCACTCCGTTTGGTACTTACACCTTCAATTACTCCTGTTTTGGCCTTCGTAATGCTGGGGCAACGTTTCAACGTCTCATGGATGGCATCTTAGGGGACCTCCCTTTCTGTGTATGTTATCAGGACGACATACTTGTGTTCTCCTCCTCAAAAGAGGAACACCTCCGTCACCTGCGCATCATGCTTGACCGCCTGCAACAAAACGGCCTTGTAGTCCGGTACGACAAGTGTACCTTTGGCGCCAACGAAGTGTCGTTCTTAGGGCACCGTATCACTCCTGAAGGAGTCCATCCCCTCCCTGAGAAGGTAGCAGCCTTTCAGAACTTCCCCGCGCCCTCGACCGTCAAAGCTCTGCAGGAATTCTTGGGCATGATCAACTATTATCACCATTTTCTGCCAGCCATTGCCGCCACTCTTGCTCCCCTCTACGCCTCCCTCAAGGGCAAGCCAAAGGACCTGAAGTGGGGTCCCCTTCAAGAAGCGGCCTTCTGCAATGCAAAGAAGGCCCTATCAACTGCTGCGGCTCTCACTTTTCCTATCCCACACGCCCCTCTCCTTCTCTCCACCGATGCCAGCGACGTAGCTATTGGTGCAGTACTCGAGCAGGTGGTCAAAGGCTCGCCCTGCCCATTGGCCTTCTTCAGCAGAAAACTGTCCAAGGCAGAATCGGATTATTCTACCTTCGATCGAGAATTCCTGGCGGTGCACTTGGCTGTCCGTCACTTTCGCCATTTCTTAGAAGGTACGCCCTTCGTCATTCGCACAGACCACATGCCTTTGGTGCACGCCTTCACTCGACAGTCTGACGCCTGGTCCGCCCGTCAACGCCGACATCTCTCCACCGTGGCTGAATACAATTGCACCCTTCAATACGTCCCTGGGAAAATGAATCCCGTTGCCGATGCCCTGTTAAGAAACACGTTGGCTGCCGTTCAACTGGGATTGGATTACAACGCCCTGGCTGAAGCCCAACGACAGGATCCAGAGTATCGAGCTTGTAGGACATCCTGCACGTCCCTCCGTTGGGAAGACTTTCCCCTCGAAGACTCCAACACCACCCTCCTCTGTGACATCAGTACTGGTAGACCGCGACCTTGGATTCCTGCTCCCATGCGCCGACAGGTGTTTGATTTCATTCACGGCCTTTCACATTCCTCGTGCCGTTCTACTGCACAGCTGCTGAAGGCAAAGTTCATTTGGCACGGCATTACTAAGGATGCTAAGGATCGGGTCAGTACCTGTACGTCTTGCCAAACTTCCAAAGTACATCGACACACGGATTCAAGAGTGGGCACCTTTCCTCAACCTCAGCGTCGTTTCGCACACATTCACGTCGACGTTGTAGGCCCCCTACCCACATCACAAGGACATCGTTACCTGTTTACCGTCATCGACCGCTCCACTCGTTGGCCTGAAGCCATTCCCATGGAAACTGCAACGTCCGCCTCATATACATCTGCCTTACTCTCTGGATGGATTTCAAGATTCGGTATCCCTGAGCATATTACTTCTGACAGGGGAACCACTTTCACCTCTCAATTGTGGACGTCATTAGCAAATCTCCTGGGCATCACCCTACATCAGACAACGGCCTACAACCCCGCTGCCAATGGAATGGTTGAACGTTTTCATCGCACCCTCAAAGCAGCTTTGATGTCCCGCTGCAAGGATTGCAACTGGTTTACTCAGCTTCCCTGAGTCCTCCTGGGACTAAGGACCACTCCTAAAGACGCCCTCGACGTCTCGGCAGCTGAAATGGTGTATGGCGACCCGTTGGTCGTCCCTGCCAAATTTTTTCCTTCTACAACCTCCTCCGACGATCTCCAGCGCATACGTCACGTCGTGGGAAAATTTACTCCGTGCCGCCAGACTTACAAGCCCCCAGCGAAGCTTCACATACCAACGGACTTGCACTCTGCAACGCACGTCTTCCTGCGCAACGACACCAGCAAGCCACCACTAACGCCCCCTTACACGGGCCCTTTCCTTGTGATCCGACGCAGTCCGAAAGCATTCCTCCTAAACATTCAGGGCAAAGAAGACTGTGTCTCCATTGATCGTCTAAAATCTGCTTATCTTCTGCCAGATGACCCGCCTACAGTTCGCCTCTCTAGATCAGGACGCCCTATCTAACATGTACAGTATGTCATTTTTAGAGGGGGAGCCATGTACCAACCGTGTGTCACACAATTGTACATAATTCCTTTTGTATATATAATGCTTGTATCTGCGCTCTTCCCTCGCACTAAAACGAACATGAAAATTCACGTCTCCGGTTTTCCTCTGTGACATAGTCTGTCTTGTAAACATGTTATGTCCTGTTGCCTTGAGGTTTTGTATATAAGGGAGAGTGTTCTATAATATTATAACTCACTTGATTGCATCCTGCCTTTGAGTTCAAAACCTTCTCTACTCTCGTCACATTAGAATTATGAACCAGATTGGGAAGTTACAGCAAGTGGAGTATGAATTTTTGAAATGTAGTTTGGAATTCTTGGTCCTAAATGAAACACGTTGTAAGAGTATTGGTAAGAAATTCTTAGACCAAGGCAATATATACATATATATATATATATATATATATATATATATATTCAGGAAGACTTGGTTAGACTAGATGCCTAATAGTGGTCCACGGGACTGTTAACCAGGCACCAAATAACGCTGAATAACCAAAGGCAGGAATAGGAAAAGCGAAGTGAAACCTATTTGAATGATCCAGGCATTAAACTTATAGTTTTTTTTTTCTTTTGCCACGAGAGAGGTTGTCACATGATGTCATGAGATTGTTTATTAATGCTTCTCTCGCTCCAGCCTCCAGGAGATTGTACTTAAGGTATTTCATGCATACTCATACACTTTAACGCTATTGCTTTTTTCAATCCCCCGCTCTCTCCCGCACTGATAATAGAAAAGCCTGTTTAAGCTTGCCATTGCATGTTTCACATTGGTTGAATTTTTGTGAGTTTGTTACCCTTAACTGTTTGTATATATATATATATATATATATATATATATATACTGTATATAATGACATTTTATCACTAACACGCTTTTTACTATTTCAAATAAGTCGCAAATACTCTTTAATATCAAATTCGCTCTGTCACGGGAACTCTCTTTTTACTTATGTGTGTGTCTGTGTGTATGATTATACAGCCTGTGTATGTTTATGTGCGTGTCTGTGTGTGCATGCATATACAGCTTAAGTATGATTAGAGGCGATAACTTCTTATAAAGGTGATCATTATAGAAAAAAATTCTACTTCGCTGCTAAATAACTATTTTTTTCAGGGGGGGGGAGAATATTATTTTTTAAACTTTTGCTATGAAACTGTGGAAGAAAGATAATCAAATATCCTTTTTTTTTTTTTTTTTAATTCTTTGTGAGGAGCGCTATGATTTCCTAATGGAGCTGGCTTTGATAAAAGTTTTAATGTAAAATAGTTTTGGATTGGCGGTTAGGTCCTGTTGGTAAATTGTGTTCCAATGTTGATACATACTCTCTCTCTCTCTCTCTCTCTCTCTCTCTCTCTCTCTCTCTCTCTCTCTCTCTCTCTTTTACTTGCTTGTTTCAATGATTATGTAATTATTCTGGACAACATTTCTATTTACTCTTTTTTTCTTTTTTTATTTTCCTATTTCCTAACATTAACTTCTCTCTCTCTCTCTCTCCTCTCTCTCTCTCTCTCTCTCTCTTTCTCTCTCTCTCTCTCTCTCACTTGCTTGTTTTCAATGATTATGTAATTATTCTGGACAACATTACTATTTACTCTTTTTTTTCTTGTTTTATTTTCCTATTTCCTAACATTAACCTCTCTCTCTCTTTCTCTCTCTCTCTCTCTCTCTCTCTCTCTCTCTCTCTCTCTCTTATTCTGTCCAATATTATTATTTATTCTTTTTTTTCTTGTTTTATTTGGAGGTTTGATGTGTGAGCGCTAGAGTGTGGACAAGTTGTGTCGAGCTCTGTTATACACGCCCTGAGTCATGTTTTAGCTTTGTGTTTCTCGCTTAGAATATCATTGAAAAGATATTAGTTAGTCTTATGGAGAAACCCAAGTGATAAGAAACAGAACACTATGTCTGCTCCTAACTATGTTTGCTTCATATGTAATGACACGGGGGGAGAACTGAAAAAAATGGATAGTATATGAATGTAATAGACTATACCATAAGAAATGCGTGCATATAGTGAGAGCCATCAGTGAGAGTGAATGGAATAACCTAAACCTGTTATGCCCACACTGCGTACGTGAAGCCAGACAAAACAATTTAGTAATATCAAAATCAAAGGAAGATATGAACGTGAGAGATCTGGCCCTGAACGAACAAGATGCGAAAATAGATGACTTGGAAAACTAACTTGCGGACCTTAGGGCAGTCGCAGCAAATTCCACCCAGATCACCGACCTCACTGAGAAAGTTGACATTCTCGCTATGAATATGGAATCAATTAAAGCAAAACTTCAAACATTGATAGACACAAAACTGGAGAAACTGACGTTTGCTGACAAAGTTTAAGGAAAAAAATCTGTTGATAATTAAATACACTAATATAACAACTAAAATTACTGAAAGAAAATATGAGGTTGAACAAGCACTTAAAGATATTCTTATACTTAACATGAGGTCAACTACGAATGGAAATGTTTTTGTAAACTTTGCAAGCAATATAATTAAGCTCATATAGACCTATTTCAACTCAATCCTTTGTCTAAAAAGTTCTTGAATATGTAATTCTTGAACAACTAGTCAGTCACTTAGAAGTAATAAAAGCTTTACCTGACAACCAATCTGCTTACAGAAAACTATACTCTACGGAGTCAGCCATCTGCTCTATTGTAAATGATATGCTAGAAATGATGGATGAAAATAAATGTGATATCTTAATACTGCTCGATCTCAGTGCTGCTTTTGATACAGTTGTGCATGAACTGCTACTTAATGATCTACGGCCCATCGGCGATGAAGATCAAGCCTTCGAATACCTAAAAGACTACTTAGTTGGTAGAAATTACTGTGTAAAATTGGAAACTCTTAGTTGGTAGAAATTACTGTGTAAAATTGGAAACTCTTATTCATCATATGAACCCTTAAACGGAGGGGTACGCCAGGGGAGTGTACTCGGCCCAATCTTATTCTGCATCTATACTATTGGTCTATCCAAAATGCTACAAAGGCATGGCGTGAAGTTCAAACTATTTGCAGATGACACACAATTTTACTTCTCCATAAATGATATACATGATACTACTGAAACTCTAAATCGAGTCCTTGATAGTGTTAGAGAATGGAAGACATTTAAACAACTAAAATTAAATGAGAACAAAACTGAATTCACGGTGGTGAGTAAGAGAAACAGCGTGAGAAACCTGGGTGATATTCAAATGAACATAAATAATGACTCGGTGCCGATTATTACATTTTAGGGGAGCCAGGAACTGAAGACAAACACGAAACTTAGAGGACAGGAAATCAACTACTTTATTAGCCGCTAGGTGGCGTACACAAAGTTATCAGTTAAGGTTTCACACATGTATTCTGCAAGGCATCATACAACATCCCCCTTCCTTGGAAAGGAACAAAAGTATCAAAACTTGGTCAATACCATAAAATGCAAAATCTCTGGGAGAGTATCATTTAAAGGACATAGTAACCAAATGCAAAATTCTCCGGGGAATTATGTGGATATTACAAATTAACTGAATGTGGTTTACAACGTTTCAATCCAAAATATTATCAGGAAGTATTTGTGTACCTTAGTTAATACTTTCTAGATTCATTTGACCGAGGAAAATGATCATGATTTATGGGTAAGACATATTAAGGTCAAAAGTTCAATCAGTACGCAATTCTTATATAGTAAAAAAACATAGTATTTACTGGCTGGATGGGGTAGACTGCCCATGCCAGCTAACTGGCTATCAATGATGCTTTATTCTGCCATCAGTATAAATAGCTCGGTGCCTACACATTTATATTTGTGTGATAAGTCGTTGGGTAGGTTTTGTCAGTCTGTTAGAGTGGCGGGTTGGTTGTTGATTGGTTGCTGATGTTCAGCCTCGAGTTCAAGCTGGCGAAACCTTAGACGGTGTGGCGACATTCCCAGCGGGGATGGTCTGAGTTGCTGATGTCTCGGGAAGAGTTTGCGGTTCCGTTGGCCATGCGTCATCCTCAGTGGTGTTTCCGAGCCAAGCAGGGCTACTCGGGGAATCGGAGAATGTGACATGACGCGGACGCAAGAGCACACGATTTCAACGTAGAGCTCTGCTGGTGTTGTCGCAAGTGATGGTGTAAGATCTTGGCTCTGGGCCATATCCAATGACGGTACCGGGAGACCACCTTTTGCGAGCGGCGTCCTGGTAGAAGATAGGCTGGTTCGGCAAGAGTTCAGGCAACTCCTTGCTGTGTTCATTGTATCGTTCTTGGCTCGCTTCCTGCCTACTTGCTTGATATTCGTCAAACTTGTTATCGCTAGGTGTGCGGTTGCATGCGGGCAGGGTTTTTTGTAGCTTCCGTCGGAAGAGAATTTCCGCGGGTGACGAGAGCTGAGGACCAAGGGGTGTCGTACGGTAGGCTAGCATTGCCCTATCTGTGTCCTCTGCAGATTTACGGATAAGTGCCTTCACGCTACGGATGGCACGCTCGATAAATTCATGGGATTTCGGATGTAATGGGGAGCTGCTTATATGCGTAACGTTGTACGATTTGAGCAAATCTTGGAAGGGTTGTCCGATAAACTGCGGGCCATTATCCGTGATGATCATACTGGGTATACCGAATAACGAGAATGTGCTGCTAGTCAGCTGAGCGACTGTTCTGCTTGTTGAGTCAACACTTAGTTGGTGAATGACGGGAAACTTGGAGTAGTAGTCGGCGATAATCACATAGTTCCGGTCATTTACGGTAAACAAGTCCATGCCGAGGGTGTGCCACGGTTGGTTCGGGAGGTTTGGAGTGATGGCTTCCATGGGCTCTGTGAAGAATTTTCTTCACTCTTCTTCTTTCAATCGTATTTTTAGCTCTCTTCTATTAATACTATAGCTACCCCTTAAACGTTCTCTCCTACATCTAATTTTCTTTAACAAGACATCGGGAGGACTATTCTAAACTAAATCAAATAAACGTGTTGACAGTGGCGCACGCCATGCTTGTGACGTCACAGCATAGATACGCACAACAGAGGGCCTTAGTAGTAACCCCGGCGTATGTTGGTTCTTTCCTTAAAGTACGTGGGTCGAGATTAAATTGGATTGAGAATGAATTTTGATATAAATTTCAATACTGCTGAATTAGTGCATCTTATATTTCTCAATACCAATTAAGGTTTGTTAATTTTAAGATGTACGCCTATCGCACCAGTCCATTGCTGATTAATCATTTAAACTATTAATTTTTAGCAAGCCAGAATAGGTAGGATTGTTGTATATATAAACTCCCTTAGAGCAGCAAGATTTCTATAAAGTATTTAGTACAAAATCCTGCCTCCTCTGCACTCCTTAGCAACATTACATTGCCCTGTCCTGAAGTCCTGATATGGCACCCCAAATGGATCCGTGCGCAGCATGCTCCTCACCTGTATGGAAAGGTGAAGCCAGGTGAGCTTCCTCGACCTTAAGTTAGTGTCGCCCCATTCGTTCAGAAGTCGCCATGACCGACTGACCTGCCTGGTCAGTGAACCCGTGCACCCCTGGCTCACCCCCACCCCATCTCCCAAAACTTAACCCACATAGGAGTGCTGGAGAGGGGCCGTGTTTGCTGATCATATGTTTGAGTCTCTTCGGTCTCTAGAACAACAGGCTGTAAAGCCCTGAGCTCTTATTGGAATAGCTACTATGCCTATTACTAAAACTCTGAAATGGTTCTTCAACAATAAAATATTCATTTTATTTGCTTTCAATCTTTTGTACGTGACATCTAGACAGAGGCATGGGATTTGGAAAAGGGTGTTGATAAAAAAGAAAAAAATTCTTCAAATGTACACAGTCAGATTGCAAGCTTTGATAATTTTGTTTCGATGGCTATGTTTGATGAAGTATATACTGTATATACAATTTATAAATAAATATGTATATATATATATATATATATATATATATATAATATACATATAATATATATATATATATATATAACGGATTTTGAACGAAGCGAAAAATCTATTTTTGGGTGAGATGGCCATGTCGTCCTGATGGAAGTTCCTAAAGGGTAGCTTCCTAGGGTATATTACAACTACGGCGATATTCCCAGAGAATTTACCTTAAGGTACCAGAATTCTAACTCCTGGAGCGAATATCCCTCCTGAAAGGGATATCGCGACATATCAGAGGACGTATTCTTGACACGCCACATGGCAATCTGCATCCTGGACAGAGATTTCGTCTCGTAGGAGGCGATTGGCAAGAAACGAATTCGGGAAAGAAAAAGGGGGAGCCGCTCCCAAGGCTCCCTAACATCCGATTCGTATGCGTGCCTGGCGCCAATCCTGGCGCCATCTGTATTCCTTGTAGCGTACACGAGGTGCTACAGATACTGTATATAGGGAGGGGTCCTACAGCCCTTTCTTAGAAAGGCAAGGGCAGGTCCAGCAGGACGACATGGCCATCTCACCCAAAAATAGATTTTTCGCTTCGCTCAAAATCCGTTTTTTGGGCTCAAGCCATGTCGTCCTGATGGAAGTATACCAGAGCATTACTGTATCTGTGGATTCTCAGAACGTGCCGTACTCCCCGGATGTAATTTTTCCCGGTCGACTAGACCTAGAGACCTAAGATGTTACCGTTATACATCTTTTCAACTAACTATAAACCATGTTAGAGCTTCCTGCCCCCTACAGGGAAGAGTCCTACTAGACTCTGGAAAAGTCTCGAAGAGTACATATACCTATGTATGAATACCAGGCAAGCTAATATAGTGGTCTCGCCCTATATTAAGTAAAGCATAGTTTGTAAAGAATCACTGCGTCAATATGAAATATCGACCAATTCTCCGCACAATACTTGTATTGGACAAAGGTTTTATATCCGTATAGGAGGAAAACCAATGCAACATAGCTTGCATAAAGGAACAATTCTATTAGAATTATCCCAGATAAGGTACATAGGATGAATGCTCAATTATACCAATAAATTGACACAGGTGAAGGAGATGCAAGGTTCTCAAGAACCAGTTTATTGACAGGCAATAAATAGACAGGTTAACCACAATTATATATATATATATACATAAGAAGAGGATAACCCAAAACTTTAAGCATAAGTATGATAGTAAACAGAACTTGTTTGTCTGAAAGAAAAAACATTAAATGCCACTCTTAAGATACCGAGGTATCAAAGTCATAAAAGTCTGTATTATAAATCAATGACATTAGCGTTAGAAACGCTCGGCACACATGTCTGCACTTATGCTAAGTTCACCTTCGGAAATGGAACAGTCTACATGGGCAACACAGTGCCCTCACTTAGTTTGTGGTACAGTATGTAACTACACACTCACCCTGGAATTAATCGTCCCAATTAAGACCACTGTTCCTCGCAGAGTTAAACAGTAGGGTTAACACCGCGACCCACTGCTACCACAGATCTCTTTAGTTCCTCTACTTGCTTCGCATAGTGGCGAAAGAACACTCTGGAAGACTTCCAGACAGTGTATGAACGGAGATGTTCAAAATCCATACAATTAAAGAAATTTAAGGATGAGGCAACTTTCCTCGGATCGTGACCTGCGGGTGTACTGTCAGGATCCGCTCTGCGAATAAAATATGTGATTTTCGCTCTGAGTTAATTCAGAGATAAATTTGAGCCTGATGTTTCTCCCCTGAATAGTTGATCACCCTTGAAGTCTGAAGTTCTATGAAGATAGACCTTTAGGCATTCTACTGGACATAGAGATGCATCTTCTTTCAGAGGGCAGATTCTCCAGGGACCCCACCTGTTGGTGGATAACTCATTCTTGGCGAGAAACGTAGGATCCGAAAACAGGTTCAGTTCTCCCCCATCCAGGAACTGAACACGACCTGGCTCTCTCGAGAGGGCTACAGTCTCACTAACCCTGGCCCCGGACGCGAGTGCAAATAGGAAAATAACTTTTTGTGTCAAATCCTTTAACGCACACTCTTCATTGCTCAACAGAGAAGCGAAATGAAGAACTTGTCTAAAGACCATGAAATGGGCTTTGGAGGTGCTGAAGGTCTGAGCTTAGCACAGGCTTTCGGGACTTTATTAAAGATCTCGTTACCTAGGTCGACCTGGAAGGCATATAGAATGGGTCTTGTCAAAGCAGACTTACACGCTGAAATCGTGTTAGCTGCCAATCCTTGACCATGGAGGTGGAGAAGAAAGATAAGCAGAAGTCTGTCAAGATCTCCTGCGGATTCTTCGCCTTGACAAAAGGCCACCCATTTTCTCCAAGATGACTCATATTGCCTTCTAGTAGATTTGCACTTATATTCCTCAAGGAAGTCTATGCTGGCTTTCGAAATCCCGAAACGCTTTCTCACCGTTAGGGAGAGAAAATCATGAGCTGCAGGGTCCGGGTTTTCTGTAATAAAGCGCAGACAGTTGACTTCTGGACTTGCTGGGTCAGAACTGGAACTGGTAGCGGCACAAACTTCAGCTACAGTTCCAATGCCAGGGGGAACCACACGCTGTTCGGCCACTTGTGGGCCACTATTGCCGCTACCCCTTAAAGGATCTCAGTTTGTTGAGGACCCTCAACAGAAGGTTGTGAGGAGGGAACAGATAAATCTTGGACCATCTGTTCCAGTCGAGGGACATTGCGTCCACTGCTTCCGCTAAGGGGTCCTCGTACGGGGCACGTACAGGGGCAACTTCTTGTTGTTTTTCGTCGCAAAGAGGTCTATCTGCAGTTCTGGGACTTGATTCAGAATGAAGGAGAATGATCCTGCGTCTAAGGACCATTCCGACTCTATCGGTGTGAACCTGGATAGAGCGTCCGCCGTCACATTGCGGACTCCTTGAAGGTGAACTGCCGACAGGTACCACTTCTTCTTTTCCGCCAATCGGAAGACGGCCAACATCACCTGGTTGAGAGGTGGTGACCTCGATCCTTGTCGATTCAAGTATCTCACAACTACCTCGCTATCCATCACCAACCTTATGTGGATCGAGTGACGCGGGGAGACTTTCTTTAAGGTAAGGAGCACTGCCATAGCTTCTAGAAAGTTTTATGTGAAAGGTCTTGAATAGCTTGGACCAAGTCCCCTGTACTTTTTTTCCGATGAGAGTGACCTCCCCATCCCTCCTTCGAGGCGTCTGAGTGAATCGTCACCGACGGGGGAGGTGGCTGAAGAAGAACCGACTTCTTTAGATGTCTGGCTTGGGACCAAGGCCTGAGAAGAGTACTTAGCCGAAGCAGCTGGTCTTCTCAGATCTCTTCGCGCGTTTGATGCATAACTTCTCCAAACTCCGATTGCATCCTTTAGCTGTGCTCTTAGCACTGGGTCTGTCACCGAAGCAAACTGGAGAGAGCCCAGTACCCTCTCCTGCTCGCGTCTTGATATCCTTTCGGAATCTAGAAGTCTCTTGACAGAACCCGCTATCTCCTTCCTTTTCTTCGCCGGGATGGAGAAACGGTGTGACAAAAGGTCCCAGTGGATTCCCAGCCACTGGAACTTTTGAGATGGAGAAAGTCGAGACTTTTTTCTGTTGATCTTGAAGCCTAGGTACTCTAGGAACTGGATCACTTGACTGGAAGCTTGCAAGCATTCTGTCTCGGATGCTGCCCACACCAACCAGTCGTCCAGGTAGGCTACTACCTGAATTCCCTTTAGGCGTAATGTTTGAGAGCTACGCTCGCAAGCTTCGTAAAAATCCTTGGGGCTATGTTTAGCCCAAATGGCATGGCTCCGAAGGCGTATAGTCTTCGTTGTAGCCTGAACCCTAGGTAGGGGGAGAGTAGATGGCTGATTGGAATGTGCCAATAGGCGTCTGACAAGTCTATAGAGACGGAATATGCCCTCTTGGGCAGTAAGGTCCTTATGTGTTGCAGTGTTAGCATTTTGAATTTGCAATTCACTATGAACTTGTTGAGTGGCGACAAGTCCAGAATGACTCTGAGCT
This sequence comes from Palaemon carinicauda, assembly GCF_036898095.1. NCBI lineage: Eukaryota > Metazoa > Arthropoda > Malacostraca > Decapoda > Palaemonidae > Palaemon > Palaemon carinicauda. The sequence goes on from NC_090727.1 coordinate 191,365,093, forward strand.
TTTCCGAGTCTTTCTTGGGAACACAAAACAGCCTCGCTTAGAAATTGATGGGCTTCACCCTTCGGATCACCTTTTTTCTCCAACAGTTCTTGAACGTACTCCTCCATAATGGGGGTGGAGTGTTGGAAAAACCGAAGGCACGGGGGTGGAGTGCTGTACCAGCTCCAGCCCAGTCCATTCTTGAGTAGGCTGTGGGCCAGGGATCGAAGGTCCACTGATCCCGAAATTTCAGAAGTCTCCCTCCTACCGGTATCATCTCACTTGGACTGCCGTCCTGAGGTGTTGCCTCCCTGACCACGACCACCCCTGAATCCCCTTCCCTTTGAGGGGCACCTGGACGAGCCTCTGGCTGCTCCTCTAGGCTTTGCTCGAAAGGAAGTAGACTGCCCTTCGAACGCTGGGGTGAATGCCGTGGACTGTGTCGACACGGCCTGGAGTACCCACTGAAAAGTGGTCGGGGTTTGTGCCACGATCTGGGGCACTGGAGGCAATGGCAATTGCAGTTGCTGTTGCTGTCTAAGAGGCTTGGCTGGCCGAGACGGTAGCCTAGTCCTCATAGTCTTCCTCTTTGGTTGAGGACCCTCATCCGGGGAAGACTTTCTTTTGATAGCCAGGCCCCACTTCTGGAGAAGGTTTCTATTCTCCAAGGCGGCCTTATCAACAACTTCTTTGACCAAGTCGGTAGGGAAAAGGTCTTTTCCCCAAATGTTGGAGGAGATTAGTTTCCTTGGCTCGTGCCTCACCGTAGCCGAGGTGAACACGAACTCCCTACAAGCTCTCCTTGCCTTGACGAAGCCATAAAGGTCCTTCGTCACTGTGGCCAGATGAGTCTTGGCCACCACCATGAACATTTCATGGACCTTGGGGTCACTTGCCATCGTCTCAAGAGTAGTCTGAAGAGACATTGAGGCAGCCAGTCTTTCTTTTGTCTCGAACTCTCTTCGCAAAAGAAAGTCAGACAGCTTAGGGAGGTCCTCGCCGAACTGACGTCCGGCAATATCAGCCTCCAACTTCCCAACTGAAAACGTAAGATGGACGTCCTTCCAGTCTTTGTAGTCCATAGGCAGGGCCAGCGACAAGGGTTTACACTCCTCCAGGGAGGAGCAAGACTTGCCGGCCTCGACTGCTTTTAGTACAGCCGCAAACCCTTTCTGTAAAAAGGGAAAGGCTCTAGCAGGCGAGGACACAAGGGAAGGGAGCTTCTTGCTCAATGCAGCTACCTTTGAGTTAAAGAAGCCCCTCTCTTTCATCGAGGATGAAAGTAGAGCTTGAGCCTTAGCGTGGTCCATCACTATGACCTCCTTCGGCTCTGTCTCCTCCTTTAAAGCTGGTTCCTTCATCAGGCGGACATAACAGTCCGGATATGATGCCTTGCTGGGCCAGAATTCCACCTCCTCCAGGGGAACTGAGCCCAGCTTATCCGAGATGACGATCTTTCCAGTCGTCATCGGCATGTGCTCAGCATACCTCCATGGGTTAGCATCTGAGCACAAGGGAAGGTCTTTCACATTGAGCTTTTTCTGGGGCCCATGTGATTCTGCAAGGCACTGCATCCGCAGTTCCATTGCAGCCGCCTTCTCCTGATTCTCCTTCTGCATTTGTTGGATCATTCCAACAATAGAAGAGAGGGCCTTTCCCAGCTCTACTGGGAGACCGGCCGATGTTGAGGGAATAGGCTCCGGAATCTGAACCGGAGTAGCCGACACCTCGTCGACCTATTCCTCTACAACGTCTGGGGCTTGAACTTCATCCTGGGCTTCTGCCAGGAGGTCTTCCTCCAGACGCTCGTCCACATCAGACATCCTGTCATGTAACTGGATGCCTTGCATCGCGACTGCGACTTCAGCATCCACCTGGATCTGAACTTGGGGGATCTCCTCTTGAGGCTGGGGAATCACTGCATCAGCTGATGCCTTAGGGAAAAGATACGCCCTCATCTTCTCACTTGGAAGATAAGGGCCAGAGGTGTTCTTTTGGAAGCCCCTTACCCAGGTACGAAGCTCTCCCCTTGCTATATCCCTTGATTCCGCCGTCCTAGGGGAATCAAAGGCCTCAGTAATCAGGTTAGCGCACACAGTACATACCTGAGGGTCCCAATACCGGAGATCATCCTTGGAGACAGCGCATGCTGCGTGTCTCCTACAAAACTCATGTCCGCAGAGGTTCTTGCTGCGGACGTTGCAGAAAGCACTTCCGCACTTCGGAGGGTCCTTCTGTAAAGAGAAGAAATTTCCATGAGTATCAAGTGAACTATGTATCACTGGATATGCATTGTATAGCATAACAATTCAGAAAGGAAAGACACACAGTTGTGTTTCCCTCACAACCCAATGCTGCAGCCTTCCAGATAATAAAATCAAATGGTTAATCTCTTCTAGAGTAACCAATGCAAAGTTTCCAGAGGAAACAGGTGGAGCTCACACCTAATCAATTATTTTAAAATCCTGGATAATAGACAGGAAAGAACTCACTTTCCTATCTGTAGGGCAACAGCAAAGGACTGTGCAAGAAAACACAAAAGTGTTAGAACACACAGTGCTGTACCAAAACCCATACTATAGTTTTCTTCTTACTGTATATGTTATACTGAAGAATACTAGTACAGTATAGGAGGATACGTGCCGGTCGGCACCTGCCGGCCGGCACACACCATAACTAGCTTTAAAGTATACTACTTAAAAGCTATAAGGCGGCAGAACTCTGGTTCAAATGCATGTGCCGGCCGGCAATGGCTGCCGGCTGGCAACTACACAAGATAGTACCCAGCTGCCGGCCACACTCTTGGTGACCGGCAGACAAGGGCTGACATTAGCCGGCCGGCAAAGGTACAGGACCGATGCCAGCCGGCAGCAAAAGAACCAGAGGACTACACCTGCCCGGCTGCCGGCCTCATAGGCCGGCAGCCGGGTCGGGTACAGCACTAGAAGAAAAATAGAATGGATGCCGGGATAAGAGTGTACACTACCTCCAAGCCCGGCAATCCGAAAGAGTGCATATAAGGAAGGGGAGAATCTAATTCAGGCTTCCTGACCAATGCCGTCTGGCTCTACAGGCAAGCATGGATGAGGGACCAAGGGAGGTCCGAGCAGCACTCAAAATATAAGACCCTTGCCGGCCGACAGCTCTGCCGGCCGGCAAGGGGCTGAGTCAATTCCACATCCTAACCTATACTAGGTCCAGATGTAGAACGACGTACAGTACTGTAATGGCTAGGCCATTACGGAGATAGAGGGGGAAGGGACAAAGAGGGTCCTACCAACCTTGCTTTAGTGACGGATCACCCGCAGCCAAGAAACTTATCTTAGCCTAAGGGAGATCCAAGGGGGGAGGCCAGCAATACTTGCCAGCTCCCAGAGCACCAAAGCAAGGAAGGTGTTGCCACTCCCAGGTTAAGAAACTTATCCTCCCCCGAGAACAGCAACAAGGACTAGTCTGGTAGATCACAAAAGAAGGAATCATATCCACAGAAAACTTCGGTAGTGACCTAAGGAGGCTAAGCCACCTTTGTCTGTGTCAGGCCAGCGAGGGAGACTCTACCTCAAGCCAGACAAGCACAGACTTAGACTAAAAATTCTGTTGTTCTGTCCCTCTTTGAACCAGACTTACTGGAACAGGAAGGTACAGTAACACCCCAGTATAGTTTTATCGAAAATTAATTCGGAAAAAACCACTTAGGGATAAGCCCAAGGCTTAACCAGAGGGAAAGGGATTGCATACCTTCTCCGAAGAAAAGAAAGCAACCGGGGAGTATGAGAAAGTATACTAAGGCTCCATAAGCAACTTAGCCTAGGCACCAAGAGAATCGATTACCTAAATCACCGAAACTCAGTCGTAAACTATCTTGGAAATATTCAACACAATCTTAAATGTAAAAAACATAGCCTAAAGCTTCAATAAAATTTTATTACACTCGGAAAAACCAAAATCATGCATGAAGTACTAGGACCAAACGACTAGGCTACATGGCCTAGCGTAGGCCAGAATGGCGAATACTTCGCCAAAATAATACTAAGCACAGAGGAAATCCTATGTAATGCTAAATAGCTAAAATTTATTAAAGCAAAACAACCGGGAATGTCGCTCTGACTAACTAAACTTATACCTAGCGAGCGACAGCGTCCATGACGCCTCCGGTAGGCTACGGCTCTTGTAACAAAGATTAATCCTATTAATCACTCAAAAATTTACCAAGAGCCTACATTTATACATAAAAGACATGGTACTCAACTTATCAGAGGCCGACGAAGACGGAGAAGCCATGAAAAGTAGAATAAATCCAAGATTTGCGAGAAACACAGGAAAAAACACCGAGTTGTTAAGCTACGCAAAAAGGAATACAGATGGCGCCAGGATTGGCGCCAGGCACGCATACGAATCGGATGTTAGGGAGCCTTGGGAGCGGCTCCCCCTTTTTCTTTCCCGAATTCGTTTCTTGCCAATCGCCTCCTACGAGACGAAATCTCTGTCCAGGATGCAGATTGCCATGTGGCGTGTCAAGAATACGTCCTCTGATATGTCGCGATATCCCTTTCAGGAGGGATATTCGTTCCAGGAGTTAGAATTCTGGTACCTTAAGGTAAATTCTCTGGGAATATTGCCGTAGTTGTAATATACCCTAGGAAGCTACCCTATAGGAACTTCCATCAGGACGACATGGCTTGAGCCCAAAAAAAAAAAAATATATATATATATATATATATATATATATATATATATATATATATATATATATATATATATATATATCGTATGCAAATATCTCGCACACATATACAAACACAGAAACATACACATACGCACCCATATATATATATATATATATATATATATATATATATATATATATATATATATACATATATATATATATATATATATATATATATATATATATATATATATATATATATATATATATATATATATATATATATATATATATATATCCTATATATTACCACCCAATAAGTTTACTCTCTGTAATATATAAAAAGTTTACAAAGACCATTTTAGGAAGATTAAAAAAGCAGCTAGACTAATCAGGCAAGAGAGTAAGCAGGTTTTACGAACAGATATTCAACAACTGATCATATCCATGTAATTATTCAACTAATGGAAAAAATAAAACCATTATGTTTGACATTTATACACTAGGAGAAAACTTTTGATTCTGTCATAATTTCAGCAGTAACAAAAGCCCTTCAAAGAGAAGGAATAGATGAATATTCTGTTAAAACACTTGAAGATAGCTATACAGTAAGTACAGCAATCCTTAAACTTCAAAAAGATAGTAAGAAAATTCCAATTGGGAGAGGAGTTAGACAGGGAGATCCCATCTCTCCTAGACTATTCACAGCGTGGCTAGAGAAAGTTTTTAAAAATTTGGATTGGGATAAAGTAGGAATTATTATTAATGGGGAATTTGTTAAAAATTTCAGATATGCAGATGACATAGTTCTTTTTTATGAATAGGGGAGGAACTGAAAAAGATGATAGAAGATTTGAATTGAAAAAACAAAAATGTAGGATTGAAAAGACATATGATTAAAAGTAAGATAATGTTCAATGAAAATGCAAAGACAAAACAAATAAGGGCTATAGAATAACCTCTAGAGCTTGTTAGTTAATATACATGCATAGGATAGATAGTAAGCTTTTCCCCATGACACAAGACCAACATCAAAAGAAAGATATGAATGGGATGGTGAGATTTTGGTAAACAAAATGAGATAAGGAAAACTATAATGCAATTTTCTCTAAAAAGAAAAGTATTTAATCAGATCGTCTTACCATTATTAACTTATGCATCACAGTCTTGGAGCCTTACGGAAGCCTTATATCTTAAGGTAATTGCAACTTAAATAACAATAAAAAGAATAATGATAGATTTGAATAGAAAAAAGCCAAAATGTATGACTGAAGCGGCATATGATTAAAAGTAAGATAATGTTCAATGAAAATGCAGAGAAAAACAAATAAGAGTTCATAGACTAACCTCTAGAGATTGCTAATTAATATATATGTTTAGGAAGTTAGGGCAGATAGTAAGCTTTTCCCCAGGATGCCTGACCAATATCAAAAGAAAAATAAGAATGGTATGGTGAGCTTTGGTGAACAAAATGAGATTATTAAAACCATAAGGCCACTTTCTCTAAAAAAGAAAAATCTTTAATCAGATCATCTTACCATTATTAACTTATGCATCAGAATCTAAGAGCCTTATGGAAGCCTTAGAGTATAAGGTAATTACAACTTAAAGAGCACTAAAAACAATAATGAAGGGAATAATACTGAGACATAAAAAAGGTAACATTGATACGAGGGCATACTAAAGTAAAGGATATTCTAAAGGAAATATAATGAGAATGACAGATAATAGATAGACATTCAGAACAACAGAATGGGCCCCTAGAGATTGTAAAAGAAATAGGGGAAGGAAAAGAAGATGATGCTGTACTGAGGCGCCAGTTAGGTGATAACTGATAAGTGAGGTGAATACAACTGAACTTTATTAAGCAATCATCAAGTTTTCAAACAGCTTCTTGTGAGCAAGAACGTCACAAAATTTCAAACATGAAAAAGCTAGAGCTAGCATGAAAAGTGTACGAGTATGTATGAAACATGTGCGGTACATGGCTCCCACCTAAAAAAGACATACATGTGAAATAGGGCGGCCTGCTTTAGAGAGGCATACTGTAGGTGGGTCATCTGGCAGGAGATATACAGGTTTTAGGCAGTCAATAGAGACCCAGTCTTCTTTGTCACGAATCTTCATGCAGAAAGCCTACGGCGTACGACAGATCATGAGGAAAGGCGGTGGCTTGCTAGTGTTATTGCACTGAATGCAGATCTGTTGGTATGTGTTGTTTGGCTGGAGGTTTGTAAGTCTGACATCATGGAGTAAATTTTCCCGCAACATAACGTAAGCGCTTTTAGATTATGAGGAGGAGGTTGCAGACTGAAAAAATTTCGGCAGGGCTGACCAAATGGTATATGGGGAACCACCATATACCATTTCAGCCACCAAGACATCTAGAGCGTCTTAAGGAGTGGTCTTTAGTCAAAGGAGGATAGAGGGGAACTGGGTAATACAGTTGGAGTCCTTCAAGCAGGCCACAAAAGCTGCTTTGAGGGTGCAGTGAAAACGTTCAACCATTCCCTTGGCAGCAGGGTTGTATGCAGTTGTCTGATGTAAGGTGATTACCAGGATTTTTATTAATGATGTCCACAACTGAGAGACGAAAGTGGTATCCCTGTCATATGTAATATGGACAGGAATACCAAATCTCGCTATACATCCTGAGAGTAAGGCAGATTTACATGAGGTGAATGTAGCAGTTTCCATGGGAATGACTTCAGGCAAATGAGTGGAGCGGTCGATGCTCCACGGGTAGCAATGTCCTTGTGATGTGGGTAGGGGACCTAAAACATTGACATGAATGTGGGCATAGCACCACTGAGGTTAAGAAAGGCAGCGATCCATGGGGCATTCTTTGCGTTGCAGAAGGCTGCTTCTTGAAGAGGACACCACTTCAGGTCTTTTAGCTTGCCCTTGGGTGAGGCATAGATAGGGAAAGAGTGGCGGCGATAGCTGGCTGGAAACAGTGATAATAATTGATCATGCCCAAGAATTCTTGCAGTGCTTTGACGGTCGAGGGTGTGGGGAAGTTCTGAATGGCTTCTACCTTCTCCAGAAGGGTATGAACTCCTTCATGGGTGATGCGGTGCCTGAAAAACAATACTTTGTTGGCACCTTAGGTATACTTGTCATACTGCACTACAAGGGCATTCTGTTGTAGGCAGTCGAGCACGCTGTGCAGATGACAAAGGTGTTTCTCTTTGGAGGCAGAGAACAAGTATGTTGTCCTTGTAACATACACAGCAGGGGAGGTCCCATGAGATGCTGTTTATGAAACCTTGAAAAGCGGCCCCAGCATTACGAAGACCAAAACATGAGTAATTGAAGGTGTATGTACCAGAGGGGGTGGTGATGGCAGTCTTAGAGATGTTTTCTGTGTTTATGGGCATCTGTTAATACCCCTTCAGGAGGTCGAGCGTGGAGAGAACCTTCACTCTGTGCTAGTAGGATGTAACGTCTGTAATGTTTAGGGGGGGTACGGATCCAGTTCTGCATTCATGTTCAGGTGCCTATAATCCCACATGGGCTAAAGAGCCATCTTTGTTCAGAACGATGTGTAAGGGTGACGACCATGGGCTTGAGGACTTTTGGCAAAGGCCCATATCCTCCATTTCAGCGAACATTTGTTTAGCAGCTGCTCAACAATATGGTGCCAGACACCTAAAGCTGTCTTAATATGGTGAAAAACACCGTGTTTGGCGTGAACTGGGAGCATTTGATGAAGTTCTGTATGAAAAAAACCCAGGTATGACGTGAGGAGGTGGGCGTAGAAATCCGTGGGTGTGCTGAAGTGGAGAGCGAGGTCAGAGAGGGCGGGTTGGAGAGGTGTTGAGCAGTACGAATCAGCGTTGACAAACCGTGGTGAGCTACATCAACCAGGATGTGGAAATGTGATAGGAAATCTGCACCAGAGATTGGCAAGGTAACCTTCAGTAATGAGAAACTTCCAAATATATTTGGTGCTTCCAAACGATAAAGTAAGGGTTTAATAACAGTGTGGGGGCATAGCAGATCTGTTGGCAGCTACCAGGCGGACGTTGGAACACTTAGACAGACTACGTCATGTTGCGGAGAGTGGCCTTGGCAGAAGAAAATGGCAAGCACCTGTGTCTACCAGAAGTTGCAGGCCTGTACCTGCATCTTGTAAAAAGAAAAGATTAGCGAAAGGGGAGGCTACCGCTGCAAGTGATGGCTTAGTTAAATGTTTATGAGCCACTGACAACCATTCGCACATTTCTTCGCAGCAGTCCCAAATTTGGAGTAGTAGTAGCATAAATGTGGCAAATGGGCATCAGTAAGTGGCTGGAGAGATCGCTGGTTGGGGCGTAAGTGATGGGTGGTATATGTGTGTGGTGGGTGGTTTTGTTGCCGTGCTGGTACGTCACTTTGTGGGCACCTGTTTCCTACCGCATTCACGTCATCTTAGGTCTTGAAGGCGGTGAGGTGGCTATCCAGAAGGGCATTGGCTTTATTCATCAGGTCCATCATTAGCAAAATATTGACATCGGGGATGGAAGCACATACAGCCTCTAGTAGGCGTTGTACCCTTAGGCACAAAGGAGGTTCATCTCCTGAGGAGAGCTGTCGCAGCAGGTTGCAGACGAGCGATACTGGTCATTTTCTTGAGGGTGAGCAAAGCCTTCAAGTACCCCAACGGCTGTTAAGAGAGCTGAAAAAGTTTGGCTATGCGGGCCAGTGCAATAGCGAGTACTGCTCCAGAAGGTTATTTTTCGAGGGCGTCATAGGCTATAGGCTCGCAAAACCAATCGGATATGTCCGAGAAAGTGTCGCAGCGAGAACATAATCTGATTTGGTGCTTGACTGAGTTACGCCCTTGATACAAAACTGGAATTCATCACGCTGGAACCAGGCGAACGCTTCTCTGCTTGCGAAGAACAGTAGTTTCACTGAGGTGGCGCGTGCCGAAGAGGCAGGTTTGGGGGGTGGAATCTTCAAACAGTAGGCCACAAAAGTGTGGGAGCAGACAGAAAGGAGCAAACAGTCTGATGGTAACCAATGAGCGGACGCGCCAGTTAATTGACAACTGAGAGGCAAGTTGAATGCAAATTAGTTTCATTAAACAATTTTGCAGTTTTTATACAGTGACTTGTGAGCAAGTACGTTACAAAAATTCAAACATGAAAAAGCTTGTGCTAGCATGAAAAGATAGGACGGTTTATTGATAGTGCATGGAAGAGCAAGTGATAAGATAAAAAATCAAAACCGTTACAGTATTCGAGCGTGTAAGAAACACAAGCGGTACAATGTATTGACAAACTAAGATAATTCACAAGTATAGACTGGCATAGAAATACCCTAAACAGACAAGAGTGGAAAAACATGCCTGAAGCCTTTATCCTACAGTGGACTAGTTACGGGTGATGATGAGGATGATGATGATGATATATGTGTATTTCCATATATGTGTGCTAACGTATAGCTATGAAAGCATACTTAAAATTAATATTTCCTAGAATATAAAAGGGAAAATTACAACACAAGAGTAAAAACACATAGGCCTATCACAAAAACGATGAAGTACAAACAGGGAAAATTAGGCTTTCCAAAGCACTACTACCAATATCCCAAACCACATCTTTAGCTAACCAAGCTAAAATTATTAATTTCTTACCGTAATGTATCAGCTATTTCCTTTTCAATCATTTCAGGGGTACTATATAAGCGATTCTCCTTATATCTTTATTAGAATGTCAAATTCAACATCTGGTTGGGTTGGTTTGATTAAGCTGGCGATAAGTACCGGAGGTTTGAAAGAGAGCATGAGGCTTGTGTATTCCGGTTAGACGTCAGGGGTATGCACCATAATTATCAGCAAGTCACTCTACCCTAGATTCAGTTGAAGGCTGTAATTTTATTATGAGTTTTTATGAACAAGAAATGATTAATTGGTTTAGCTTTCGAAAGACTATATAGCAATAATTACAAATAATCAAGGCCAGTTTCAGTCCTTCCATCACTCGGATAGCTTTCCAGGTTACATGTTTCAGGTCCTTGGTTTTAATCTTATCAGGTTTAATTCCCCTTCCAGATACTACTAACTTCATGGAACCTAGTTCTTCGGCATGAAATTGATTTTCTCAGCGCTCGGGTCTTAATAAGATGGTGTCGTCTTTGGATCTCTTCCTTTAGTATATTTCTCATGAGCCAACCATTATTTCGGTCGACTGATTCACATCGCTTGATTTTACAAAATGTGGATGCTGTAATTCTTATTGTTATCGAGAGCTAATTGGATGTTCAAGTTATGATGTAACTATTTATTGGCTATTTATTTTTTTGCGGTACAATTTGCTAATTTCATTTTAATTCAAATACTTTTCACTTATTATTATTATTATTATTATTATTAGTAGTAGTAGTAGTAGTAGTAGTAGTAGTAGTAGTAGTAGTAGTAGTAGTAGTAGTAAAACAATCAACAACAAAGCTGGAAAAGCCGAAATCTACAAACACAGGGACCTCATAGGGAAAGCACAGCGTTACACAAAAAAAGTAATAAATAATAAAAAAAAATAACATCATATGAAACAAAGTAACATTAGAAGGAGCAATAAGAGAGCTCTCGTTCGTGACATATACAGCTGAATTTCTAACATTCAATAATAGAGAAAAAATAAAATTTGGGCAGTAAAAACAATTTTCAATTTGCGAGTTAAGATCAAATCACTGAACTGCACAATACGTAAAGTACCAAAACAGAATTGGGAAAACTTAAAACTTTCCATCACTTCGAACGCGCCATTGTGTGATTAATATTCCAATTGCCATAACCGAACAGCGTCGATCCCAGAGTACTATTTGCTGGATTCAAATTTCGAGGCAATATTAGGAAAAGTCATTGGAATGTGCAATAGAATGGAGAAATTGTTGACCACACTGCTACGTCCTATGTGTGGGAGTCCCATCTTTGCAAAATTACGTATTCACTCTTATTTCTTTAGTTATAATATATATGAAATCTTATTTGATTTTACATAATTCGTTGACGTTTCTTCACTAGGAAATAAAAAATATTAGTTAGAACAAAAACCTGAAGATATATATATATATATATATATATATATATATATATATATATATATATATATATATATATATATATATATACATATATATATATATATATATATATATATATATATATATTTATTTGTATATATATATATATATATATATATATATATATATATATATATATATATATATATATACTGTATATGTATATATATATATATATATATATATATATATACATATATATGTAAATATATAAATGTATATATATATATATATATATATATATATATATACCATTACATATAATAAATATATATATACACCATTACATATAATATTTATGTATTTATGTGTGTATATATATATATATATATATATACCATTACATATAATAAATATATATATATATATATATATATATATACTCCATTACATATAATAAATATATATATATATATATATATATATATATATATATATATATATATATATATATATATATATACATCTAACTAATATATATATATATATATATATATATATATATATATATATATATATATATATATATATATTTATATATATATATAAATATCACCCACGAAATGCATTTAATACCGAATTCTATCTTGGGAATACATATCCACTTGGAATTCATTTTATGGTAACAGCTTCTGGCCGGGTGGTGATTCGAACCACCACCTGTACGGCTAGAAACCATGCTGGCAGGGACCCTACCGACTCAGCTATCAAGAGAGACTAAAAGTTTATGACAAGTTCCCCAACATATTCCTGTCGAATTCAGGATTCTGTTCATAGACTTGAAATAGACCCATCTCCACCATGATAGCTGAATCGTGAGTTTGCAACACGTGGTTATTTTAATGAACATATATCACAAGCACACGTGATTTTAATTAATGTAAATATCACCCACGAAATGCATTTAATACCGAATTCTATCTTGGGAATACATATCCACTTGGAATTCATTTTATGGTAACAGCTTCTGGCCGGGTGGTGATTCGAACCACCACCTGTACGGCTAGAAACCATGCTGGCAGGGACCTACCGACTCAGCTATCAAGAGAGACTAAAAGTTTGATGACAAGTTCCCCTACATATTCCTGTCGAATTCAGGATTCTGTTCATAGACTTGAAATAGACCCATCTCCACCATGATAGCTGAATCGTGAGTTTGCAACACGTGGTTATTTTAATGAACATATATCACAAGCACACGTGATTTTAATTAATGTAAATATCACCCACGAAATGCATTTAATACCGAATTCTATCTTGGGAATACATATCCACTTGGAATTCATTTTATGGTAACAGCTTCTGGCCGGGTGGTGATTCGAACCACCACCTGTACGGCTAGAAACCATGCTGGCAGGGACCCTACCGACTCAGCTATCAAGAGAGACTAAAAGTTTATGACAAGTTCCCCTACATATTCCTGTCGAATTCAAGATTCTGTTCATAGACTTGAAATAGACCCATCTCCACCATGATAGCTGAATCGTGAGTTTGCAACACGTGGTTATTTTAATGAACATATATCACAAGCACACGTGATTTTAATTAATGTAAATATCACCCACGAAATGCATTTAATACCGAATTCTATCTTGGGAATACATATCCACTTGGAATTCATTTTATGGTAACAGCTTCTGGCCGGGTGGTGATTCGAACCACCACCTGTACGGCTAGAAACCATGCTGGCAGGGACCCTACCGACTCAGCTATCAAGAGAGACTAAAAGTTTATGACAAGTTCCCCTACATATTCCTGTCGAATTCAGGATTCTGTTCATAGACTTGAAATAGACCCATCTCCACCATGATAGCTGAATCGTGAGTTTGCAACACGTGGTTATTTTAATGAACATATATCACCACCCGGCCAGAAGCTGTTACCATAAAATGAATTCTAAGTGGATATGTATTCCCAAGATAAAATTCGGTATTAAATGCATTTCGTGGGTGATATTTACATTAATTAAAATCACGTGTGCTTGTGATATATGTTCATTAAAATAACCACGTGTTGCAAACTCACGATTCAGCTATCATGGTGGAGATGGGTCTATTTCAAGTCTATGAACAGAATCCTGAATTCGACAGGAATATGTAGGGGAACTTGTCATAAACTTTTAGTCTCTCTTGATAGCTGAGTCGGTAGGGTCCCTGCCAGCATGGTTTCTAGCCGTATAGGTGGTGGTTCGAATCACCACCCGGCCAGAAGCTGTTACCATAAAATGAATTCCAAGTGGATATGTTTACCCAAGATAGAATTCGGTATTAAATGCATTTCGTGGGTGATATTTACATTAATTAAAATCACGTGTGCTTGTGATATATGTTCATTAAAATAACCACGTGTTGCAAACTCACGATTCAGCTATCATGGTGGAGATGGGTCTATTTCAAGTCTATGAACAGAATCCTGAATTCGACAGGAATATGTAGGGGAACTTGTCATAAACTTTTAGTCTCTCTTGATAGCTGAGTCGGTAGGTCCCTACCAGCATGGTTTCTAGCCGTACAGGTGGTGGTTCGAATCACCACCCGGCCAGAAGCTGTTACCATAAAATGAATTCCAAGTGGATATGTATTCCCAAGATAGAATTCGGTATTAAATGCATTTCGTGGGTGATATTTACATTAATTAAAATCACGTGTGCTTGTGATATATGTTCATTAAAATAACCACGTGTTGCAAACTCACGATTCAGCTATCATGGTGGAGATGGGTCTATTTCAAGTCTATGAACAGAATCCTGAATTCGACAGGAATATGTAGGGGAACTTGTCATAAACTTTTAGTCTCTCTTGATAGCTGAGTCGGTAGGGTCCCTGCCAGCATGGTTTCTAGCCGTACAGGTGGTGGTTCGAATCACCACCCGGCCAGAAGCTGTTACCATAAAATGAATTCCAAGTGGATATGTATTCCCAAGATAGAATTCGGTATTAAATGCATTTCGTGGGTGATATTTACATTAATTAAAATCACGTGTGCTTGTGATATATGTTCATTAAAATAACCACGTGTTGCAAACTCACGATTCAGCTATCATGGTGGAGATGGGTCTATTTCAAGTCTATGAACAGAATCCTGAATTCGACAGGAATATGTAGGGGAACTTGTCATAAACTTTTAGTCTCTCTTGATAGCTGAGTCGGAAGGGTCCCTGCCAGCATGGTTTCTAGCCGTACAGGTGGTGGTTCGAATCACCACCCGGCCAGAAGCTGTTACCATAAAATGAATTCCAAGTGGATATGTATTCCCAAGATAGAATTCGGTATTAAATGCATTTCGTGGGTGATATTTACATTAATTAAAATCATGTGTGCTTGTGATATATGTTCATTAAAATAACCACGTGTTGCAAACTCACGATTCAGCTATCATGGTGGAGATGGGTCTATTTCAAGTCTATGAACAGAATCCTGAATTCGACAGGAATATGTAGGGGAACTTGTCATAAACTTTTAGTCTCTCTTGATAGCTGAGTCGGTAGGGTCCCTGCCAGCATGGTTTCTAGCCGTACAGGTGGTGGTTCGAATCACCACCCGGCCAGAAGCTGTTACCATAAAATGAATTCCAAGTGGATATGTATTCCCAAGATAGAATTCGGTATTAATTGCATTTCGTGGGTGATATTTACATTAATTAAAATCACGTGTGCTTGTGATATATGTTCATTAAAATAACCACGTGTTGCAAACTCACGATTCAGCTATCATGGTGGATATGGGTCTATTTCAAGTCTATGAACAGAATCCTGAATTTGACAGGAATATGTAGGGGAACTTGTCATAAACTTTTAGTCTCTCTTGATAGCTGAGTCGGTAGGGTCCCTGCCAGCATGGTTTCTAGCCGTACAGGTGGTGGTTCGAATCACCACCCGGCCAGAAGCTGTTACCAAAAAATGAATTCCAAGTGGATATGTATTCCCAAGATAGAATTCGGTATTAAATGCATTTCGTGGGTGATATTTACATTAATTAAAATCACGTGTGCTTGTGATATATGTTCATTAAAATAACCACGTGTTGCAAACTCACGATTCAGCTATCATGGTGGAGATGGGTCTATTTCAAGTCTATGAACAGAATCCTGAATTCGACAGGAATATGTAGGGGAACTTGTCATAAACTTTTAGTCTCTCTTGATAGCTGAGTCGTTAGGGTCCCTGCCAGCATGGTTTCTAGCCGTACAGGTGGTGGTTCGAATCACCACCCGGCCAGAAGCTGTTACCATAAAATGAATTCCAAGTGGATATGTATTCCCAAGATAGAATTCGGTATTAAATGCATTTCGTGGGTGATATTTACATTAATTAAAATCACGTGTGCTTGTGATATATATATATATATATATATATATATATATATATATATATATATATATATATATATATATATATATATATATATATATATATATATATATATATATATATATATATATATACATATATATATATATATATATATATATATATATATATATATATATGTATATATATAAATTTATATATATATAGGTAGTAAGTTGGCCAGAGCACGAGCCACCCATCCAGATACTAATGCTAGAGAGTCATGAGGTCTTTTGACTGGCCAGACTACTACATTGCATCTTTCCCTCTGGTTACGGTTCATTTTCCCCTTTGCTTACACACACACAAACAAACCGAATAGTCTTGCCCATTCTTCACATAGTTTCACCTGTCTTCATACACCTGAAAATACTGAGATTACCAAACAATTCTTCTTCACCCATGGGGCTACTGAACTGAAATTGTTCTGTGGCTACTTTCCTCTTGGTAGGGTAGAAGATTCTAGCTATGTTAAGCAGCTCTTCTAGGAGAAGGACACTCCAAAATCAAACAATTGTTCTCTAGTCTTGGGTAGTGCCATAGCCTCTGTACCATTGTCTTACACACTCTTGGGTTAGAGTTCTCATGCTTGAATGTACACTCGCGAAAACTATTCTCTCTTATTATTCCTCCTCTTGAGTTGTTAAAGTTTTTATAGTTTATAAAGGATATATTTATATTAATATTTCTCTTCTTGAAAATATTTAATTTTTCATTATTCCCTTTCCTCACTGGGCTACTTTCCGTGTTGGAGGCCTTGGGCATATTGCATTCTGCATTTCCAACTCGGATTGTAGCTTAGCAGTTTATATATATATATATATATATATATATATATATATATATATATATATATATATATATATATATATATATATATATATATTTGTATATATATATATATATATATATATATATATATATATATATATATATATATATATATATATATATATAATCTGTATATAATGACATTTTATCACTAACACACACGCTTTTTACTATTTCAAATAAGTCGCAAATACTCTTTGATATCAAATCCGCTCTGCCACGGGAACTCTCTATTTACTTATGTGCGTGTCTGTGTGTATGATTATACAGCTTGTGTATGTTTATGTGCGTGTCTGTGTGTGCATGCATATACAGCTTAAGTATGATTTGAGGCGATAACTTCTTATAAAGGTGATCATTATAGAAAAAAATTCTACTTCGCTGCTAAATAACTATTTTTTTTTGGGAGGGATTTTTCATTTTTTTTTTTTTACTTTTACAATGAAACCGTGGAAGATAGGTGATCAAATATCGTTTTTTTAATTCTTTGTGAGGAGTGATATGATTTTCTAATGGAGCTGGCTTTGATACAAGTTTTAATGTAAAATAGTTTTGGATTGGCGGTTAGGTCCTGTTGGTAAATTGTGTTCCAATGTTAATACATCTCTCTCTCTCTCTCTCTCTCTCTCTCTCTCTCTCTCTCTCTCTCTCTCTCTCTCTCTCTCTCTCTCTCTCTTGCTTGTTTTCAATGATTATGTAATTATTCTGGCAACATTACTATTTACTCTTTTTTTTCCTGTTTTATTTTCCTATTTGCTAGCATTAACCTCTCTCTCTCTCTCTCTCTCTCTCTCTCTCTCTCTCTCTCTCTCTCTCTCTCTCTCTCTCTCTCTCTTATTCTGTCCAATATTACTATTTATTCTTTTTTTCTTGTTTTATTTGGAGGTTTGATGTGTGACTCTCTCTCTCTCTCTCTCTCTCTCTCTCTCTCTCTCTCTCTCTCTCTCTCTCTCTCTCTCTCTCTCTCTCTCTTGCTTGTTTTCAATGATTATGTAATTATTCTGGACAACATTACTATTTACTCTTTTTTTTCCTGTTTTATTTTCCTATTTGCTAACATTAACCTCTCTCTCTCTCTCTCTCTCTCTCTCTCTCTCTCTCTCTCTCTCTCTCTCTCTCTCTCTCTCTCTTATTCTGTCCAATATTACTATTTATTCTTTTTTTCTTGTTTTATTTGGAGGTTTGATGTGTGAGCGCTTGAGTGTGGACGTGTCGTGTCGAGCTCTGTTCTGTTATACACACCCTGAGTTATGTTTTAGCTTTGTGTTTCTCGCTTAGAATATCATTGAAAAGATATTAGTTAGTCTTATGGAGAAACCCAAATGATAAGAAACAGAACACTATGTCTGCTCCTAACTATGTTTGCTTCATATATAATGACACCAAGGGGTAACGGAAAAAATGGATAGTATATGAATGTAATAGACTCTACCATAAGAAATGTGTGCATATAGTGACAGCCATCAGTGAGAATGAACCTAGACTGGTTATGCCCACACCGCGTATATGAAGCCAGACAAAACAATTTTGTAATATCAAAATTAAAGGAAGATGTGAACATGAGAGATCTGACCCTGAACGAACAAGATGCGAAAATAGATGACTTGGATAACAAACTTGCGGACCTTAGGGCAGACGCAGCAAATTCCACCCAGACCACCGACCTCACTGAGAAAGTTGACATTCTCGCCATGAATATGGAATCAATTAAAGCAAAATTTCAAACATTGATAGACCCAAAACCGGAGAAACTGACATTTGCTGACAAAGTTTAAGGAAAAAAATCTGTTGATAATTAAATACACTAATATAACAACTAAAATTACTGAAAGAAAACGTGAGGTTGAACAAGCACATTCCTATACTTAACACGAGATCAACTACGAATGAAAATGTTTTTGTAAACTTTGCAAGCAATATGATCAGAGAAGAGGCGGCAAACGAAATTCAGACATTGGTGGCTGACACTGAAACGAGAAAAATCGGAAAACTAAAACCAAAAATAAAGATATGCAATGTATACAATGATGAAGAGGGTGTAGTAAATGCTTTGATTCAAAGAAATCGCTGCCTCGACCAAATCCAAAATATAGAAGAGAAGAAAAGTGAAGTCCTGAAGAAAAATGCCTGGGGGGGGGGGGGTGACCACCCACTTTTTGCTGAAATGTGATCCTGAACTTCGAAAGGTTATTCATGATAATTGGGACAAAGTTTCGTTACGATGGGGTACCTATAACGTACGTGATAGGTACCACTATCAGAAGTATGGACATTTTGATAAACATTGCAAGTCTAGGAATGAAGATAAAGTCTGCGGGAAATGTTCAGGGAGACACTCCACCAGGGAGTGTAATCCGCAAGTGTCAAAGTGTATAAAATGCACAAAGCTAAACAGACCAAATGACCACACAGTAAATTCTAGAGATTACAAAGCTTATGACTTGGAATTGAAAAGACTAGTGGAAAATACTGATCATGGTTACTAGGGATGTCATAAACTGTGGCTATGTAAATATACAATCTGTGGGTAATAAGACTGTTCAAATTCGAGAATTGATAAACGAGAAATATTTAGATATACTAGCATTATCTGAAACATGGTTAAATAACTTGGACAAGGCAAAGATCACTGAAATGACGCAACCCCAAACATGCCTTCTTTCACATACCGAAAGAAGGTAGGTCTAGTGGGGGTGTCGGACTCTTTATTCATAAAAGTTACTCAAATCTCAAAACGTTGAAAAGAATTAGTGTAACAAGCTTTGAATATATAAAAATAAAATTTACGCCAAAAAACAGAAGAATATCCTTTGCAACAATCTACAAACCTCATAGGATAAACACTAGTATCTTTTTTGTAGAATTCGGTGCTCTCATTGAGAATATTATCATGGAGAAAAACGAATTAGTTATCTGTGGAGACTTCAATTTTTGGATGGATAAGCACCAAATCCTGCCGCTTTGGCATTTAGTGAGTTACAAGAATCATATCGACTAGTGAATAATGTCGACTGTACAACTACTTTAACTGGGCATACTCTAGACTTTGTTTGAAGTGATGACATGAATAATATTGTATCTGATATAAAAGTCGAAGAGAAATGTACTATCTCCCCAGCACAACAAACTTATTACGTTGAGTCTACCTCTACAGAAACATGCATTAGTTAAGAAAATAAACTTTAGACATAAATCAAATTTTTCTCCTACCGTATTTATTGAAGAAGTTACAAAGAAAATAAATGATTCTATCAACATTCCCTGTGATCATGACGACCAACGTCTGTTAGGAGCTAAGTGTGCTTACTGTCTCATGACCACTTATAATAAAGTGAGTAAAAGTGAATATGATACCATGTGCCCACCGATGGAACAGACTTTAACCGTAAAAGACAAATCTCCTTGATTCGATGGAGAGACTTTGGTAAAAAGAGGGAAAAAAGGCGTAAAGAAAGAAAGTGGAATATGTTAAAAATTTGAAGTACTTAGGTAGAATACAAAACTGGTGCGTATCTATATAACTACCTACTAAGAAGGAAAAAAAAGTGAATACTATAAGAGAAAGATCCTCGAAGCAGCAACAGACATAAATAAATCATATCGTCTCCTGAATGGTATAATAAGAAATGTAAAAGAAAAGAAGCTACCTGATGGATACAGTGACCAGGAACTAGCAAATAATTTCCTAGTGTTCTTTAAAAACAAAATTTAAAATATAACCAGGTCATTTGTAAATACTCAACATGAGATTAATGATACACCAAGCACACAGACAAAATTAAAACGATTTAACAACACAGCACAAGATGACAGACATCACCAGAATTATCAAGAAAGCAGAGAAAACAAACTGCGCGATCGATCCTATGACAATATCTGAAGTAATTGGAGAGAGAGACTTTTCTACTCTAACTGAAATTATAATGAGAATAGCCAATGCAAGCACTGATGAATGTACGTTTCCTAAATCTGAGAAAACGGCAATAGTCATAGCAGTTCTGAAAAAATGCATTGGACTACTAGGAATTAAGCTCATATAGACCTATTTCAACTCAATCCTTTGTCTAAAAACTGCTTGAATATGTAATTCTTGAACAACTAGTCAGTCACTCAGAAGTAATAGAAGCTTTGCCTGACAACCAATCTGCTTACAGAAAACTATACTCTACGGAGTCAGCCATCTGCTCTGTTGTAAATGATATGCTAGAAATGATGGATGAAAATAAATGTGATATCTTAATACTGCTCCATCTCAGTGCTGCTTTTGATACAGTTGTGCATGAACTGCTACTTAATTATCTACGGTCCATCGGCGCTGAAGATCAAGCCTTCGAATACCTAAAAGACTACTTAGTTGGTAGAAATTACTGTGTAAAATTGGAAACCCTTAGTTGGTAGAAATTACTGTGTAAAATTGGAAACTCTTATTCATCATATGAACCCTTAAACAGAGGGATACCCCAGGGGAGTGTACTCGGCCCAATCTTATTCTGCATCTATACTATTGGTCTATCCAAAATGCTACAAAGGCATGGCGTGAAGTTCAAACTATTTGCAGATGACACACAATTTTACTTCTCCATAAATGATATACATGACACTACTGAAACTCTAAACCGAATCCTTGATAGTGTTAGAGAATGGAAGACATTTAAACCACTAAAATTAAATGAGAACAAAACTGAATTCACGGTGGTGGTTAAGAGAAACAGCGTGAGAAACCTGGGTGATATTCAAATGAACATAAATAATGACTCGGTGCCGATATCTAGTAAAGTTCGAGATCTAGGTGTATTTCTTGACTGTAACCTGTCTCTAAATGCCCAAATAAATAATGTAATAAAAACTGCTGGTTATCATCTAAGAAACATCGCGTTTATAAAAAAGTACCAGGACCAAAATTCTGTAAAGAAACTTGTGATAAACTGTGTTATTACCAGGATTGACTACTGCAACTCTTTCTATTGCAATTTACCAAAAGTTCAACTTAAGTAATTACAAAACATAATAAACAGAGAAGTAAGACTGATAAAAGGTGACCCACCTAGAGAAAGGATCACCCCTATACTTATCGATTTACACTGGCTGCCGATTAAAGCGAGAATTGAATCTAAAATATGTACAATAAACCCACCAAGTTATCAGAACCGGGCGTCCTAAATACTTAGAGAATTGCTACATATTGCGCAGCCAATAAATCGTGTCGACACGAGAATAGTTACAGATGGCTTCATACTATTAGGTAGTAGGTTGGCCAGGGCACCAGCCATCCGTTGAGATACTACAGTGGTACATTGGATCCTTCTCTCTGGTTACGGCTCATTTTCTCTTTGCCTACACATACACCGAATAATCTGGTCTATTCTTTACAGATTATCTTCTGTCCATATACACCCGACAACACTGAGATTACCAAACAATTCTTCTTCACCAAAGGGGTTAACTACTGCACTGTAATTGTTCAGTGGCTACTTTCCTCTTGGAAAGGGTAGAAGAGACTCTTTAGCTGTGGTAAGCAGCTCTTGTAGGAGGACAGGACACTCCAAAATCAAACCATTGTTCTCTTGTCTTGGGTAGTGCCATAGCCTCTGTACCATGGTCTTCCACTATCTTGGGTTGGAGTTCTCTTGCTTGAGAGTACGCTCGGGCACACTATTCTACCTAATTTCTCTTCTTCTTGTTTTGTTAAAGTTTTTATAGTTTATATAAGAGATATTTATTTTAATATTTTTAAAATATTTATTTTTTCCTCCATTCCTTTCCTCACTAGGCTATTTTCCCTGTTGGACTCCCTGGGCGTATAGCATTCTGCTTTTCCAACAAGGGCTGTAGCTTAGCAATTAATAATAATAATGATAATGATAACTGATGGAACCTAGATTTATGTCTACTTTAGGCCCTAGAGCCTTTAAATATGCGACCCCGAGACTATATAATGAGCTCCCACGAAACATTCGAATGTATGAAAACATTAAGGCTTTCAAGAGGAAACTGAAGACTTTCTTATTTCAACAGTCAAACAACAGTGACGATTTAACAGTGAATAAACAATACGTAATCTGAAACGATAAATACTCTGAACGAACAAGGTAAAACGACAGTGGAGGTCCTGTAGAGAGTGGGGTTCCCCTGCTGTATGGGACCGGAAAAGCAGTCATTAATGTAAGTAAAGTATTTCCTGGTATCAACTTTGCTCTCTCTCTCTCTCTCTCTCTCTCTCTCTCTCTCTCTCTCTCTCTCTCTCTCTCTCTCTCATGCTACTTTGGTGTACAAAAGACTGAACCGACGATAATGAAGCAAAGTAACTAATAATCGGGTATTCGCCTATGTTTAAACTGCCAGTAGTAGGTAAGTTGTGTAACTATTGAAAATAATAAAGTTTGGACACATTTATAAAAGAATAAATTTATTAGCCAAATATTGTCGTAATCATAATACGAAGGAGATGAGAAAATAAAATGCTTGAAAGTCTGTATCTGATATCCGTCATTAGGGAATAAAGTATTGCTTCTTGCACAAAATATATATATATATATATATATATATATATATATATATGTATATATATATATATATATATATATATATATATATATATATATATATATATATATATAAACATATATATACACACATATATATATATATATATATATATATATATATATATATATATATTTATATATATATATATATATATATATATATATATATATATTATATATATATATATATATACATATATATATATATATATATACATATAAATATATATATATATATATATATATATATATATATATATATATATATATAAATATATATATATATATATATATATATATATATATATATATATATATATATATATATATATATATGCATAATAGACTTCCAGTACATGGATGAGCAAAAACTGTCCCATGGACTCAAGAAGATTGAAAACAACTCGGCTGAATAGTCATATAAAAAAGGATTTGATTATCAATCTCATCATCTCTACATCCTTTCTGAGAAACAGTAATGAAATATAGATGAACATCTCATATTCCCTTCGATAGCGATGAATTCTATTTGAAAAAGCATAACGCTCTCTGAAAATTCAGGAACGCGGTCGTAGTTCCGCTAATTTGAAAATTAAAATATAAAATCTTTATTTAAATAATTCAATTCTTACGCTTGTTTGGAACTGTGCCAGTGATTATGTCTAAAGTGAGATGGTTCGAATCTGGTGAAGTATTCAACATGTGTTTTAGTGTACAATTTTCTACATGGCTTTAGAGTATAAGATCTCAAAAATGTCATAAAATCTAAAAGATGCGAGTTGATTTGTACGTTTCCCTTTAGATTATCATAAAATTAAGGAAACAATATAGAAGATAAGACAAATTTCATACGCCCACACGTGCAAACACTTAAGATTAAAATTTTCTTCTAGAATACCCAAAACATTAAAAACATAATGATTCCAAACAATTTAAACCAGACTGAAAGCAAAAATTTATTTTTAAAAACGCCCTATATATTTATCATCATCATCTCCTCCAACGCCTATTACCGCAAAGGGCCTCGGATAGATTTCGCCAGCCGTCTCTATATTGACCTTTTAATTCAATACTTCCCCATTCATCATCTCCTACTCAACGCTTCA
The DNA here is from genome assembly GCF_036898095.1 of Palaemon carinicauda. NCBI lineage: Eukaryota > Metazoa > Arthropoda > Malacostraca > Decapoda > Palaemonidae > Palaemon > Palaemon carinicauda. Next base: position 191,389,639 of record NC_090727.1, read on the forward strand.
AAGTTCTCAGCCATGTAGGTCTGTATCTTCCAATTATTGTAGTGCTTGGTGGAGCCTAGCTGAAAGTTTGGTGTACTAATCTCTCTTGGGGAGTGCAAAGAGCATGCCCAAACCATCTCCATCTACCCCTCATCATGATCTCATCCACATATGGCACTCGAGTAATCTCTCTATATATATATATATATATATATATATATATATATATATATATATATATATATATATATATATATATATATACATACATATATACATATATATATATATATATATATATATATATATATATATATATATATATATATATATATATATATATATATGCGCATGTGTGTATGTGTTTGTGTTAATGATGTTCTGGCTATTCTAGGACAAAATTCTAAACTTGGGGGTTTTGTTTCCATCATTTACTGAAGAATATGAAAAAATAACAGTAACCCTTTTTGGACGTTTTGATAGTTAGACAAGGAGATAAATTTAAGTTTTCGATATAACTATAAAGCCACCCAATAACCTTTCATAAATACATTTCTATTCAAGCCACTCGGAAAATGCAAAGTACTCTTCAACGCTGAATACATAGACGATGAGTCAACTAAAATGGAAGAAACTGATTCTAATCTCAGCAATCCGAAATATTTTTTTTTTTCTTTATTTTACAAAATTGCAAGAATAGAGCTAAGAAAATATTTTACTGTGTCCAGTTAAAGGTAAAGGAAGCAATACATAATATACTGTGTTTTTTAGATGTCATACCCTTTTTGAAAAAAATAAATATAAGGTTAGTGTTTATATATAGTTGTACTTTGAGAAATATTGATTATTAATAATTCTGTCATTAATAACAATATAATATACAGTATTCCTTGATCAAAATGTATCTTGTTTTTATGTCGGCCAAACATCTAAAAACATTTCTATCCGAATAAAACAATATACGATGACTATACCCAAAGAATTATATTCAAATACTTCTTAATTGCCAATACCAAAGATCAAAATTCATTGCTAAGTCACGGGTTTTTTCCATTAATCCAATAATATTGTACCAACCGTGTGTCACACAATTGTACATAATTCCTTTTGCATATATTATGCTTGTATCTTCGCTCTTCCCTCGCACTAAACGAACATGAAAATTCATGTCTGCTGTTTCCTCTGTAACATTGTCTGTATTGTTAACTTGTTATGTCCTGTTGCCTTGAGGTTTTGTATATAAAGTAGAGTGTTCTATAACAATATAACTCGGTTGATTGCATCCTGCCTTTGAGTTCACAACCCTCTCTCGGCCAGTCACATTGGTGACCCTGGAAGTCGACTCGCTCCCACTGCCTTCCACCCTAACCTCCCTCGCCCCTCCATCGTTGGTACTATGACGGAGACGGACTCTACTACAGCAATTGGCGCTGCGGCCGCCCCATTGAAACTTTCACCGTTCGCCAGCGGAGAAGCGTTTGCTTGGTTTCAGCGCTCAGAAGTCCAGTTTCGTATCAGGGGCGTGACTCGCTCAACCACCAAAGCGGATTATGTTCTCGCGGCGATACCCGAGGACACCTTCCCAGAAATATCTGACTGGCTTTGTAAACAAGGAGACACCCCAATAGCGTATGATGCCCTCAAAACATACCTTCTGCAGCAGTACTCGCCGTCGCCAGCCGCCCGTATAACAAAGCTTTTTCAGCTCTCGCAACAACCGTTGGGGAACCAAAGGGCTTCGCTTGCCCTCAGGGAAATGACCAGTATCGCTCGCCTTCAACCTGCCGCACACGGCTCTCCTCGTGAGGTGAACTTACTTCGTGCCCTTTGGATACGCCGTTTACCCGAACCTGTACGCGCTGCCATACCCGATGTCGATAGTTTACCCATAGAGGACTTGATGACCAAAGCCGACGCCCTTATGGACAGCCACTTCAAGACCTCCATCAACGCCTCCACCCCTGACGACGAGGATGCCTATTCAACATCAACCGAAGCTGACATGAATGCCGTAGGACATACACGCCTACCCCGTGACGTGCCGAAGCGGCGACAAAGCCGCCCACCACCCACCAATCGCTCGCGCCCCAACGAACGACTTCTACAGCCACTTACTACTTCCCATCCGCCACAGTTTTGCTACTACCACTTCAGATTCGGGGCAACCGCGAAGAAATGTGCCAAGGATTGTCAGTGGCCAAAAAAACGTGTAAGTAGGCCATCGCTTGTGGCGGTGGCCTCCAATGTTTCTAATCTTTTCTTTTTACAGGATGCAGGAACGGGCGTGCGATTTTTGGTAGACACGGGTGCTTGTCGTTCTCTTTTGCCGAAGAAACTCTTCAAGGCACGACGTAGTCTGTCTACATCTGCCGACGTCCGCTTGGTAGCTGCCAACGGATCTGCGATACCCACCTACGGTTACGAGAACCTCACATTATCGTTCGGAAACGGTAAATTCAATTGGAAGTTTCTCGTTGCTGACGTCACAATGCCAATCCTCGGTGCGGATTTCCTCTCTCATTTCCACCTTCTGGTCGATGTCGCCCACCGACAATTGGTCAACGCAGACTCGTACTTGTAGACACCTCTTCAACCCGCCCCCTCTAACCTCGCTCTCCACATCGGCGCACCCACGGATGCGTACGCCCACCTCCTCACGTCGTACCCGGAAGTTTTCCATCCAGAACTTTGCCAAACGCCCATGGTTCCTGCAAAGCACGGTATTTATCACCATATCCAGATGATGGGACCCCCAGTCTTTGCAAAATTCAGACGTCTGGCACCGGAACGATTGGCAGCCGCCAAACAGACGTTCGCCGAAATGGAGAAAATGGGCCTTTGCCAAAAAGCCCATGGTCGTCACCCTTACACATCGTTCTGAAGAAAGACGGCTCCCTCCGTCCGTGCGGGGATTACAGGCGCCTGAACATGCAAACAGAACCGGATCACTACCCCCTCCCAAACATTGCCGATGTGACCTCCTAACTGCACAAAGCGAAGGTTTTCTCTACGCTCGACCTCCTGAAGGGGTATTATCAGGTGCCTATGAACCCAGAAGACATCCCCAAGAACGCCATCACCACTCCGTTTGGTACATACACCTTCAATTACTCCTGTTTTGGCCTTCGTAATGCTGGGGCAACGTTTCAACGTCTCATGGATGCCATCTTAGGGGACCTCCCTTTCTGTGTATGTTATGTGGACGACACACTTGTGTTCTCCTCCTCAAAAGAGGAACACCTCCATCACCTGCACATCATGCTCGACCGCCTGCAACAAAACGGCCTTGTAGTCCGGTACGACAAGTGTAGCAGCCGTTCAGAATTTCCCCGCGCCCTCGACCGTCAAAGCTCTGCAGGAATTCTTGGGCATGATCAACTATTATCACCGTTTTCTGCCAGCCATTGCCGCCACTCTTGCTCCCCTCTACGCCTCCCTCAAGGACAAGCCAAAGGACCTGAAGTGGGGTCCCCTTCAAGAAGCAGCCTTCTGCAATGCAAAGAAGGCCCTATCAACTGCTGCGGCTCTCACTTTTCCTATCCCACACGCCCCTCTCCTTCTCTCCACCGATGCCAGCAACGTCGCTATTGGTGCAGTACTCGAGCAGATGGTCAAAGGCTCGCCCCGCCCATTGGCCTTCTTCAGCAGAAATCTTTCGAAGGCAGAATCGGGTTATTCTACCTTCGATCGAGAATTGCTGGTGGTGCACTTGGCTGTCCGTCACTTTCGCCATTTCTCAGAAGGTACGCCCTTCGTCATTCGCACAGACCACATGCCTCTGGTGCACGCCTTCACTCGACAGTCTGACGCCTGGTCTGCCCGTCAACGCCGACATCTCTCCGCCGTGGCTGAATACAATTGCACCCTCCAATACGTCCCTGGGAAAATGAATCCCGTTGCCGATGCCCTGTCAAGAAACACGTTGGCTGCCGTTCAACTGGGATTGGATTACAACGCCCTGGCTGAAGCCCAACGACAGGATCCAGAGTATCAAGCTTGTAGGACATCCTGCACGTCCCTCCGTCGGGAAGATTTTCCCCTCGAAGACTCCAACACCACCCTCCTCTGTGACGTCAATACTGGTAGACCGCGACCTTGGATTCCTGCTCCCATGCGCCGACAGGTGTTTGATTTCAATCACGGCCTTTCCCATCCCTCGTGCCGTTCTACTGCACAGCTGCTGAAGGCAAAGTTCATTTGGCAAGGCATTTCTAAGGATGCTAAGGATTGGGTTCGCGCCTGTACTTTTTGCCAAACTTCCAAAGTACATCGACACACGGATTCAGGAGTGGGCACCTTTCCTCAACTTCAGCGTCGTTTCGCACACATTCACGTCGACGTTGTAGGCCCCCTACCCACATCACAAGGACATCGTTACCTGTTTACCGTCATCGACCGCTCCACTCGTTGGCCTGAAGCCATTCCCATGGAAACTGCAACGTCCGCCTCATGTACATCTGCCTTACTCTCTGGATGGATTTCAAGATTCGGTATCCCTGAGCATATTACTTCTGACAGGGGAACCACTTTCACCTTTCAATTGTGGACGTCATTAGCGAATCTCCTGGGCATCCCCCTACATCAGACAACGGCCTACAACTCCGCTGCCAATGGAATGGTTGAACGTTTTCATCGCACCCTCAAAGCAGCTTTGATGTCCCGCTGCAAGGATTGCAACTGGTTTATTCAGCTTCCCTGGGTCCTCCTGGGACTAAGGACCACTCCTAAAGACGTCCTCGACGTCTCGGCAGCTGAAATGGTGTATGGCGACCCGTTGGTCGTCCCTGCCGAATTTTTTCCTTCTACAACCTCCTCCGACGATCTCCAGCGCATACGTCACGTCGTGGGAAAATTTACTCCGTGCCGCCAGACTTACAAGCCCCCAGCGAAGCATCACATACCAACGGACTTGCACTCGGCAACGCACGTCTTCCTGCGCAACGACACTAGCAAGCCACCACTAACGCCCCCTTACACGGGCCCTTTCCTTGTGATCCGACGCATTCCGAAAGCATTCCTACTAAACATTCGGGGCAAAGAAGACTGGGGCTCCATTGATCGTCTAAAACCTGCTTATCTTCTGCCAGATGACCCGCCTACAGTTCGCCTCTCCAGATCAGGGCGCCCTATTTAACATATACAGTATGTCATTTTTAGGGGGGGAGCCATGTACCAACCGTGTGTCACACAATTGTACATAATTCCTTTTGCATATATTATGCTTGTATCTTCGCTCTTCCTTCGCACTAAACGAACATGAAAATTCATGTCTGCTGTTTCCTCTGTAACATTGTCTGTCTTGTTAACTTGTTATGTCCTGTTGCCTTGAGGTTTTGTATATAAAGGAGAGTGTTCTATAACAATATAACTCAGTTGATTGCATCCTGCCTTTGAGTTCACAACCCTCTCTCGGCCCGTCACAATATCCTCTATACTAAATCTAACTAAAGTGGATTTGTAAAGAAACTGATAGCTGAGAGATCCCATTCTTCTGTATAAATGCAATTTCTTTAGATATTTATTCTAATTGTAGGTCATCCAATGTCACTAATATGACGAAAGTACGAACTGCAATCAAGTCTTTTCATTTGTTTTTTGGTGGCTATAATACATAGTTTAGGTTCATCACGGGTCAATATTTGTAATTTGTACGCACACAGACACACACACACACACACACACACACATATATATATATATATATATATATATATATATATATATATATATATATATATATATATATATATATATTCATTTGTATATAATTTACATACATATACTGCAAACACTACACAAACACACAGCATATATATATATATATATATATATATATATATATATATATATGTGTGTGTGTGTGTGTGTGTGTGGTTTTTTTTTTTTCAAATAAGCATATAAAAGAAACACAGGAAATAAATAAATCACTATATTTCGGTCAATAAACATTACTTTACATCCTGAAGAGGGTCAATGATTATTGACCGAAATATAGTGATTTATTTATTTCCTGTGTTTCTTTTATGGGTCTTTTTGAAAAAAAAAGATGTTAAACTGTTCGATTACAGTTATAAGTAAGACATATATATATATACATATATATATATATATATATATATATATATATATATATATATATATATATATATATATATATATATATATATATATATATATATATATATATATATATATATATATATATATATATATATAAATATTTATATATATTTATATATAGATATATATATATATATATATATATATATATATATATATATATACATATCAATTCATATTTATTTACACACACACACATATATATATATATATATATATATATATATATATACATATATATATATATATATATATATATATATATATATATATGTATATATACATATATATATGTATATGTAAATATATAAATTTATATATATATATATATATATATATATATATATATATATATATATATATATATATATATATATATATATATATATATATATATATATATATATATAGTGTGTGTGTGTGTATGTGCTTCTGTGAAAGTGGTAAAAATGTGCCACAATTGACAATTACATATTGGTAACTATATATATTTACACTTCCAAAAACAATAGTTGTATTTGTATCATTACTTATAATACAAATAAAAGAGACCATCTACATTTTAATCTAAATCCTGCTCTATCACTTATGTTTCACAATTAGTGCATATATACTAATGCCAATATTGCTACATACTTCAAATCATAAACCAATATTCAAGCTATTCAAATTATTGATATTTTACAGTCGATAATATTACTATAGACGTCAAATGTGAATGACAATATAAGATACATAGATAATTATAGATATTTCCATATGATCCTTTGGGGCAGGGGAACAAAGCAACAATATAGAATGCAGTATGAATATTAATAGCTGTCACTGCTCGCCTTATTCAAACATTTGTCCCTTACTGCATCCTCCATAGCCCAATCTCTCTCTCTCTCTCTCTCTCTCTCTCTCTCTCTCTCTCTCTCTCTCTCTCTCTCTCTCTCTCTCTCTCTCTCTCTCTCTCTCTCTCTCTCTCTCTCTCTCTCTCTCTCCCTTTCTATTTTAATCTCTTAGGGCAACAATAACAAAACAAAAACAAAACGGCTAAAATCTATAAGTCTCTGCCAGGTTCCATTTTAGGCTGAAAGCGTTATCTTTTTTTATGACAATGGCGTGTGTCGGCCAGCTACAGTGAGGGCTCTGGAAGCATTAGCAGAAATCAAGAGACATGTGGCATGGTTTTAGGATTATCTCTCTCTCTCTCTCTCTCTCTCTCTCTCTCTCTCTCTCTCTCTCTCTCTCTCTCTCTCTCTCTCTCTCTCTCTCTCTCTCTCTCTGATGAAAAATCCCAAAATCTATTTGTATCTGGAAACATTTATATTTTTGTTCTCTTTTTTTTCGCGGAAAGTAAGAACTTGTATCTTACCTTTTTTAATACGTAGGGGAAGATTTTTTAACTGATTTCACATTGACGCATATTTATTCTCATCCCCCTTCAAAAAAAAAAACAAGAAAAAAAAAATTCCAAAAGTATTTCAAACCATAAACTTATTGCATCATTTCTACCTCAAGGACTGAGACTTTCTCCATATTTTTAACTGCTGAACCAATTTTACTATTATATTTAACCTACTAATTAACCTGTTATAATAAAATAATATATTTTTCTCCCCGAGGATTTTCGGCTAGTGGAGTTAGCAATAGGTAATCTTAGTTATTCAATTTCTGTTATCTCATTTTCACTTCCGTCAGTCAATTTATATCCACATCATTTTTTCAAAGGTACATGCAATTTAAATGTCACGAATGAAAATAGACTGGCATTGCCCTAGAAGGACAATGCCCTAAAGACTGACCATATCATGATCAACGGCAAAATCCCCTATGCAAACAATAAGAGCTACAAAAGCACTCTGAGAGTACAGACCTTCGCCACGGTAGCTTATTTCTCGAAACAAGCCTGCCTTTCCCAGAATCTATTTAGACCGTATGCGTATTTTTCGGTCGACCTTTTGCTCGACCTTGACCTTGACCTTTAACATAGGACTTTCAAAATTGGATCACTTCCACGTCTCACCATAACAATTAATCCCTGTACGTTTCAGTACTCTGAGTAAAATTTTGGCCAGGAACAGGGGTGAAAATAAAACCCCTCCAAACTTCGCTGGCGGAGGTAATGCAAAGCACGCAAACACTATGCTAAAGGAGCAAAAATACGTTCTGGCCAAGGCCAGGTTAATTCAACAAAAAGTATTTAAGCTATGAGTGTCGTCAGCATTTAAATATTGCGGACTAGATCCTTTCCATGCAATATTGCCTCTCCTTCTTCAAGGAAATGGATAGAGATTGGCAAAGGTAACTTCGGTGGATCAACGCGTTTCTTTCACTAAATAATCCAAACCATTTAGTAGTAAAATATTGATTTGAATGCCCAGCTCGAATCGGAAGAAATGGTAATGTGTCTTTGACAGAGAAATTAGTTTTTGATACTGGTCCCGGTGTCTCTCGTAGATGAAGAAGAATAAAAATGCAACCATATAGAAAAGAGGATCAAAAAGTCACATCCTACTTCTTTACAATTAAATACATTTAATTAGCTGCGGAGGAGGCCAAAGAAGCAGTAGATAAAAATGTGAAAGAAGAATACGAATAAAATAGGCATAATACGAATGATAAGAGGAAACAGGTATAAAGCAATTCCACACGCTTCTTAACCTTTAGCTATTCCCCCCTTAAATCTCACCCCACCCCCGCGCCAAGCCTGATCCACAGTAATTATTACTATGAATTATTTGAACCTTCAATTACAATAAGTCAGCACCAAATTTTAGAATTACTGCATGGATTTTTCATAGCATCCTGCCACATGAAAATGAAAGAGAAAGAGAAAAATATTGAATAGAAATATATAGATCACACTGAGGGTAAAAGGGGAACAAAAAGAGAAGAATAGATATTTACTGAAAGTGTTTGTGGAAGGAGGAATGGCAGTGGACGTTGTGAATCCGATGAATATTCAATATTCGGGTCCAGTTAAGCCCATGAGAATACAGCTCGTCAACGGAATATTTCAAATGATCGAGCATCGTAGATAGACAGATAGATAGATATGCAGATGAATAAACAAGGATTCACGCTCATAGTCGCATTGCTTTCGTCTCTAAATAATCAGGGATGTATGATAATGAGAGAGAGAGAGAGAGAGAGAGAGAGAGAGAGAGAGAGAGAGAGAGAGAGAGAGATATCCGAATATTACAATGTCGAATCTGCAAAAGGACTTTTTTTTTTTTTGCAGTTTATAAAGTCGACTGACACTGCTTGATCGATACAACTTTGGCGGGGGAAAAGTGCCGAAAATGAAGTTGCTTTCCTTCTGGAGGTATGTTGCAGCACTTTATCTAAATTCAGAGAGAGAGAGAGAGAGAGAGAGAGAGAGAGAGAGAGAGAGAGAGAGAGAGAGAGAGACCCGAATATTACTGTGGCGAATCTGCAGAGGCCCAATTTTGCAGTTTATGAAGGCGACTGGCATTGCCTGATCGATGCAAATTTAGCAAGCAAAAGTGCAGAGAATAAAGTTGCTTTGTTTCTGCTGTCATGTTGCACCACATAACCTAAATGAGAGAGAGAGAGAGAGAGAGAGAGAGAGAGAGAGAGAGAGAGAGAGATTCTAGTCATAGATATTAACTTACTTTACTATTAGTTCTATTGTTTCTGTAATGCATATCAATTGCATTGTCAATTCTCACGTTTCGGCCAAAATTATTATTCATGATGAATTTGGAGGAGAATTCGGTTAGTTTATTCAAATGAATAATAAATATAAATAAGTACAGGGCAAAAGTATAAACAACTTATTTCGCGTCCACATATTGCATACGAGTATAAATTAGACACTCGGTGATCTGAATGCTACTACTACTACTGCTACTACTACTACTACTACTACTATTACTACTACTACTAATGATAATAATAATAATACTAATAATAATAATAATAATAATAATAATAATAATAATAATAATAATAATAATTGCATGGAAAGGGTCTTGTCTGCATTATTTAAATGCTGACGACACTCGTGGCTTAAATGCTTTTTGATGAATTAACCTGGCCTTCGCCAGGGCGTGTCTTTGCTCCTTAAGCACAGTGTGTGCGTGCTTTGCATTACCTCTGCCAGCGAAGTTTGGAGGGGTTTTATTTTCGCCCTTGTACTTGGCCACAATTTTACTTATAGAGTAGTGGAACATACAAGGATTAATTACTACTACTACTACTACTACTACTACTACTACTACTAATAATAATAATAATAATAATAATAATAATAATAATAATAATAATAATACGACTACTGCTAATAATAATAATAATGATAATAATAATAATAATAATAAAGTGGATCATGATGATAGCAATAACAACCAATAACAAAATATGTTTAAAGTATTTCTAAAGCAATGTTTTTGTTTTCATACGTAAATATAAATAAAAAAATACGGTATTCAGGCCATCATTTGTGGAATGCCTTCCTAAGTTCATCTTTAATTAATAAAATTACTCTACCTTAAGTTGACATGCGGAACACATCCAGAATTAGTGTACCTTAAGTTGACATGCGGAGGACATCCAGAATTAGCCTTCCTCAAGTTGACATGCGGAGGAGGTCCAGAATTAGTCTAGCTTAGGTTGACATGCACAGGACATCCAAAATTAGTCTACCCTAAGTTGGTATGCGGAGGACATCCAGAATTAGTCTACCCTAAGTTGACATGCGGAGGGCATCCAGAATTATGCTACCTTAAGTTGAGATGCGGAGTACATCCAAAATTAATCTACCTTAAGTTGACACGTGGAGGACATCCAGAATTAGTCTACCTTAAGTTGACATGCGGGGGTCATCCAGAACTAGTCTACCTTAAGTTGACATGCGGAGGACATCCAGAATTATTCTACATTAAGTTGCCATGCGAAGGACATCCAGAACTACTCTACCTTAAGTTGACATGCGAAGGACATCAAGAACTCGTATACCTTAAGTTGACATGCGGAGGACATCCAGAATTAGTCTACCTTAAGTTGACAAGCGAAGGAGATCCAGAATTATTCTACATTAAGTTGACATGTGGAGGACACCCAGAACTAGTCTACCTTAAGTGGACATGCAAAGTACACCCAGAATTAGTCTACCTTAAGTTAACATGTGGAAGACATTTAGAATTAGTCTACCTTAAGTTGACATATGGATTACATCCAAAATTGGTCTACCTTAAGTTGACATGCAGACGACGTCAAAAATTAGTCCACCTTAAGTTGAGATGCGGAGGACATCCAGAATTAGTCTACCTTAAGTTGACAAGCGGAGGACACCCTGAACTAGTCTACCTTAAGTTGACATGCGTAGTACATCCAGAATTAGTCTACCTTAAGTTGACATGCGGAACACATCCAGAATTAGTCTACCTTAGGTTGACATGTGGAGGACATCCAGAATTAATCTACCTTAAGTTGACATGTTGACATATGGAGTACATCCAGAATTAGTCTACCTTAAGTTGACATGCGGAACACATCTAGAATTAGTCTACATTAAGTTGACATGTGGATGACATCCTGGATTAGTCTACCTTAAGTTGACATGCGGAGGACGTCCAGAATTAGTCTACCTTAAGTTGACATGCGGAAGACGTCCAGAATTAGTCTACATTAAGTTGACATGCAGAAGACATCCAGAATTAGTCTACCACAAGTTCACATGCGGAGGATGTCCAGAATTAGTCTACCTTATGTTGACATGTGGAGGACATCCAGAATTAGTGTACCTTAAGTTGACATGCGAAGGACATACAGAATTAGTCTACCTTAAGTTGACATGCGGAGGAGATCCAGAATTAGTCTACATTAAGTTGATATGCGGAGGACACCCAGAACTAGTCTACCCAAAGTTGACATACGGAGAACATCCAGAATTAGCCTACATTAAGTTGACACGCAGAGGACGTCCAGAATTATTCTACCGTAAGTTGACATGCAGAGGACATCCAGGATTAGTCTACATTAAATTATCATGCAGAGGACATCCAGAATTAGTCTACCTTAAGTTCATATTCGGAGGACATCCAGAATTAGTCTACATTATGTTTCCACGTGAAGGACATCCAGAATTAGTCTACCTTAAGTTGACATGCGGAGGAGATCCAGAATTAGTCTACATTAAGTTGATATGCGGAGGACACCCAGAAATAGTCTACCTTAAGTTGACATACGGAGGACATCCAGAATTAGTCTACCTTAAGTTGACATGCAGATGACATCCAGAATTAGTCTATGTCAAGTTGACATGCGTACGCAAAAAAAAAAAAAAAAAAAAAAGAAATGAATTCTACCGTTGGTCGTTACCCTTCTAGCTATATGTTTCAGGGGGGTGGGATAAGGGGTCGTAAACAAAAGAGCATCGCGTTTATTCTCGTCTTTCAGGTGGAAATCAAATTCGATCGTTTTCTTTGGGCGGTTTCTTCCATGCCACAACGTCATGTTTTTCTTATCAGCTTCCTCAAAGGGAAGATCTCTGGGCCACCCTCCAGAATGTCGTAAAAGGGGACAAGTTTTAGCCTAAGGTTACTGAGGTAGTCAAGAATGCGAATGGATTTTAATTTAATTTTATTCTTTTCATTGCTCTGCCCACGAAAAGAATAACATAATCCCTTTAAAGTTTTTTCTCACTTTTCGTCCTCTGTAGGATCACCTTCGAAGGGTAAAAAATATTTTGGAATTTTCCGAAGCGTATTCATAAACAGGGAGAATAATGTCCCCAAAGAAATGTTGATATAATGAAAGAATTAGTTACCTGATCAAGAGAAGAAAAAGCTTCATATAAAATTAGACATTAAATATCGACTCTATCTTTCATTTCATTTGCAGAAAAACTCATTAAGGCTTAAGAAAGACCTATTACATTACAAAACTATTTACAAAATTCGGACAAGAGATATTTAAAAAAGGAGGAATAATCTCCATGAATCCGAGAGGCCAGCTGTGCTACATTCTAACGTATATCATTTTAAGTTTACAACTGAGAGTTGGAAATGTGTTTCTCTTCGTAACAAACACATGATATGGGGAAATCCTGCTTTGTTCTACAATATTGACCAAAAGTGAAAGATATCCCACTAACTGTTGGTGGTGAATGGGGAACAAGCAACAGCGAGATGGTCATTGGAAACTCAGAAAGAAAAGCATGTGACAAAGTTGATCATAGTCTCAGAAACAATAGGAAGAAACAAAGTTAAGCACGGTCACAGGGAGAAAAGGATACGAGAAAACACATTATAGTCTTAGAAACAAAAGGATACTAAAAAGTTGATTATAGTCACGGAAACAAAAGAATGGGACAAAGTTGATTATAGTCTCAAAAACAAAAGGATAGAACAAAGTTCATTATAGTCTCAGAAATAAAAAGATGGGACAAAGTTGATCATAGTCTCAGAAACAGAAGGATACTATAAAGTTGATTGTAGTCTCCGAAACAAAAGGATGCGACAAAATTGACCATAGTCTCAGAAACTAAAAGATGGGACAAAGTAGATCATAGTCTCATAATCAAAAGAATGGGACAAAGTTGACCATAGTCTAAGAAGCAAAAGGATGAGACAAAGTTGACCATAGTCTCAGAAACCAAATAGATGGAACAATTTTGATTACAGTCTCCGAAAGAAATGGACGGAACAAAATTGATTGTAGTCTCAGAACCAAAACGGATGGGACAAATATGACCATATGGAACAAAGTTGACCATAGTTACAGAAACAAAATGATGTGACAAAGTTGATTATAGTCCTAGAAACAAAAGAATGGGACAAAGGTGAACATAGTCTCCACAACAAAAGAATGGGACAAAGTTGATTATACTCTCCAAAATAAAAAGGATGAGACAAAGTTGATCATAGTCTCAGAAACAAAAGGATGGAAAAAAGATGATTATAGTCTCAGAAACAAAAGGACGGGACAAAGTTGATTATATTCTCAGAAACAAAAATAAGAGACAAAGATGACTATAGTCTCAGAAACAAAAGGATGGGACAAAGTTGTTCATAGTCTCAGTAATAAAAGGATGGGACAAAGTTAACCATAGTCTAAGAAACAATAAGATGGAAAAAAGTCGATTATAGTCTCAAAAACAAGAGGATGGGACAAAGTTGATTATATTCTAAGAAACAAAAGGATGGGGCAAAGATGACCATAGTCTTAGAAACAAAAGAATGGAACAAAGTTGACGATAGTCTCAAAAACAAAAGAATAGGACAAAGTTGATTATAGTCTCATAAATAAAAGGATAGGACTAAGTTGACCATAGTCTCAGAAACAAATGAATGGGATCAAGTTGATCATATTCTCAGAGCTAAAAGGATATAACAAAGTTGACCATAGTCTAAGAAACAAAAGGATGAGACAAAGTTGACCATAGACTCCAAAAAAAAAAAACAATAAAAAAAAAACATGGATGGAACAATTTTGATTATAGTCTCAGAAAAAAATGGATGGAATAAAGTTTATTATAGTCTCAGAACCAAAAAGGATGGGACAATGTTGACCACAGTCTCAGAAACAAAATGATGTGACAAAGTTGATTATAGTCCTAGAAACAGAAGAATGGGACAAAGTTGAACATAGTCTCCACAACAAAAGAATGGGACAAAGTTGACTATAGCCTCAGAAACGAAAAGGATGGGGCAAAGTTGACTATAGTCTAAACAACAAAAGGATAGATCAAAGTTTATTATGGTTCTGAGAAACAAAAGGACCGGAAAAAGTTGATTATGTTCCCAAAAACAAAAAGATAAGACAAAGATGACCATAGTCTCAGAAATAAAAGGATGAGACAAAGTTGACCATAATCTCACAAAGAAAGGGATGAAACAAAGTTAATTATATTCTAAGAAATAAAAGGATGGGACAAAGATGACCATAATCTCAGAAACAAAAGGATGGAACAGAGTTGACGATAGTTTCAAAAAACAAAAGAATGGTTATAGTTGATAATAGTCTCAAAAATTAAAAGGATGGGACAAAGTTGACCATAGTCTCAGAAACAAATGGATGGGACGAAGTTGATCATATTCTCAGAGCTAAAAGGATGTGACAATGTTGACCATAGTTTCAGAAACAAAAGGATGGAACAAAGTTGATTATAGTGTCAGAAGCATATGGACGGGCGAAAGTTGATTATATTCTCAAAAACAGAAGGATGGGACAAAGATGACCACAGTCTCAGAAACAAAAGGATGGGACAAAGTTGACCATAGTCTCAGAAACAAAAGGATGGGACAAAGTTGATTATAGTCTGAGAAACAAAAGGATAGAACAAAGTGATCATAGCCCCAGAATCAAATGGATAGGACATAGTTTACCTTAGTCTAAGAAACAAAAGGATGGAACAACGTTGACCATAGTCTCTGAAAAAAGAAGAATGGGACAAAGTTGAATATGGTCTCTGAAACAAAATGAAGGGGAGAATCTTCATTATAGTCTCAGAAACAAAAGGATGGGATAAATTCAATTTTAGTTTTAGAAACAAAAGGATGGGACAAAGTTGATCATAGTCTCAGATACAAAAGGCTGTGACAAAGTTGACCATAGTGTCAGAAACAAAAGGATGGAACAGAGTTTATTATAGCCTTAGAAACAAAAGGATGGGACAAAGTTGACCATAATCTCAGAAAAAAACGGATAGAATGGTCAGGTTAGGTAAATTGAATGATTCAAATGCATTTGGCTGTATTTCATAGTGGCTACATCTGCTGTTGTAATGGTAAATTATATAAAATGGGGTCGAACACGTGGTCCTGTAACCCGAGACTGGACTAGTATCTAAAGGTAAAAAATTTTCACAAAAGTTTATAAAATAATTCCCACGCACTCAGCCCGAATTATATATTTGAAATGTGATTGACAAAGCCTGTGATATATGAAACACCAGCGCGAATGGATATCACATTAGATGGATGGTGATAATAGCAAGATATGCCAAAAAGAATGGGACAAAGTTTATTATCACCTCAGAAACAAAAAGATGGGACAAAGTTTATTATCACCTCAGAAACAAAAAGATGGGACAAAGTTGATTATAGTCTCAGAAACAAAAGGATGAGACAAAATTGATTATGGTCTCAGATACAAAAGGAAGGAACTAAGTTGATTATGGTCTTAGAAACAAAATGATGGGCCAATGTTGACCATAGTCTCAAAACAAAAGGATGGAACAAAGATGATTATAGTCTCAGAAACAAAATGACGGGTAGTAGGTTGGCTAGGGCACCAGCCGCCCATTGAGATAATACCGCTAGAGAGTTATGGGGTCCTTTGGCCACACAGTACTACATTGAATACTTCTCTCTGGTTACGGTTTTTTCCCTTTGCCTACACATACACCGAATAGTCTGGCCTATTCTTTACATATTCTCATCTGTCTTCATACACCTAACAACACTGATATTACCAAACAATTCTTCTTCACCTAAGGGGTTAACTACTGCACTATAATTGTTTTTGGCTACTTTCCTCTTGGTAAGGGTAAGAGACTCTTTAGCTATGGTAAGCAGCTCTTCCAGGGGAAGAACACTCCAAAATCAAAATACTGTTCTCCAGTCTTGGGTAGTGTCATAGCCTCTGTACCATGGTCTTCCACTGTCCTGGGTTAGAGATCTCTTGCTTGAGGGTACACTCGGGCACACTATTCTATTTAATTTCTCTTCCTCTTGTTTTGTATAATGTCTTTATCGTTTATTTAGGAAATATTTATTTCAATGCTGTTACTCTTCTTAAAATATTTCATTTTCCCTTGTTTCCTTTCCTCACTGGGCTATTTTCCCTGTTGGGTCCCATGGGCTTATAGCATCCTGCTTTTCCAACTAGGGTTGTAGCTTAACAGTTAATAATGATAATAATAATTTGATTAGAGACTCAGAAACAAAAGGATGGAACAAAGGTGACCATAGTCTCAAAAACAAAAGGATGGAACAAAGTTAATCATAGTCTCAGAAACAAAAAGATAGGACAGAGTTGTATATAGTCTCAGAAACAAAAAGATGGGACAAAGTTGATCATCGTCTCATAAGCAGAAGAATGGGACAAAGTTGATTATAGTGTCAGAAACAAAAGGATGAGACAAAGTTAATTACAGTCTCAAAAACAAAATGATCTGATAAAATTGACCATAGTCTGAGAAACAAAATAACGGGACAATGTTGATCAAAGACTCAGAAACAAAAGGATGGGACAAAGTTGATTATAGTCTCAGAAACAAACTGACGGGACACAGTTGACCATAGTCTCAGAAACAAAAGGATGGAAAAGTTTATTATATTTTCAGAAACAAAATGACGGGACAGAATAGATTAAAGACTCGGACACAAAAGGATGGGATAAATTTTACTGAAGACTCAGAAACAAAAGGATGGAACAAAGTTGATTATAGTCTCAGATACAAAAGGGTGGAACAAAGTTGACCAAAGTCTCAGAGTTTCAGAAACAAAATGGTGGGACAATGTAGATTATGGTCTCAGAAATAAAAAGATGGGACAAATTTGACCATAGTATCAGAAACAAAAGGATGGGACAAAGTTGATTATAGTGTAAGAAACAAAAGGATGAGACAAAGTTAACTATAGTCTCAGGAACAAAGTGATGGGACAAAGTTGATCATAGTCTCAGAAACAAAAGAATGGGACAAAGTTTATTATAGTGTCAGAAACCAAAGGATAGGACTATGTCACCCAGGAGTAGTCACCGAGGAATGACAGATACCGTTTGCAGTTGGTGGAAGACTCCCCAACCTGAGATTGTGGGAGAAGGGAAACTGGGTACCAGGGCCTCATGAAACTCTTCTCAATTCTGAAGAAGTTCCCAATCAATAAAGTTTCGGTAACGGGAGTCATACGTCACTGGGGATGGGGAGAGTGGAGGGGAGAAACTTGTTAGTAAAAATAAGAGGAGACATTGGCACCCCGGTGGCCTGGTAGACCGCAGGTACTCTGTGGTGCTTGCGAATGACAGGTTTCCCGCCAAGGATTCGAGGTGAATGGGGAAGTGGGAATGTGATGGATGGCGAGATGAGGAGAATGGAGATGTTATGGCGCACAGAGGGTATCATAAAATACGGGACGACATCCCTCAGATCTTAGCGATTGCAATAGGCGACATAGATCATAAACTGAGGCATTGTTGCAAGTCACCTATGCAGGGAAACTCTGATTCGCCATCCATTACTCAGGAGAGAGTTATCTTTACATTC